>NC_053022.1:378926107-379249515 GCF_003073215.2 Triticum urartu | reverse complement strand
TCGTCTGAAAAGTCTGCAACATGAGAACGTTGCAGCCCGAAAACGGGTCAGCACATGGAATATGCTGGCAAAGTAACACATAGAGAGTAATGGAATGAAACAGCTATACTATATGCATATATGGCTGGTGGAAAGCTCTATGGTTACAGTTTTGCGTAAAGCCAATTTTTCCCTACTGCAAAGGAATAAATTTTATTTACTATCATGGTGGTTGTGAAACATTGAGAATGGTTGACAGCATTCTCAATCCCAATTAAAGTAATTAAAACCCAATAACATTAATTAGAAGTAACATGTTGAGATTCACAATGATATTCAAGTACTAGATACTCAAGTTGTCCATAACCGGGACACGGCTAATCATGATTAGTTTGTTACTCTGCAGAGGTTTGCGCACTTTTCCCCACATGACTCGATCGCCTCCGTTTGTTCTCGCACTACATGGTGTTTGAGAAACGGATGACCGAGACATAGTCTTTCAGAAGCGCTAGCACCTTACATGTGGGGTAGAACCGGTACACCTACATCCCCTACATCTGCTAGTCCACCCCGTAAGAGTTCGCACTACTTAGTCAACTATGCCAGAGCCCATAATGGCTTGTGGCTGCACACGGAAGTTTCTAGCATGAAAGATCTTATGATCCCTTTGAGCCTGGGTGGCGGTCCAAAAAAAACAGGCAAGTCCTGATAGACATCAGGTGCCTCAATCCACCCAGATGTGTGTTTAAGTTGCCACCTTAAATAAACCATTAAAATTATCATCTCACATCTGTCATGGATATCACTCACCCAATCCACGTCTACTAGCATAGCATGGCATAATAAGCAAACGTAGAAGTAACTCCCAAAGGTTTCATAATAATACAGGTAATAGGTACTACCTCATCTACTTCCCATCCCACAATTTAATTAGATCCTAATCATGCAATGTGTAGGATTGATCTAATGCAATAAAACATGGGTTGTAGAAAAGGTATGATCAAAGTGTTACTTGCCTTGCTGATGATCCGCGAGTCCTAGGGTTTCGAAGTAACAAGCGGCGCAATCCGGGTAATCTATCGCAGACAAACAACAAGCATACAATAAGTACTCATCTAATGCACAGGTAAAACTCGAACAAGAGAACGAACCAGGTAGTTCAACTTAAGAACTCCGGTTGCAAGAAAGAACGAAAAACAAACGGCGGAAGAAAACAACTCGTTCTAGCAAGTTGAATCTAGGTCAAAATTTTACTGTAACAAAAGCTTGTTCAAGTTGATTAGACGGAACGGCGGTTTCGAGACGAAACTCCAGGCGCTTGAATCACCTGATTCCGATAAACGAGCGAAAAGATAGACTAGAAGAAGATCGGATCTGAGATCGCGATCGCGGAATAAATCCGACGAAAAGAAAAAGAAGAACGGTTAAACGAACGGACGTCGTTAACCTAGAAGAATCCGGTGATCACGTTCGTTAGGACGAACGGTCCGGCGAACGGTCCAAAGGCAACTAAATCGGAGAAGAAAACGAATCCGATCTAGGGTTTCGGAGAAGAAAACCGAACGAAAAACCGATCTAGAAAACCGGAACGGTTTAGAGAAGAAAAGAATCGGAACGATTAGAAGAAAACGATCCGAGAAAAAGAATAGATGTAGCGCGGGGCTACCTTGGCGAGGTCTCCGGTGAACGGGGCTCCGGCGGCGTGCGTAGGGCGCGCGTGAGGTGGCGGCGGCGGTGCGGGTGGCGGCGGGTGTGGGGTGTTACGTATGTGAGGACATATTCTATTCGAGCACCGATACAAATGAATATGTAAAATACAGTCTGGGTGACCAAGAAAGAAAGATTCCCCCCGCCAGCCCCGCCGCCGCCCGGCCTGTGGCCCCCCCCCCTGCCCCCCCCCTGCGTAGGTGTCAGCAGGTTGACGTATGTCAAGAGTAAAAGCAGAACAAAAGCAAGGCAGGCTTGCTATACAAGCCACTGCCGTGTACCCGGAATGAGCGCGGAGCGTAAGTACTAGCGGAACAGTGGACGCGGTTTTATTCATGAGAGGAGAGCTCTTTGACCTAGTTGAAAATAGCCTGAGATCCGTAGGCTGGTGTTATGAGGGTGAGGGTTCTTTGACAGATGCTTGGGTATGCAGGCCGGTAAACAGGGTACATTTCTCTATGGAGGCGTAGAGGAGGGCAAAAGAAACTATTTGAACTCTGAAGGCGTGGTGGTGACATGGTCCGGGAGAGCTAACGGTACAATTAGGAATAAAGGAGATAAGCCGAAATTTAATACCTACTACAGTAAGGTTTATAGAAAGCTAAAGTATCGGCAGAAACTTAGGACCAACAAGGTGTTCAGGACACTCAAAAAGCAATAGCACTAACTAAAGCAAGATGAAAAGGGGGGACAAGGGTTGGCGCCACCTTAGAACTTCACTAAAAGGATGTGTTCAAATTCTTGAAGGCTTTGTTTGCACCTCTAAGGCAAGATTACTGGCGGGTCAGTGGACCCGAAACTTGGCCGGGCTAGTGGCCCCCGGATTGGTGTAGAACAAGTACCAAACAGTTTGAAGAGTGGCCCCGCATCTTCTCGAACTAGGCTCACATAGGATGCAGACCTCTGGGACGAAGGGGAGACCTTCGCTTGGCGCGTAGCCCAGAGCGTCTGTGACTTAGGAGCATTCCAAACGGCGAAGTTAGAAGGTGATGGTCCTATGTGTAGCTCTGCACCTTTAGTCCGCGTCAACCAGCAGAACGCAGGCGATGTCACGCAACTGGAACTCAATTTTTTTATGTTTTTTTTAAAATAGTTTCCCCGCGCAGAAAAAAGGGAATACTCTAGAAAAGGAGATTCTAAACAAATCTCCGTAACCACACACCAAACCTCTTATAAGTGTAAACGGTACTCATTCTCCCGCGAGGTTGCCATAAGAAGGTCTGAGTTTCCGAACAAAAGGATCGATAAGCTTGTCTGATCATACTCGGACCTAAAATGCGCGAGGCCTTATTGAATGCAGTCTGGAGCATTTTATCCACTATCCAGGAATAAATGCAAAAAAACACACGCTTGATAGAGCGAAAAAAAAGTCGGAATTAATTCTAAAGGTTTTGATTATACTATCTTCTCGAATTTTCCAAATTTAAGGACAAGTCATATAAATGAGTTCCCTCTGTATTGATCGCTCAGTATGATTTGACATTCCGTAAAAAATATTGATTGAAGATAATTACACTGAAATAAACTCAAATAGGAGTCCCTGATTTTTCAAAAGTTCGCAGGAAAAACGTCTTCAAATATCGACCCAATATAGGCGACACATCTCGAACTCTCTCCCGAGGCGTCCTGTGAGATGCGTGAAATTCTAGATCAACCAAATGCCAAGAAAAATATTGTAATGCATATGATCTAGTGGGACGTTCCAGAGATCGCGGGGTTTGGTAGGTACTCAGGGAGGGGTTCATCTGAGATTGATTTGGGGGTAGTTTAACATCATTTCAATTTGGGAATGTTATTTACCTAATCATACTACCATAGTTCTTGCATGGTGATCCTAGAAATTCACGCAACTCAACAAAACCCTCCGGGAGGAGAGATTGGAATTTCGTTTTTCTAGAGTTCTGGGTATTTTTGGTGAGTGTGAGGAGTAGAGGGAGTGTATAACATTCCAAATTGAAAATTTGGGATGTTACAAACCTACCCCCCTTAAGATGAATCTCGCCCTCGAGATTCGGGTTGGCTAGAAAATAGGTGAGGGTGGTCTTTGAGCAAATCTTCTTCTCTCTCCCAGGTGGCTTCATCCTCTGAATGGTGGTTCCACTGAACTTTGCAAAACTTGATAACCTTGCTGCGAGTAACTCTGCTGGCATAATTGAGAATCTTGACTGGCTTCTCCTCATATGTTAGGTCATCCTTTAACTGAATCGCTTGTAATGGCACTGTATCTCTTAGCGGTACCTCCGCCATCTCGGCGTGACATCTCTTCAGCTGAGAAACATGGAATGCATCATGAACTCCTGACAGTCCTTCTGGTAGTTCCAACTTATAAGCGACTTCTCCCATACGTTTCACGATCTTAAACGGTCCAACGAAATGCGCTGCTAACTTTCCCTTAACTCCAAAGCGCTTAACTCCTCGAAGTGGGGATACTCGAAGGTAAACTCTGTCTCCGGTTTCGTAAACTATCTCCTTGCGTTTAGAATCTGCATAGCTCTTCTGCCTGGACTGGGCTACCTTGAGCCTATCGCGAATCAACTTAACCTTCCGTTCTGACTCCTTAATCAAATCTGGTCCAAAGAATTGACGGTCTCCAACTTCGTTCCAGGACAACGGTGTCCTGCACCTCCTTCCGTATAAAGCTTCGAAAGGGGCCATCTTCAAACTGGTTTGGTAACTGTTGTTATAAGAAAACTCCGCATACGTCAAGTTTTCGTCCCAACTTGATCCATAATCTAGTGCACAAGCTCTCAGCATATCTTCCAAAATCTGATTGACTCTCTCGGTCTGTCCATCTGTCTGCGGATGAAAAGCTGTGCTGAACTCTAGTCTGGTTCCTAAAGTTTCATGCAACTGATTCCAAAACTTTGAGGTAAATTGGGTTCCTCTATCTGATACGATACTCCTCGGAACTCCATGCAAACAAACGATTCTAGTCATGTATATCTTTGCCAACTTAGCACTGGTGTAAGTGGTCTTAACTGGAATGAAATGTGCTACCTTCGTCAAACGATCAACTACTACCCATATCGAGTCATATCCGGCTTTTGTCCTGGGTAGCCCTGTGATAAAATCCATGCCTATCTTATCCCACTTCCATTCGGGGTATCGGCAGTGGTTGTAACAAGCCTGCTGGCTTTTGATGTTCTGCTTTTACTCTCTGACATACGTCACAAACTGCTACATACGCTGCAATATCCTTCTTCATTCTGGTCCACCAGAATGTTTCCTTTAAATCCAAATACATCTTGGTATTCCCTGGGTGAATCGAATATGGTGAATTATGTGCCTCCTGCAAAATCAACTTCCTGATCTCCGGGTCATTGGGCACATAAACACGGTCCTCAAACCATAGGGTATCGTGCTCATCCTCACGAAATCCCTTTGCTTTTCCTTTGCTAAGTTTCTCCTTTATAGCAGCAATCTCTTTGTCAGATTTCTGAGCTTCTCTGATCTTATCCATCAATGTTGATTGAATCTCCAATGCTGCTACATAGCCTCTCGGAACTATTTCCAAACATAGCTCACGAAGGTTTTCTGCTAACTCCTTGGGTATTTTCCCCGTCACTAGGGTATTGACATGACTCTTACGGCTCAATGCGTCAGCTACTACATTAGCCTTTCCGGGATGGTAATGCAATCTCATGTCATAATCCTTGATGAGCTCCAACCATCTCCTTTGTCGGAGGTTCAACTCCTTCTGCGTGAAAATGTACTTGAAACTCTTGTGATCCGTGTACACCTCACAATGATTTCCAATGAGGAAATGTCTCCACGTTTTCAACGCATGCACTACGGCTGCTAATTCCAAATCATGCGTGGCATAATTCAACTCATGAGGCTTCAGTTGTCGTGATGCATACGAAACAACTCTCCCTTCCTGCATAAGCACTGCTCCAAGTCCTCGACGTGAAGCGTCGCAATACACCTCATAATCCTTGGTCTGATCTGGCAAAATCAATACCGGTGGGGTAACCAAACGTTTCTTCAACTCCTGGAAACTAGCCTCACACTCCTCAGTCCATTTGAACTTAGTTTCCTTCTTCAACAACTCCGTCATAGGCTTCGCAATTTTTGAGAAATTCTCAATAAATCTCCGGTAGTATCCTGCGAGTCCAAGAAAACTCCGGATCTCTCCAACTGTTGTTGGTGCTTCCCATTCGGTTACGGTCTCAACCTTTGTGGGGTCAACTGCTATACCTTCTCCGGATATAACGTGTCCGAGGAATCCAACTTCCTTCAACCAAAACTCACATTTGCTGAATTGGCATATAACTGATGTTCCCTTAATTTCTCCAAAACCAAACGCAAATGTTCCTTATGCTCCTCTTCATTCTTTGAATAAACTAGGATGTCATCAATGAACACTACGACGAACTTGTCCAAAAACTCCATAAACACTTTGTTCATCAGGTTCATAAAATAGGCAGGTGCGTTAGTCAATCCAAATGACATAACGGTATACTCATACAGTCCATATCTTGTGGTGAATGCTGTCTTAGGTATGTCCTGCTCTCGAATCTTCAACTGATGGTACCCTGATCGCAAATCGATCTTGGAAAACACTTTAGCTCCTTGTAATCGATCAAACAGATCATTAATCATTGGCAGTGGGTACTTGTTCTTGATGGTTACTTCATTCAATCCCCGATAATCTACAACCATCCTTAATGATCCATCCTTCTTTTCCACTAGAAGTACAGGTGATCCCCAAGGTGAAGAACTTGGGCGAATGTAACCTTTATCCAATAACTCCTTAATCTGATTCTTAATTTCCACCAAATCCTTTGCTGGCATCCGGTACGGTCGCTTCGATATTGGGCCTGTACCTGGCAATAACTCAATCAAAAACTCAATGTCTCTATCCGGTGGCATGCCTAGCAATTCCTCAGGAAATACATCAGGAAAATCCTTTACCACTGGTACTTCCTCTTGCACAACTCCTGTTAGGCAATTCACTTGTGTCCTTTTTGGTACATGCCGAGATACATACTTGATCCTTCTTCCTTCTGGTGTGGTAAGCAAAATTGACTTACTAGCACACTCAATATTCCCTTCATACTTTGATAACCAATCCATGCCTAATATCACATCCAGTCCTTGAGATTCCAATACTATTAGGTCTGAGGGAAATACATAGTTACCAATCCTTAATGGTAACCGATCACACCATCGTCTAGCCATAAACTCCGCTCCTGGTGAGCTTACTAACATGGGTGACCTAAGGGCTTGGGTTGGCAGGTTATACTTATCCACAAATCCCCTTGATATGTATGAATGCGATGCACCAGTGTCAAAAAGAACGAGTGCAGTAAATGACTTAACCAAAAACTTACCGATTACTGCATCGGGCTGATCTTCAATCTCCTCCACATTAACGTGGTTCACCTGTCCCCTATTGAAAGGGTTCGGCTTCTTCCCAGAGCTTCCATTGCCATTTCCATTCTGGCCTTCAGGACATTCATTGGCATAATGTCCGGTCTTCGAACACTTGAAACAGGTGACTTGACTCAGGTCTCTCTTGGTTGGGGTTGATGGGGTTGTTCGGTTCTGGCCGTTGCTTCCTCCATTCCCATTACCATTCTTGTGGCCATTATGGTTGTGCGAGCTACCTCCTCCATGGGTGTTCTGAAACTTAAATCCCGGTTTAGGGGTAAAACGGGGCTTCTGCTGGGCTCCAGAGTTATACTTCCCCTGTCCATACTTCCTCTTACGGTTCTCAATCTGCTGTTGCTTCCCTTCAATCATGATGGCACGATCTACCAACTCCTGGTAGTTGTTGAAATTTGCTACCATCAACTGCATGCTTAGTTCATCATTCAATCCTTCCAGAAACTTCTCCTTCTTGGCTGCATCCATAGCAACGTCATCTGGGGCATAACGGGCTAGCTTACTAAACTCTTCCACATACTGGCCAACAGTCCTTCCTCCTTGGCGTAAGTTGCGAAACTCACGCTTCTTTATGGCCATAGCTCCTGCTGAAACATGGGCAGTGCGGAAAGCTTGCTGAAACTGATCCCATGTGACAGTGTCAACTGGGTAAGTGGCTGTGAAATTCTCCCACCATGCTGCCGCGGGTCCGTCAAGCTGGTGTGCGGCAAACTTCACTTTCTCACCATCCGTGCATCCTGCAGTGGTCAACTCCCTTCCTATCTTGCGGAGCCAATCGTCTGCTACTATTGGCTCGGTGCTACTGGAAAACACCGGCGGATTCAGCCTAAGGAAACGGGCTAAGTGGTCAACAGGTGGTGGTGGTGGGTTGTTGTTGTTGTTCTGCTGATTCTGAACTAACATCTGCATCAATTGATTCTGCTGCTGGATCAACTGAGTGAGCTCCGGTGGAAATCCATTGTCACGTCTCGGAGGCATCTGAGGGTTTAGAAAAGACGAGAATTAAGAATAGAGGGGGTCTAAAGGGAAAACACTACCCATATGCACATGAGGCAAAAGCACACAATTCACTTCAATCAATCAAACAAGGGCTTACAAACGGTCTAACTATCGCAAAAGTGATCGACTATAATGTGTTTACATGGGGGAATACTACTACTATCTGGTGGTCATCTAGAAATTTGAACCGGTGGAAGACTCCATGATATCTGCTCCAGCTTCGTCTTCAAAGTCGGGTTCACTTGGATCCGAATCGGTGTCGTCGATCATGATGTAGTTGTCTGGACATGCGACGTACTCGTCGTCCTCCTGGGATGCTAACTTGCTCTTGAGTTCTTCAATCTCCTGCTTAAGATCGCAATTGTGCCTTGCTAGAGCTACGATCTCGTCCATGTAGTCCTTGCGTGTAGACTTCAGTTCTCCTTCTAGCTCGATGATCCTTGCCTTCGCATTCTTCAACTCTACCATATCATTGCACATCTGGTTCTCGTGGTGTCGAATGTGCTGGTTTAACTCCTGGATGATTGCTGCAATAGATCTATCCTTCTTGGTGCTGACTAACTCCCATTGTTCATCACGGCGTCCGCAAATCTGGTAGATAGTATCCTTGAGGTCTTCTTGATAAACTTCTCCAATGCGTCCTATGGTGATATGAGCTGCCATGCTCCTTCCTAGACTCCAGGTTGGTGCATTGAAAACACTATCTATGGCTTCGTGATTGGCGCGAATGTTCTTCCCGGAACGTGAGCTTGAATCTTCCAGCGCTCCTCTTCAGGCAGAGTGGCGTTGAAGGTTCCCGTGAAGCTTGGTAATCCAATGTTCAGGTACTTGGTGACTTCCTTCAGGTGAAATCCAAATGGTGTGCCTTCATCCGGTTGAGCGTACTTAATCTTCGCGTGCGTCATCCTAAAAGAGTAGAAAAGATGAGGAGTTAGAAAATGAGAAGAGAAGGGTGATCTATGGCTTTAACTTAGTGGTCGTGTCCTACAGTCAGCGTGTGCTCTGATACCATCTCTGTAGCGACCTGACCCGAATGGATCACGTCTACTGTGCTACGGTGTCATCCCTGGATCAGTAATGCTGACACCACACAGTACATCGAGGTTTTATAGCAGAGTTGCAATCACACACTTATTACATCGATGGCTCAAAAAAAACTTATTACAATAAATATGACTTAAGGCCATATTTTAAAGATAACGGCGGAAGACTTGGAAGATAAATGGGTCCATCAACTCCAGCGGCATCACTGAGTATAGAACCACGACCTAAACGCACCTCAATCGTCGTCTGAAAAGTCTGCAACATTAACGTTGCAGCCCGAAAACGGGTCAGCACATGGAATATGCTGGCAAAGTAACACATAGAGAGTAATGGAATGAAACAGCTATACTACATGCATATATGGCTGGTGGAAAGCTCTATGGTTACAGTTTTGCGTAAAGCCAATTTTTCCCTACTGCAAAGGAATAAATTTTATTTACTATCATGGTGGTTGTGAAACATTGAGAATGGTTGACAGCATTCTCAATCCCAATTAAAAGTAATTAAAACCCAATAACATTAATTAGAAGTAACATGTTGAGATTCACAATGATATTCAAGTACTAGATACTCAAGTTGTCCATAACCGGGGACACGACTAATCATGATTAGTTTGTAAACTCTGCAGAGGTTTGCGCACTTTTCCCCACATGACTCGATCGCCTCCGTTTGTTTTCTCGCACTACATGGTGTTTGAGAAACGAATGACCGAGACATAGTCTTTCAGAAGCGCTAGCACCTTACATGTGGGGTAGACCGGTACACCTACATCCCCTACATCTGCTAGTCCACCCCGTAAGAGTTCGCACTACTTAGTCAACTATGCCAGAGCCCATAATGGCTTGTGGCTGCACACGGAAGTTTCTAGCATGAAAGATCTTATGATCCCTTTGAGCCTGGGTGGCGGTCCAAAAAAAACAGGCAAGTCCTGATAGACATCAGGTGCCTCAATCCACCCAGATGTGTGTTTAAGTTGCCACCTTAAATAAACCATTAAAATTATCATCTCACATCTGTCATGGATATCACTCACCCAATCCACGTCTACTAGCATAGCATGGCATAATAAGCAAATGTAGAAGTAACTCCCAAAGGTTTCATAATAATATAGGTAATAGGTACTACCTCATCTACTTCCCATCCCACAATTTAATTAGATCCTAATCATGCAATGTGTGAGGATTGATCTAATGCAATAAAACATGGGTTGTAGAAAAGGTATGATCAAAGTGTTACTTGCCTTGCTGATGATCCGCGAGTCCTAGGGTTTCGAAGTAACAAGCGGCGCAATCCGGGTAATCTATCGCAGACAAACAACAAGCATACAATAAGTACTCATCTAATGCACAGGTAAAACTCGAACAACAGAACGAACCAGGTAGTTCAACTTAAGAACTCCGATTGCAAGAAAGAACGAAAAACAAACGGCGGAAGAAAACAACTCGGTTCTAGCAAGTTGAAACTAGGTCAAAATTTTACTGTAACAAAAGCTTGTTCAAGTTGATTAGACGGAACGGCGGTTTCGAGACGAAACTCCAGGCGCTTGAATCACCTGATTCCGATAAACGAGCGGAAAAATAGACTAGGAAGAAGATCGGATCTGAGATCGCGATCGCGGAATAAATCCGACGAAAAGAAAAAGAAGAACGGTTAAACGAATGGACGTTCGTTAACCTAGAAGAATCCGGTGATCACGTTCGTTAGGACGAACAGTCCGGCGAACGGTCCAAAGGCAACTAAATCGGAGAAGAAAACGAATCCGATCTAGGGTTTCGGAGAAGAAAAACCGATCGAAAAACTGATCTAGAAAACCGGAACGGTTTAGAGAAGAAAAGAATCGGAACGATTAGAAGAGAACGATCCGAGGAAAAGAATAGATGTAGCGCGGGGCTACCTTGGCGAGGTCTCCGGTGAACGGGGCTCCGGCGGCGTCGGCGTAGGGCGGCGGCGTGGGCAAGGTGCGGCGGCGGCGCGGGGTGTGGGGCGGCGGCGGCAAGGTGCGGCGGCGGTGCAAGGCGCGGTGTGGAGGAGAGCTTTGATTTGATGTGTTTAGAGGGGGGGGTGCTTGGGTATTTATATTGGAGAGGGGAGGGGTTTACTTGGGGTAGAGGACAAGGAATTAGAATAGGAGTAGGAAAGATCTAGAAAATAAACGGAGTAGGACTAAAGAAAACGAAATAAGGAAAAGGGGACAAGGGGGCGCCCTAGAATCCTAAAAGGATTCGGTCCTAGCAAGAGGCGGCGGCGGCCGACCGGCTCCTGGCTCGGCGCCTGGCGCCTGGGAGCGCGGCGGTAGGTGGCTTGGCTTGGGCCTTTGGCCCAAGGCGCTGCTCAATTTTTTTTAAATAGTTTCCTCGCGCAGAAAAAAAAAGGGATCTAAACGAACTCCGAAAAATCTAAAGTAAATTTTCCCCGACTCCTAAAAATGAGCCGAACAAAATGAACTTTTCTCCGGACCTAAAATGCAATTTTTGAAAACGCGCATTTTTCCCTATCCAAATAAAATGCAAATAAACACCGGAAAGCAAAATTGATCTATTTATTATATCTTCATTTTTCCTAAATTTGGGAAAGTCATATTATTCCCTCTCTCATATATTTTGACACCGGAAAATTTATTGAAGATAAAATAAATAAATCAAATGATCCTATTTTTCAAAATTCGAGAAAACTCTCAAATATGAAAATAACGAAATCTCCAACTCTCTCCGAGGGTCCTTGAGTTGCGTGAAATTTCTAGGATCAACCAAATGCAAGAAAATATGATATGCATATGATCTAGTGTATAACATTCCAAATTGAAAATTTGGGATGTTACAGGTGAAGATGTTGCCACGATATGAAGAAATCAACTGCGGAATGCCGTGCAGAGAGACAATCCGAGAGGTATAAAGCTCCGCCAATTGAGCTGCAGTGATAGATTCTTTGATAGGAAGGAAATGAGCCACTTTAGTGAGTTTGTCGATGACAACGAATATAGCATCATTTCCACGCTTGGACTTTGGAAACCCAGTCACGAAACCCAGTCACGAATGGCAAGAGGTTGGAGGAGACCAGCTGGTCATTGGTGTTCTGCCTTCACTCTTCTGCAGACATCACATTCATTCACGAACCGAGCAATCTCGCGCTTCATTCGAGTCCACGAATACGCCTGCTTGAGGTCCTAGTACATCTTTGTACTCCCAAGGTGGATGGAGAGGAGTGAATTGTGAGCCTCGTTCATAATAACTTTACGAAGGTCACCTTTAGGCACAACAATGCGATCCTCGAAGAAGAGAGTATCCTTGTCATCAAGGCGATAGCACTTGTACTTGGGTTGACTCTTGGCAATCCCAATCTTCACCTTCTTCACCATAGCATCAAGAAGTTGAGCCTCGCGAATCTGATCTTCCAAAGTAGGAGAGACTTGGAGGTTGGCGAGGAAACCTTGAGGAACAACTTGCAGATTGAGTTTGCGGAAAGCTTCACAAAGCTCGGGTTGGTAAGGCTTGAGAATCAAACTGTTGCAGTAAGCCTTCCTGCTCAATGCGTCAGCAATCACATTGGCCTTTCCTGGAGTATATTCGATGCTCGGATTATACTCTTGAATCATTTCGACACAACGAGTCTGCCTGAGGTTGAGATTAGGCTGAGTGAAGATGTACTTGAGACTCTTGTGGTCAGTGAAGATGTCCACTTTTCTTCCCAATAAGAGATGTCTCCAAGTCAAAAGAGCCTGAACAACTGCCACCAACTCGAGGTCATGAGTGGGGTATTTCTTTTCATTGGGCTTCAACTGGCGAGAAGTATAGGACACAACTTTCTTCTCTTGCATCAACACTGCACCAAGACATTGAAGAGAGGCATCACAGAAGACCTCGAACGGTTTGGATTCATCAGGAGGAGTCAGAACTGGAGCAGTGACTAATTTATCTTTCAGGGTGTTGAAAGCGATGTCACATTCAGGAGACCAAACGTACTTGACGTGCTTCTGGAGAAGGTTGGAAAGAGGCTTCGCGATCTTTGAGAAGTTCTCAACGAACCTTCGACAATATCTTGCGAGACCAAGGAAGTTGCGGAGTTGCTTTACGTTCTGAGGTGGTTCCCAATTCACAATTGCAGACACCTTCTCAGGATTCACCACTATGCCCTTGGCAGAGATGATATGCCCAAGATAGAGAACCTCATCGAGCAAAAACTCGCACTTTGAAAACTTGGCATAGAACTGATGTTCTCTGAGCTTATCCAGCACCAAACGCAAGTGCTTGGCATGATCTTCCTTGTTCTTGGAAAAGACCAAAATGTCATCGAGGTAGACCAAGACGAAGTCATTTGTGTAGGGGTTGAAGATGAAGTTCATCATGAGAGAGAAAGTCGGCGGAGCATTGACGAGGCCGAAAGACATGACAGTGTATTCATATGAACCATAGCTTGTTCTAAATGCCATCTTGGGGATATCTTGCTCCCGAATTCGAATCTGGTGATAGCCCATACGGAGATCAAGCTTGGAGAAAACCTGAGCACCTTTGAGTTGTTTAAACAGCTTGTTGATGTTGGGAAGTGGGTGCTTGTTCTTTATAGTATTCTTGTTCAATAGACGGTAGTCAACACAAAGTCGATCCGTTCCATCCTTCTTCTTCACAAAAAGAACTCCACAACCCCACGGAGAAGAACTAGGTCGGATGAGACCCATTCGCTCTTGAATATCAAGTTGCTTCTTCAGCTCCTTCAACTCTTCAGGTCCAAGCTTGTAAGGACGTTTGCAAACAGGTTCCGTGCCAGGCTCAAGATCGATGACAAATTCAACTGGCCGGTGCAGAGGCATTCCTGGAAGCTCTTCTGGAAAGACGTCTTGACATTCGCAAACGACTGGAATTTGAGAGATGGCATCCAGTTCACCCTTCTCATTGAGAGAAAACAGACGGATGGTATCATCCCTTGCAGCAAAGACAATTACATCCTCAGACGAATGAGTCAATTGAATCTGCCTGGCAGCACAATCAAGCTGAGCCTTGTGCTTAGGATGCCAGTCCATTCCAAGAATAAGATCAATATCCAAGTCACCAAGAACCGTAGGAGAAGACAGAAACTTGTAGTCGCCCAACGTGATAGTAACATCCAGAACCATAGAGTTAGCATTCATTCGTTTACCCAGAGAGACAACTGCTATCGATTTAGGCAAAACTTGGAGAGCCAATTCATGCTTAGATGCAAAAGGTCTCGAGATGAAACAATGCGATGCACCAGTGTCAAAAAGAACTTTTGCAGGAATATCGTTAACAGGAAGGTTACCCATGATGACATCTGACGAGTCCTCTGCCTGAGCTGCATTCATCAAGTTGACCTTGGCGTACTTGGGGTTATGCTTGACCACAGCTGTACTTGTCGATCTCACATGAGGAGGTGGAGGAAGGCGCCTCTGATTGAAGCATTTGTTGGCATAGTGACCCTTCTGTTGGCACTTGTTGCACGTGACCTCTGAAAGCGGACGGTGATACGGAGCACTTGATCTTGGAGCTTGAGACGAAGTCTTGTTCTGAAACGCCGGGGTGGGGGGGGGGGGAAGATCCACTGCCACCTTTGCTCTTCTGCTGATAAGGCTGGCAGAACGGAGGAGGAGGAAGCCAATACTTTTGCTGCTTAGCCACTTGAGTTGAGGAAGAAGGAGTTGCATCTCTGACTCGCTTCTTGGAAGCATCGCACTTCAGTTGGGCAGCCTCTTGCTTCATTGCCATATTGTAGAACTCATCGTACTTCTTTGGCTCAAAGAGGACGAGAGGTAGCTGGAGTTCTTCTCTGAGACCACCCCTGAATTGATATATCATGCTCTTCTCGTCAGGGACGTCCTGCTTGGCGAAACGAGCGAGCTTTTGAAACATGATGTTGTACTGGTAAACAGACATAGTGCCTTGCTTCAGGTTGCAGAATTCCTCACGCTTGCTCTCAACCACACTCTGAGGAATATGATGAGCTTTGAAGTCTTGACGGAATTCATCCCAGGTAATCACACGGCCTCCTCTGGAATCTTTGTACTGTTGAAACCATTCTGCAGCTTGGTATTTGAGTTGGAAGGAGGCAAACTTGACAAAGTCCTCAGGCCTGACGTTACTGCACTCGAAATGCTTGCATATGTCCACGAGCCAATCATCAGCGTCTGAGGCCTCGACACAGTTGTTGAAGGTCTTTGGCTGGTTAGCGAGGAACTGGTTGAGTGTAGCAAAGTGGTTCTGGTTGTTGCCATGGCCCTGGTTCCCTTGGTTGCGCTCTTGAAGAAGTTGCATGATCAGCTGCGTGTTTGCATTGGTAGCGGCCATCACAGCTTGCCATGCCTCCGGAGGAGGAGGTGGTGGTAGCGGATCAGGATTCAGAGTCGTGCGCGTTGGAGGAGCCATCCTGAAGAGGTTGACATCCGTTAGCATCATGACAGACAAGTATGAAGCTGAATCAAAAGGTTTGAAATTGCAACATAAAGTCTTCACATCCGAACAAAATGAACGAATGCATTCCAATCGAAATGGTCACATATCCATAGATTGAGAAGCCACTTAGAATTGAGGTAGAAGAATAAAACCAACAAGGTACGGACAGGAACAAATACTTGGTGAGGATTACCCGATCCCAAACCAAATATCCGCGGAAGAAGAACTAGAGCTACAAGAATTCCCACCTATGAAACTCCTGAACCTTTCCGGTTATGCAATCAGGTGTTGGGGATACAGGGGAAGCATAATATCTCACCCAAATCTAGCAAATCCTACATCCAGCTGTATCCATCCTGCAACACATAACCAAGAAACCTTCGGAAATCATTTACCTCAACCTTCGAAAAGCATCCGTTAAACAAGTTATGGCAATACTCCCGAACTCCCGCCCCAGTACTGGGTGGCGTCGAGGTTATCTCACCAACAACTGCATAAAAGAGATTTTCGATGTCGGCGAAACTCAGGTATTCCAGAGTCTTCATCGAACTCCCACTTGAGCTCAAGCACATCATCTGGAACGGTATCATCAGTCCTTGCATCTAGTTTTGGAAGTAAACTGTGAGTCACGGGGACTCAGCAATCTCACACCCTCGCGATCAAGACTATTTAAGCTTATAGGTAAGGCAAGGTATGTTGTGGAGCTGCAGCAAGTGACTAGCATATATGATGGCTAACCTATTCGCAAAAGAGAGCGAGAAGAGAAGGCAAAAGCACGGTCGAAAAACTATGATCAAGAAGTGATCCTAGAACAACCTACGTCAAGCATTACTCCAACACCGTGTTCACTTCCCGGACTCCGCCGAGAAGAGACCATCACGGTAACACACGCGGTTGGTGCATTTTAATTTAAGTTAAGTTCCATGTTATCTACAACTGGACATTAACAAATTCCCATCTGCCCATAACCGCGGGCACGGCTTTCGAAAGTTCAAATCCCTGCAGGGGAGTCCCAACTTAGCCCATCACAAGCTCTCACGGCCAACGAAGGATATTCCTTCTCCCAAGACAATCCGATCAGGCTCGGCATCCCGGTTACAAGACATCCTCGACAATGGTAAAACAAGTCCAGCAACACCGCCCGAATGTGCCGACAAATCCCGATAGGAGCTGCACATATCTCATTCTCAGGGCACACCGGATTGTCCAAGGTTCCGGTAGGCCAGCCCAGAGTTGCCCCTGGTGGCCACCGGCAGCTGACAGGTTGGACCAACACTCAGAGGAGCACTGGCCCGGGGGTTTAAATAAAGATGACCCTTGAGTCCGCGGAACCCAAGGGAAAAAGAGGCTAGGTGGCGAATGGTAAAACCAATGTTGGGCATTGATGGAAGAGTTTTATTCAAGGCGAACTGTCAAGGGGTTCCCATTATAACGCAACCGTGTAAGGAACGCAAAATCCGGTAACATAACACCAATATGACGGAAACTAGGGCGGCAAGAGTGGAACAAAACACTAGGCAAAAGGCCGAGCCTTCCACCCTTTACCAAGTATATAGATGCATTAAGATAAACAAGATAATATTGTGATATCCCAACAATAAACATGTTCCAACAAGGAACGATCTCCAATCTTTACCTACAACTAGCAACGCTATAAGAGGGGCTGAGCAAAGCAGTAACATAGCCAAACAATGGTTTGCTAGGACATGGTGGGTTAGAGGTTTGACATGGAAATTGGGAGGCATGATAAGCAAGTGGTAGGCATCGTAGCATAGGCATAGCAAAAGAGCGAGCATCTAGCAAGCAAAGATAGAAGTGATTTCGAGGGTATGGTCATCTTGCCTGCAAAGTACTCAGAGTTGCCTTGATCCTCGTAAGCGAACTCAATGGTCTCCTCGTTCACGAACTCATCTCCCGGCTCTACCCAAACAAGAACAACAAGCAAAAGGAGCACAATCAACCATGTGCAATGCTCAAGCAACATGATGCAAACATGGTATGATATGCGGGATGCGATATGTGATGCATATGGAAGATTTGACAAGGAATGATTGAACCTGGCCTCAACTTGGAAATCCAAGAGTGCCACTGGAAAGGTGAGGTGATTTCAGTTGAGATCGATATAAAGATCAACAGAATCGGATGCACGGTTTGGAAATGGCAAGCAAAACAAATATGGCACCGGTCTGCGATAATCAGCAAGTAACCAACTAAATGCATCAAGATAAATATGCTACAGCACTCAAACATGACAACAAAATACCTGGCAGGGATCCACACATGATTCTTGACAAAAGATGAACACTGAGCTACGGCTAATTCATCCATTAACAGGTTCAAACAAGCATGGCAAAAGTTCAAAACATAACAGGTTTCAGACTTGGTGAAATTAACACAAGTCTGGAATTTATCATCAGGAAGCAAACTTTAGAGCATGAAAACTACATGCTAAGGGAACATATCATGGCAAAGCAAGGCATGGCATCAAGTTTCTCAAAGCACTTAACAAAAGTCCCTTAGTGACCTTGAGCCAAAAGGGATCAGAAAATACAATTGCAAGCATGTGAACATAGAAAAAACATAAACAGATTCAGACTTAGTGAAAAACTGAAGCATGCAAAACAGATTAGCAAGTAGGCATGTTTACGAGCTCGATGCACTCACTACAGAGCATGGCATGAAAAACTAAGCATACACTCATCAAGAAGACATGGCATAGAAGTTAGACATGTCAAGAACAACATCATAGCATGCACGGATCAATAGCAACAACCTCGGCAAAATCGCTAAACATGTCAACGATCTGCCAGGAACATTTTATAGCAAAAGTAGAGCTTGATTGACTCAAGCTAGGGTGCTCCATAATTGCAAACAAAGTCATGGATGGATAGAGCACCACAATTTTAACAAAACATCCTTACTGATCATCCTCAAAAGAGGCACGGATCACTAGGAAACAACATGAACATATAGCATAACAACAAAATCAGGATAAGGACTTAGTGAAATTCTAAGTCCCTGAAATCAGCATTACCGATTACGCTACTTTGCAAGCTTATGCTAGTCACCACAAAGATCACAAAAATACATGGCAAGCACCTCTGTAAAGATGACATGGCATTCATAAAAACACATGTAGAGCTCAGGATCATAGCATGCACACATTAATCATGGAAAAAATGACAAAATGCCATTTGCTGAAACAGATCTGACAAATTCACCACATAGCCCTCTTCCAACAGCATTTCGGGCATCAAGATGAGCTCAAATGAAAATGATGCAATGAGATGAAATGATGTACTCGTCGAGGCAACATTTTGATATGCTACACGCATGAATCGGAGCTACAGATGCAGAGTTATGGCATGCGGAAAAATGCAAATTAGCTAGGGTTTGAAGGGGAAAAAGTGAACCGCGAAGTTCCAGATCCAGATCTGGATCTCGCCGGAGCACGGACTTCGAGGTTCACCGGCTGGGGCTGTCGCCGGAGAGGAAGTGCGGTGCGGCGGCCGGAGTCGGAGGAGGCCGGGTGGCGCGGACGACGAGGCAAGTGGCGGCGAACCCGGGCTCTCGGGGGCCCTCAGCGGGCCGGGCGGGCCGCGGCGCGGTGGAGGCCGGCGGTGCCATGTGTCGGGCCGTCAGTGGCTGCAGGCGGCGGCGGCTGGGGTGTCTGGCGGCGGCGCGAGCGGATCTTTAGGGTTAGGAGGGAGAGGAGACCCAGGATTTTCGGGAGGGGATCTATTTATAGGCGTAGAGGGAGCTAGGAAGCTCCAAATGGAGTGCGGTTTTTGGCCACGCGATCATGATCGAAAGCTCTAGACGATGGAGGGTTTTTTGTGTGTTTTGGGCCAAATTGGAAGGATGTTGGGCTGCAACACACACGAGGCCTTCTCGGTCCCTCGGTTAACCGTTGGAGTATCAAACGAAGTCCAAATGGCACGAAACTTGACAGGTGATCTACCGGTAGTAAACCAAGGCCGCATTGCAAGTCTCGGTCCAATCCGGAAATGTTTAATCCCCACACACAAAAAGGGGTAGAAAGGACCACCGGAGGACATAGGAGCGCCGAAATGCAAAACGGACAACGGGGAAAATGCTCGGATGCATGAGACGAACACGTACGCAAATGCAATGCACATGATGACATGATATGAGATGCATGACAAAGACAAAACACATGGAGACAAAAACCCGACAACGAGGAAATAAAATAACTTAGTGCCGGAAACGGCAAGAGTGGAGTACAGATAAGGTAAATTACATCCGGGGTGTTATAGAGATACAACTGCGGGACCGCACAGGTTAGGAGTTCTGCCGCCCCATGTTTCAATCGCATGTCTCCTGCTCTATATCTTGAATCGCATCTCACCTGCTATAGATAAATGCGGATCCGTTGATATGCAGGATGCCGGTCTTGGAGGCACGTCCTATAGCCATGGCCGGGCCGGTTGAGTCGCAGGCTTCTCTTAGCATAGCCAAGGCCGAGGTATGCCGCGTCGGAGACAGCGCACAGGGCGGGGGGAGTGTTGGATTTCCGCCCATGGGGGAAGATTTCAACATTTGTTCAGAGGCAACCAGCGGCTGGACCAGGAGGTATGTGTGCTAGATCTTGATCCACTCTAGCTTTGTCTATGCGTGTTTATGCACCACCGCTTGGATTTAGTAGTTGATTTCCCATGGATTCTTCTACTGCGGTTGTTCATACATAATCTCTGCAGTAAAATTTCCAAGTTCAAGGCTGACAGTCATAATAGAAGTGTTACATATTCTAAATGGATCAACGTTAGAGTAACATTGATCCTCAAATAATAATTATTAGACTGTTTTTTTATTGAGGCTGCCAAAATTGGATCCAAAACTAATATTAGTTACTGGTGGAGGTACTGAAGTGCTATCCTGTACTGCTGGATTGAAGTAACTGTCAAAGTTGTTAGTTTTGTTATTCAAACGTTTTTCTGAATTTAGGGGCAAAAAGTTATGGTAAGTGAAAAATCTATTTCATAATAACACTTGACATCAGGGTGTCCATCGCATCTTGTTCTGCTAGCCGCTACGGCGAGTTGTAGTGTAGATACATGCTTCATAATTATAGAATCTGTATTTCTATCAGAATTCTTAAGGGTTGTTTGTGTTAATTAGGGAAAGTCCTTTGTGAGTTGCTTGGTGCTTATACTCGATATAATGATTTTGCTTTAGGGTGAGGATTGGCAAAGCACCTGCACAGCGGGAGGCAAACCCAAACAGAAAGAGTGCTCTGGAGATTTCGATGAGAGCATTCATAACAAAGAAGAATGGAAATGCTGTTAGCCCAGAGATTGGTACTTCGTTCGATTCTGTTGATGAGGCCTATGATTTTTATAACTTGTATTCCTGGGAAGTTGGTTTTGGAATAAGGTACGCCAAGAGCAGACTTAATGTCAACTGATCAAAGTGCATGCAGGAGATTGTATGCGGGTGTGCGGTGAGTTATCTCTTAACTTGAATCAGGAAAACATGTGCTCCTATGGTATGCTGAATATGAATCTGTGTGCTTGATTTGCAGGGGAAACCTTTGAAGGAGAACAGCAGGTCAACTAGGTGTGGGTGCAGTGCTATGATAAGGCTACTAAGGTCAGATGACAATGGATGGTATATATCTGAGCACAAAGCGGAACATAATCACGCTCTTTCGAGCACATGTGGGGAGAAGATGCATTGGAAGTCGCATGGGCACATTGACCGTTACACACAAGATTTGGTGAAGCAACTTAGGCAGAATAATGTGAGTCTCGGTAAGGTCTTCAATATTGTTGGTAGTTTCTTCGGCTCTGTTGAGAATGTTCCTTTTACTAAGAGGTCGTTGAAAACACTATGCCGTAAGATAAACAAGGAGCAATCAGATTCAGATGCAAGGAAAATGATGGAAATCCTTGCAGAAATGAAGGCAAATGACCCAGAATTCAACTATGCAATACAAGTTGATGAGGAAAGTAGGATAAAAACACTTATGTGGGTGAACGTGCGAAGCATAGACCAGTACAGATGCTTTGGCGATGCAATAACATTTGACACAACTTACAGGACAAACCTCTATGACATGCCCTTCGGTTTGTTTGTTGGCGTAAACAACCATTTCCAGAGGATAATTTTCGGTGGTGCCATGCTTAGAGATGAGAAGGAGGATACGTTTAAATGGGTTTTCAGAGAATTCGTACGTATGGTTGGCGGCAAACATCCCAAGACGATATTGACTTGTGAGTGGGATTTCAAGCTCGCAACAAGGGCTATAAAAAATGATCATACATAACACATAATTAATTTTGCTTACTAATAGCATGTTTTGTCAATTTTATAGACCAGGCACGCTCTATGGAGTTGGCTATCAAGGCGGAATTGCCAAATACAACTCATAGATGGTGTAAATGGCATGTACTGAAAAAAGCAAAGGAGTCAATGGGTTCTCTGTGGGGGAAGAAGAACAGTGATTTCAAGAATGACTTCCACAAGCTTGTCCATCACATGATAACAGCGAAGGAGTTTGAGGATGGATGGGATGCAATGCTGGAAAAGTACTCATTGAGGAAACATCCGTACCTGACACAAATATATGAAGTGCGACACAAGTGGGCAAAGCCGTATTTCATGGGGGGTTTTTGCGCCAAAATGACAAGCACCCAGCGCAGCGAGAGTGCTAATCACCTGCTGAAAGGATATGTGCCACCAGGATGTCCAATGCATCTATTCATCAGGCAGTATGAGAAGCTCTAGTTCGACAGGGAATCTGAGGAAAGCTTCTAGGAGAAGTGCACTGCTCTGGTACACTTTCTCTGCTTCCTATTCCAGCTAACTCTTCTATAAATATAATGGTGAATTGTCGTTTGTGTGAGTGCTGATGACTGAGTTAATTTTATGTTCTATGCAGAGTGGTGTTCCTTTGAGGCTAAACATACCATTTGAGAGGCACGCAAGTAAAATCTACACAAGATCAATGTTTGAACAATTCAGTGAGGCACTGTACAAGTCTTTTGCACATGAGGTTGATGTTATAGAACATCAAAAGGTTTACAAGGTAACGCATCTCGATGCGGAAGCTCGGGAGAAATGGAGCAAAGTTGTTTTTATTGTCAATGTGGATGATGAGGCGAGCTTCTTTGATTGCGAGTGCGGCACGTTTGAGCATTCTGGAATGGTTTGTTGCCATTCTCTGAAGGTAATTGGAAGAAATGACTCTATGCATGAATTTGGTATGATAAACTTTGTTGCTGGAATTACTTTGGACCGCAGTCTTATGTTCTGTCTTCTGATTCGTAGGTGATGATTGAGTTTCGTTTGGCGAAAATACCAGATAAACACATTGTTAAGAGATGGACAAGGGATGCTAGGGATATATCGCCTGATCACTTAGTGTGGTACCAGAAAGACAGGGGCCCACCAGCGTCCGACACTTTTAGGCACAATCAAATGTGGATCAGGGCACTGGAGTGTGTGCGCCTTGGCGACAGCAATGTTAAGTGTTATGATGTGTTTCATGGCAATGATGAAGGAGGTATATGCCACGCTGCTGCCACTTAGCCATGGCAAGGATGGCATGGGGCTGGAAGAGAGAGATGTTGTAGCTAAGATGGCAAGTGCCACAGCTTGTTCCGGTACAGTTGAACATGGGAAAACTTTGGTTGAAGACTATGGAGATCAATCATATTGTTCCGGCACTGCAGCTGCTAATTGCAAGCGGGGATCAGGAAGACCTACTACAAGCAGAGATAAAACGCCTTATGAAGAGAAAATGAAGAGGTCTCGATTTTGCAAGATTTGCCGTAAGGAGGGACAAAAATGCACCACTTGCCTTGATCACGGCGACATTCCAAAGGCTCCAAGGAAGGAGCCAAAGTGTACCAAATGTGGAGTAATCGGACACCGTAGGAATGTATGCGGCAAACCTACTGATCCATTCGAGCCAAACTTCCTCTAGGAGAAAATTTTCATAATAATTGGCTTGATGCCTAAGGACTTTGTAACCCCAAAAATTATATTGCTTCTATGCGCTGATCATGGACTAGTCGGTCCATTAATGTATCCATAACATTTGATCCTACTATTTTGATGCCAAGAAATCTTCTTTATGCATTGCCAGTTTTTATATGTTGTATTGTTGTTAATTGGTAATTTGGCAACTCATATTGCATATTTGTTGAAAAAAATAAGTGCTGGGCCGGTTCATTAGTTTGTTGGGCCTCCATAATATATGAAGGCCCTGGTGGTTTGTTGCTGGACTTGGGAGTGTTTTTGCGACCACAGCTAGGGCCTGGGGGTGGGGAGGAATGCCAACTGGTAGGTACAACGCGCATGAACTTGTGTTCTCGGTTATGGCTTTCCACGCGCATGAGCTGGTAAAGATTAAGGGTAAGACGATGTGCACGGCACACCTTGTCTTGCATGCATGGAAAGTTGATGTACGGGGAGGGGGGTGGGTGGTTGTGGTGGGCGGGGCGATTTGACAGCACGAGCGCTGAGCACATCGCGTGCTACTTGTGTTGCACAGGTCACGCGGAACAGCCTGACCAGCGGGTTCACATGTTCGTCTGCTGCACCAGTGTTGTGATGGATGATGGATGCGAGGCTCGAGGTTACAGCTGATGGCTATAAAAAAA
Source organism: Triticum urartu (assembly GCF_003073215.2). NCBI lineage: Eukaryota > Viridiplantae > Streptophyta > Magnoliopsida > Poales > Poaceae > Triticum > Triticum urartu. The sequence goes on along the minus strand of NC_053022.1, from coordinate 379,225,373 downwards.
TGATCTATCTACTACAGCTACTACACAGGCGAGGTGCTCCTCCATAGGCGAGGCGGGTGTTCATGCCAGTGTGCAAAGTCATGGATTTAAAGATTTTTTTAGTATAACTAAAATAAATTATTTCAACGGCGTATTGCTAACTATCCATTTTAATTAACTCGGGCTTATATTAGCGAGGAGTTAAGCACGGGGTGCCCTTCGGCGGATCAACTGGAAACTCTAATTCTTTGTTTGGTGCACTCAGCGTTTCGATGAGCCTCCCTAGAGAGCTATGTCGCGCAAAGCACTGTTGGCACTGGAGGGACATGTGTACTAGTGCTAGGACATGGACATGCCACTGTGTAGCTGTGCTAGCATAATAATAAAAAATTGTAATGATGTCAAAATTCGCGTGCGAGGGAGGAGGCAGATCATGACGGGATGTTCTGCCACAGACTACGATGAGGGGCGCATGGGCTGGAGTTAATGCTGGTTATACTGTTATAGCATCGGTGAGGAGAGGAGATGGATTTTTTTAGGAGCTTGATGTGGCATCGGTGATTCTATCCATTGCGCTCTTCCCAAGAATTCAAAATTTGGTGAATGGATACACTTGGAGCCATTGTGGTTCAAAATTTGAATGAAATGTTGTGGGGGGAAAGAGAGGAGTTTCGCTCTTCTATTTATAGAGGAGGCGGGTTTCTCTGAAATCACTCCAAAGCAGGAACAGATGGCCCCTCCCAGCAGCGCCAGCATGCACTCCGGTGTAACCACGTCCGAGGGTTCCACTTTGGCGCCAAGCTTTATCGTGGACGGGCGGGAGATAGAAAGTGGCCCCAATGGTCGCTCGTCGTCCTTGGCTACTACAGATGACGAGGTATTATTCTAACACATCCATGAAGAAGAAAAAATGGAGATCTACCATAACATATGTTCTCATGCTGGCCCATGTGTGACTTAAAACAGGGAAGCGTGCTTGGGCAAGGTCCAGTTCTTCGAGAAGTAGTTGAGCCTGACAATTATCCTCCTGAAGTAAGAAACCTAAACATTTCTTGAAAAAACACAGATGTTTTCAGTTGTGTGCTATCTTTCCCTACTAATAAAGCACGGAGTGCTTCTGGTCGTACGTCAGAATTTTTGCAGAAAACCCCCTACTATTTTGGCTATTCAACCCGCAGTTCTCGGTGAGTTAAAGAAAAAACAGTTCGAGATCTTTTTGGCCTGTATCGAGCTGCGGCGCTCCCGATCCGATCGGGCGCAGGACGACGGCGGCGAGCACATGAAGGGCGCGGGCGGGACGCTGCCCGAGCGAGAGGAGGAGCAGGAGCGGAGGCGCAGAGGCGGGGCCATATGCGCCGGACGCGCGCGCTCGCCCTCAGTCAACTCGGCCGCAGCGGCCCAGCTGCGAGAGCCCCATTCATCCTCCTCGTCCTGAAGGAGACAGCTGACAGAGAGAGAGCCGAGGATAAGCATCAACGCCTGCCTAACAGGCACCGCCAAGAGATGGACGGCGGCCAGGAGGGGGTGCTCGAGACGGAGGAGCACGAGGCCGACAGAGAGGTTTCCGGAGGCAGCGAGCTCCAAGGCGGGGCGTTTCAGTTGTGTTCCATGTGGCGACTCCCTTCCCTGGAGAAAACAGAGATTAGACAGAGACCAAGAAGGAGAAGGGGAGATTAGAGAGAGAAAGAGAGGGGCGGCACCTCTGGCTGCCCTGCTCGAGGAGGCGGCTCGGAAGCACAGAGGAGCTCCTCTCCAGGCGATGTTGGAGGAGGCGGGGAGGCCGACTGCTGGGAGCCCAGCCAGCCCCAACGCGTGCTGCCCCGGCCACCAGGAGCCCATACGAGCAGCAGCAGTAGCAGCATCGCAATCTGTCGACGAACGCGAAGCAGCCACCGGTCACGGGCGAGACGGCTTGGGAAATCGAAAGAGAGAGATGGGGTCAACGGAACGAACGCCAAAGGAAGAGGGGATCAGGGGCGGCGAGGGAGAAGCTAACCGCGCGCACCTGTGCTTGATTCTGGCGCCACGGTCCAGCAGAGAGTGGTGCTTGGTTCGTTGTGGAGGAAGAGGAGAGAGGTGAATGCCGGGCGGTGGGCGTGTGTGTGGCTGCAGCACAGAGAGAGAGAGGAAGGAGAGTAGAGCCGCTGGATGGATAGAGAGAAGACAAAGGAGAAGCGGTGCTGCCAGAAAGGAATGGCGATGTGGATAAGGTCCACAGAAGCTGCTCGGTGGGGATTTTTGATGTCCTTTTTTAATGGGCGAACCGACGAGAAGCCACTGGAACTATGCGTGCTCGCCTCCATTACAAAAATGTCCTTCTAATTACTTGGAAGTGCTATTGTTTATTGTTACTGTCATTCCATGCCTACCACGTCTTATAAATACATTATCAGATACAATAATTTAAAATGAGTGAAATACTGGAAAAAAATGTAATGCAAAAGAAAAGAAATGAAATATGATCTTGCAAATCAAATAATCAACATTTTCTAAAAAAATAACTAACATAGTAAACCATGTTTGATTTCGAATATAAGAGGAAAATTGTATATAAACAATCACACTTCAATACACCACTACACTCTAATCCAAAATGATTACTTTGCATGTCTTTTGAAAATTCTAAGAAAAACTTGTGGATTAGTTATTAAATTCTCGAATAGTATACAACAATTCCATCATTTGTATATCCTGCTATAAACAATCACACCATTGCTCTTTCACCCGATTATAGTGCTAAGCTCAAGCACCACCATTAACCCTACGACTTTCTCAACTTTATACTACATGGTATGGACACCAACAATCCTTTTTGTAATTGCAGACACGGAGCGTGTGTTTTTATTTAAGATAGGAGTGTTTCAAATCTTCTTGCTTTAAAAATTAATGCTTTTAAATATATTAACACTTTTTAAAAAATGCTCAAAATTCCTAAAAAAATGTTCTAACTTTTTAAAAAACCATTAAAATTGATCAAAAAATTTGGAAAAATCTGTTTAAAAACATGTGTTAAGAAAAGTTCATTTCCAAAACATGTTTCAGTTCTAATAAAAAAGATTAAAATTTCCAAATAGTTTAATTATTTTGAAACATGTTAGGGTGGCTCTTCTTTACGTCCACACTTCATACTTCGAAAAGCGATAACAGTATAAACTTATTACCGATGTTTATCAGAATTGTTTGTAAGAAATGGAACGTGCCATCCCACGGCCGCTTTTACGATATTTTTGCATGTTGCAACGCATGGGAATTAGGTCCTGACAAATGCCATTAGGATATAAAAAGTGTTGTGTAATGCTATGTGGAGCATGTTCAAGAAAATTCGGACATTGCAACACACGGGCATTTGTACTATATATGCATAGTATTTTGCAAAAAATATTTCCCTAATCTTTCCCTAATAATAATAATATAATATAATATAATATAATATAATTTTTCTTAATAATAAAGCATGGATTGACTCTGTGGGTTCACCGTCACAATACGCTTCCGCGCAGTCGTAATACGCTTTTACGCTTCATATAGACAAAATCATAATATAAATGAGGTGGTACTAATAGTTGTTCATCCGTCCGTCTGATCTCAGTGCCCACGGGTGTAACCAATTGAACTAGCGTATGATGGTGTTTACAGCAGGCCATTTGTACTAATGAAATATTCCTGCCGCTGAGCTGCATCGCTAGGCTTGAAAAATTGCATCGCTTGGCCTACCCAAATAGAGTGCTAGGCCTTTGCTGGGCCCCAAGCTGCGTGGAAAATAGATAGCGCTGGGAGTGACCGAACTCAGGTGAGCATCCATATTTTGTGTCAGATTAGCCCCACATCATTCGTTTAGATCAATTCGTAGCCCTTTATATACCAGAATTTCTCCTGTATGATCAGCAAGTTGCCTAAGAAAGGTTAACGTGAGAGCAGATAAGCTTCTAAGATGCACATGAACGCTTCATGATGCTCGAGTATATTATGATAAACGGAAGGAATTGAGTGATCAATTTCAGGACTGTGATTAAAGCGGGATTGTGTGGGACAGTTGATTTCATGGCCTGATTGCACGCTGCATCCTGGGATTGTGGGATATTTCATGGTATAATTGAAAGCAGGAATGTGGAAAACTAGATTGAACGGCCGCAAAAAAACTCCAAACTAAAGCGGGATTGTGGCAGAGTTGATTTCATGGCTCATTATGCAAAAAAATGATTCCTACTTTAACGGGATTGCAGAAAATTAATCATTGTGTTGTGTTATTTTATTTAAATTTCTGTTACTAATCTTATTCTAAACAGAAAATCGAGCATGTTAATTGAACAACACCTTTTTTTAAAACTTAATTAAACGATTCTGAAGTGAGGGAATTAACAAATATTTGTGAGTTCCACAAGTTTTTCCCTCCATTCTTCATTCTAGCTATTTTTCTTTTTGTTCTTTTACTTAAACTCTGGTGGACATGATGGCAATAACATTATTTTTATACTATATCACTACAAATGTGAGTAATACCCGCTACTCGAGGAAAGAGGAATAGGACAAAATATGCAGTGAACTATTCATACAAAATTTGTTGGAGTTGGATATAAGACGTGGCGCGTCGAGCAAATTTGTAAAATGAGCCGCATTTTATAATTCTCATTAAATTTGAATCCACATCAAAATTTGCTCCCGTCGCAACGCACGGGCATTTGTGCTAGTATAAACAAAAATCCTGTTGTTGGTTCAGATGATTGTGGTTGCCGATGTGAGCCGGTTGGAGGAGGGAACTGACGATTTTGATCCTTTCGTGGCACCGGCACATGTAGAAGGGAAGATGGAGATGGATCTTGGTGATCACGAGTCAGGGACAGGCACTTTCGGCTACGGCCAGTTGGAGGACGACGCTGAAAGTCCGCCTACAAAGTGTCAGAAGCTGTGATTTATCAGTAGTAGCTACAAAAATTAAGCTAGATGGAGAAGTTTGTTTCTCTGGCTATGTCCAAACTGTGATGCAAGATAAACTTGTAGTAGTAATCTATGTACGAACCACATGATTAATGAATGTTTGCTTTTGGGTCAACATTAGCCACACGTGGAAAAAAATTCCCTAAATTATTTTTGTGTTCATGATATTGTTGGGAAAACAAACAGTTTGTTTTTTCATAAGCCAAGAAAAGGTTTTTTCAGCGTGTGTGTCCAAAGATGTGCATGTGTGATGCCAAGGTGCATGTGTTGTGGGTATGATTTGGCCATGGAGAAAAGGGCTTGTCTCAGAACTTGGATTAATTAATCCATATAACAGTAGTATCAGGTGTCACTGACCATGTTCCATTAGTACGCAGGGGGAGTGGTTGGCTCATGACTATAAATACAAGAAGCTGGAGCAACTCGACAGCCAATCCACCGCACACACCACCCCCGAGACTCTGCTTTGGGAATTGGCCTGCTTCAACAGTTGATACTACTAGTTGGAAGGCAACAAAGGTTGGTTATCATGTTCCTTGTCAATCCTCTTTCAACTCCTAGAAATCGTCCTCGATGCATGTTTTGATCGTTGTTTTGTTCTTGAGCATCAGATCTATGTGTTTAACTCCTCTATTCCTTGCTTGTTGGTGTTTTTCAGATTTGTTGCTGCTAGCTAGCCATGGCACGGGGGCGACCCAAGGGCAGCTCACCGGCGCCATCGCCGTTGGCCGGAAGTTCAATTGTTGCTGCCTCTTCCATCCCGACGCCTAGACGAGTCCCAACTGTCCAGACCTCATTCACCTCGATTGCGTTGCAGTCGCTGGCGGGTGAATGGAACCCCGAGGTTAGAGACGTGTTTGGGAAAGTAGGTTTGGGAGAGTTGTGTAAGATTAGGGTTCTAGGAAACACAAGCCGAATCTTTTCCATGTCTTTGATCTCCAAGATAGACCCAGATACTATGAAGATGGACATGGGTGATGGAACATTTGTAGATATCAATGCCAGGGCTGTTGCTAGAGCAATTGGTCTTCCTAGCGGTGGTAGGAAAATAGACATTCAGGTGGGGCGTTGCCTTGCAGACCACGAGCGCCTTCTTGGTAAGGTGCACGCCTTACTAGGCACTGGCATGCCGAGGTCAAACAATATTCCAGTTCATCGTGTTAAAAATATAGTTCAGGGAGCTAACAAGGTAGCCATTGAGGGTGAAGAGAGCAAAACCATGAAGGCCGCCGTCGCGCTAGTAGCCAGCTCCACTTTTCTTGTGCCGAGGGGTGCAACTACTAAAATAGCAAACGAGCTCCTACCTGTAGTTGCCGAGCCAGACATGATATGCGAGTTTGATTTCTGTGACTACGTGGTTGAGGGACTAAGGGAAGCTGCACGGAAGCTTAGAGATGATCTGGCAACAGATCCGGCATTTGTCGTGCTTGGCGGGTGCCTTATTGTGCCATAGGTGATTTTTTTATCAAAATGCAAGTTCTTCCTGTTGCGCTTGTTTCTTCTTGTTTGATATGCTCATTTCAATGAATGTGAAATGCTAGATCATATGGTTGGACTACCATGAGCATGGTGTGGAAGGTGTGGAGCTGCTGCCACTCCCTCGCATCTCTAGTTATTCAGATGTGCTATTGAAGGATCTCATCCGCAAGCACGCCGCAAGATTTGGAATAGAATGCGGTCTTGATGTAAGTTAGAAAGAAAAATGTTCTAGCACATGTGTTTCTCTTGCTTCTCTGCTTTAGCATTCAACATATTTCTCTGACATTTATCTTCTCAGCTTGCTAATGTCCCCCGCTCTCCATCAATGAACATTCCACGGTCAGTTCCAGTTGGTGGGCATGGAAGTGCTGGAGGAGCAGATCCAATGGGCTTTGGTGGTGCAGCGCAGCGTGGAAACAACACAGGCCATCGTGGACCTGTGTGGACTGATGAGGTATTGTGGCCAGAGTAAATTTCAAATTTCTTCATGTTAGATGTTAGTGATGGTTAGTATGGTTTCTCACACACATTGCCTTGCTTTGTTGAAAAGATGATAGATTCTGTCAAGGCTGCGTTCGAGTTCTAGTTCCAGCGTAGGGAGGCACAGTTTCTCAAACTAGTTGATTCCATGAGGGAGAAGGTTCTGGAAGAGATAAAGGCTGTATCTATGGCAACAAGGGATAAAGAGCTGACAGAAACTCTTGATTTCTTCATGGAGCACGTGAAAAAGCATGCAGCTGTGGCGGCAGTGTTCCCAGTGGAGATCCCAACTACACCTAGAACGACGTCGGCAACAGGTGATTCACAGTTCCCTTGTCTGGACATGAATATGCACTTCCATAGTATGATGTTCTTGTTTTTTTTCATTTTCTATGTGTGCCTCATTTCGTAGGAACAAAAAGCATATAGTTTACTAAAAATTTGTTGTACTACTGTACTGGCGGAGGAGTTAGCTGCTTCTTCAAGGGAAGCAACTCATTCCATGATGGTTGTGGTTGTTGGTAACCAAAAAACCTTTGGAGTGGGTCCAGCCCTAAACACATGTCCAGATGGCACAAATGAAGAGAAGCCTGATATTGGAGAGGTGGGGCGATCTACTGCTCGGGCTGCTATGCCAGGTGATTACAACATCCAAGATTAATTCCTGAATTTCATTCATTAGTGCACCTGCTGATTTGTTTTACTTGTTGTTTCCAATTGTTTGTGTGGTACAAGACGCCCATGCAAGTGATGATCTAGAAGACAAACCAATGATTATTGATCGCAAGGGCAAGGGGAAGGCGATTGAATATCCAGGTTAAACCCTTAAGACGGTCTTGTATTACTTGTTTACTTCACTCATCACAAGCTGTTCATGACTTTTGCCATGGATTGCAGTTGGGGCACCGTGAGCCCAGCGTTAGAAAACCATGCACGAGCTCCTTGGCCCATCTTCTGCACATGTAGCTGTACCGGCATCGGCTCCTCTTGTTGACACGTCGATTATGTACGTGATGACTGAAGGTGCGCATTTATATCTGGCGCAAATCTATATCTTGCTTGCTAATTTGTACTAACCAAATACTGAGTATCTGCATTAATTGTTTCATTTGAACAAAGATGCTCTGCCAGCAACACTTGCTATTGGAGTGGAAGGAGCTACAGCTGGTGTTCATGCAAGACCGTCCGATGTGTACACTCCAATTAGAAACAAGAGGCTTTCTGTGTCTAACGTGCATGAAAGCCCAGATATGGCTCCTGCTCCTTTGGGTAATTACCAGAACTGAATGTCTATGCAAACTGAAACAATTTTTATGCCTCTCTGATGTGCATTTGGTGACGTTGCAGCAGTCATTCATCCAGATGCTTATCTTGTGCCGGACCCTGACTATGGGTACTCACCTTTCGAGCTAGAGCTGGTACAAGTCCAGTACCCTGATCACATATGTGATGAATTCTACGAGAATGCCATGTTGCTATCTTGCTCTGATGGACTTGGGAGGTGATATTTTTGAAAACTTGTAAATGTGATTGGTTTGAGCAGAAGACCAACAACTGTACTGACATGGTTTTGGGAATTACATTGCAGGGTTTGGTTTGAAAGCGTTCGGCCAACTCCGTTGAAGCTAGATGGTAACAAAATGAAGAACCAATACAGTTTGAATGGAGAGATGGGTTACAATGGTATGGAGGCATGGGTTCGTGGCTTCAATGAGAGGGAGATTATGATGATGGAGAGTGTTGGCCTTCCTCTATGGAGGGGGATTGTGTCGCCTGATGTGTCGGTAATACCATAAAACTACAGATTTACACTGTTAGGTTGAAATTTGTGTGGCATACTCATCTAACTTTTTGATCATGATGTTTGTTGCTCTGGACCAGCTGCACCTTGAGAATCCATACACTCGCGAGGCTATGGTAACTTTGCGCGCTTTACTGTCTTCCCAGAACATTGGATTTCAGCTGAGGCTATGCATGATGGTAAGTGTGGTTATCTGCAAATAATGTTCGGGTTAAGTTCATGCAGAGAATCTTGTGCATGCTGTTGAATCTAATTGTTTGTGCCTTGTTTGACCATTACAGATCATGGCTCCTATATCAATCACTAGGGAGTGGTGCATGTACGTCTTTGACATGAAGCTCAAAAGACTCAACGTGCTTGATCCAGTTTATACAGAGCACACCAAGCATCAGTACAGAGACAAGCATTCATCCATAATTTGCAACATGCTTAATGGTTTGAAGCATGTTGGGGCTATGCTTGCTGACGGGTGGAACATGGATATCTCGGATTAGCATGTGAGGTACAACAAGAACATGCACGCTGCATGCGGCAGGTAATGTCTCCAGTAATAGTAATGACAAAACAAAAGTAACAGATCATTGTCAGTGTTTAATGCATTTCTTGTTTTCTTTTAGCGGGGAGTCTGCCGGTTATATTGCTTACTACGCTGACAACTTCAATGGTACACGTCTGGAGCACGATGTGCCACAGGTACAAGGCTAGGGCTGCAAAAAACATTAGTTTGCATCTCATGTTTCAGTTTCAAAAAATCTGACAACAAAGTTCCACTTGTTGGCTTGCATTAGGTTGGTCTGCCGGCCAGGAGGAGGAGGATGTTGTACGAGACTATGGTGGCCAAAGGAAATTCTGCTCCTCGTCAAGGAATCATGGAGCAAGTGACAATGGAAGAGTAGCTCTTGAAGCAGCGAGGCGTCGGATTTGTCCGCGGGTTTAGGTTAGATGCAACCTGCAGGATAATCATTTTGGTGGTGCGGACGCTTTGATGGATTAGCGAGGTTGAAGTGTGATTTCCAGGACGAACTTGGGTTGCTTTAATCATTTTGGTTGTAATATGTGAGTTAAGTTGATGCTGTCAACGAACCTCCCTGTGAAGGAATCAAGCCATGCATGGCTTCTGATTAAAAAATTGCATGCGCATGTACAACGTCTTCCTTTCCTTGTTTGAATTTTGAAATAGCCGTTGTTGGATGCGTGTGTAGTACGCCAGATGGTATTGACCGTTGCTGGTTGAGTGCATCTGTCTATAAGTATCCCTTTCCTCCTTGCCAGCCTCTCAAGTAGTTTAGCCACATCTAGTTGTTCTCGTCCCTCCAATGGCCTCCTCTAGCTCTTCTTCCTCACGATCTCATTATTCCGCTAGTAGAGTTCAAGGTGCACCAGTGAGATCGCCGATAAGGTACCGGCAAGGTCCGCTAGACTATGAGCCATATGACCCGTTTGAATGCAGGCCGCCTAAGAAAGCAGCCATGTGGTTCTCGTGGAGCGACAAAAATCCAGGGAGGAGGTACAGAAGTTGTTACTATTCACGGGTAAGTAAGCTCTAAAAGTTTCTCTGAATTACACATTTGGATTTCCTTTTCATTAGTCATGTTCAAGAAAAATTGGTTCTTGTTTCCTTTTCGGATGTTTGCAGAGGGGAGGTTGCCAGTATTTCATATGGCATGACGATCCAATCGATGATCCGATCCTTAAGCAACTGGTAATGGATCTGAGGGACCAAGTGTGGCTGCTTGAGAGGTTGAACTCGAACCTGCATGATGCTAATGAGCCATTGCATGTGCAACCCGCAGCTGACTCGTCGTCTCCGTGAAGCTAATGAGACATTGCATGTGCAACCCGCAGCTGTGGTGCCAGTTGTGTTGACGGATCAGAGGTTCAAACACATGGCCCGCGCTATGTATGTGTTGCTGGTAGCTCTATTTTGCTACATCTTCCTCAGGGTTTATTAGATGATTCCGTTTACGAACAAGTAATATCTTAATCATGTTCTATGTGTTGGTGTGAGTGAGTGTGTGAGATTTAGTGCATGGAGAATCCATCCCAGCCTGTGCCTTAAGATTAGTTGTGTGAGTGTGAGCGTGACCCCGAGGGCATGCCGAATGTGTCCTATCCCAGTATGTGTCACAAAATTCGTAGTCTTAGTGCATTATTGTTCGAAACGGTTAAGAGTGTTGGATTGTGTCCATGAAAAACAGTCGGTTACATTCGACCTGTTTAGAACAGGAGATACATCATAAATTGTTTCAGTTTAAACGTGCATAGAAAATGCTAAGATATAGCATAGCAATAATTCAGATGACAAGGAAAGAGCCCTTGATCGCTTCGATGGCATCATGTGGGATTAGCGACTCGTTTCCTTGGAGATGCAAGACCTCATAGAGCATGAGGTTCTTGTGCATGTCCAGGTTGGCCTGTGAATTAGTTTTGTGAATTAGCCCAAAGGTCAGTAACAGTAATTCTTGGTATTGATGTAATTCTTAAAAAGGCAGTTACCTTGGTCAAAGGGATTTGCAGTTTATCGCCGTTGAAATTCCTAGCAAGAAATGTCGCGCATATTCCATTATCTTCCCTGATGGACCATGCGTGCGAAGATGTAAGCAGGCAAGAGCTGAATGTTAATATAACATTAGAGACAGATGAGCTGGAAGTATATTTCAACTTACTTAACAACCTTCTCCACCATCAGCATTGGGAATGACCTGGTCCATTCTCCACAGCTGCAATGCCATGACTCATAGAGGCACTGGAGGCATCTGAACAGGGAGGAATGCAGAAGGTTTGACACATATGTGTGCATGTTTACCCTGCGATTGCTAAAGCCAAATGGTCCAACTGCTGGATCAAGAACGACTATCCTCCTTTTCAGCATGTCAAATGAGTAGACGGCCCATCCATCGGGCAAGACATCTGGTATGTGCCACTGTTGGGAAATGTTAATTGACAACTAAATTAGTAAGTGTGACATGGAATGTATAAAACGGATGCCAGTGGTTAAAAAATAGGGCTTTGTTCTATACTTACCACTCTAGTTGAGGCAGGGTTCCATTTATCAAGTGCACTGGTGAAGCTAGTGCGGATAGATTGGATTGTTAAGGGGTCAGCATTCGACAACACAGTTGTCTGCAAGAAAAAAAAGGCATTTCGTGTTGGAGCGTGTAATGGAAACTTTAATAAATCAAGAGAGGAGTTATCAGAGGGGTCAAATGTTAGTGAACGTTGGACTTACAGCAAACTCAGGTTCCATGAAGTTCCTCCATATCATCCCTGCGCTATCTTTAGTGAACAAAAAATCCATCTGCTAGAGTTGTCTGAAAATTATTGAGGCCATCTCATGGCCAAGATGTTCGCTTCCTGCTAGTTGTTGCTTGATTTCTGTTCCATCAATTGATACTAGCCTTGGATGTGGGTGCATGATCCATTTCCTGTAAAGAGTCCATAAAATGAGATGTTGTCATGTGAAGCATAACATAAACATTATAAAACAATTATGGTCTCATTTCGGAAGAAAAAATTTCCTCTCTTGGCAATACCTCTCTAGCAGTAAGGTCGATGCAGCAGATAACCAATCATTGATAGCTTTGAGAACTGTTGGTGATGGTGGGAGTAGCACCGATCCAATTCCCCAAGGGTCGCGTGCTACATTACACTTTGGCAAACGAATTTTGGTTGGGACCATGTCGTTTGTAGTGCCAAATGTGACATAATCAGCCCTTGGGCGGAGCTCGGCATAGTATGTAACAATGACAGCTGTGAGATCGTCAAAGAAGTTGTAAACAAAGTTGGCAACCTCATTGTGAGCTTCTTGCTTGGCTGACAAAGATGAGATGTTGACAGTGTCAATGGCGGAGGGAGAAACCATCTGAAGAGGTGTGTCCTGTCGAACACATAGTTTCTTTGATGAGTCTTGCTCATTAATTGAGTTGGGTGCGACAGACCTTTTATGGTCAATTGAGCTATTTGCTGATGAGGTACCTGTAATGCGTAAATTTTGATGGATTATGTCTAGATATGTTGTAGTCTATTGATGATGATACATTCATAGTAGTACTAATATAGATGCCTGGAACTGAATGCTCACCTTCATTATCGACAGGGCCAGACAACCTTGATACTATCTTGATAGTATTGGCGTGACAAACAGTTCTTCTTCTCTGGTTGGCACATTGTTAATGTTACCATTGTTCGGGGGCTCGCTCTTCAGAATGCACTGTTTTCGACCATTGGCCTTGCAACACGTACAATTTTCAGCTATGCAGCTAACTATTTTATCTACAAAACTAAACATCGAGTTCTGGAAAGATTCCCTCATCTCTGATATTCTAGCCAGCCCACGCACATTGTGCTCTCTCAGAAGTATGCCAAGCTTCTCACCCGACTGTGAACAAGACAGATAAATTGCTTAGATAGGAAGATGTGCAACTAAGGTCGGGAAGTTAAATTTGTTTGCTCGCCTAAGTGTAAAATACTCACAACGGACGGGTACTTGGTACGCAGATGTTTCGAAAATTCAAGTGGACTAGACTTGCCCTAATTGTTTCGGGGGATAGGCGTTGATGGAGTCTGCACTCTTTTTGTGTTGGGTGATGCCCTTGACTTGATTGGGTTGAAAACAATGTCGGTGGCGCATACAATTTCCTTGCTGATATTAAGATTCTGTCGGACCTGAAATATATTGATGGATATTTGTTAGTACACTATAAGAAATGAACATATATGGAATCATATTTCTCCATGGAACAAGAACATCTAGACTAGCATGCATACCGATGCGCCGTGGAATGACATTTCCCCAGCTCCCATGTCAACAGAAATGGCCTCAATCATTTTCTTCATTGAATCATAATCAAAAAGTGCCATTCGCGGGAACATTCCCCTTGCTTTGCTCAACAAACCCAGGTCAAGGCTATCTAATACAAAAACCTGTATATATGGTGTAGATTCAGAGGGGAAAGCTTAGCTGATCGTTAGTTTATAACCAGATCATGCGAACTGCATGATGAAAAAGGAAATAAATTAAGATAATTCCCATGTGGGAAGTCCTCCGTACCTGCAGGAACAAGTGGCATCCAACAATGTGGATGGTGGGGTTCTGATAATGCGGATATCTCTGCTTGGACGGAGTTAAGACTTCAGAAATATAGTACACTGGGCGCTGAACTTTGTAGGCTGTACCTTCTTCTTCCCGTTTGACCGTGAGTACTGTACTCACAACTTGTCTAGTGGCTGCAATATAAAGCAGTGAGTGCTCTTTGCTGATTGGAGCAGCGAGCACCGGCTGGGTGGAAAGCAGGGTTTTGAGCTCTACAAACGCTGCGTCAGCTTCAGGAGTCCACTCGAACTTGTCAGATTTCTTCATCAGTCGGTAAAGAGGCAATGCCTTTTCACCGAGACGAGAGATGAATCGACTCAAGGCAGCCAAATGATATGTCTCCAACGTATCTATAATTTTTGATTGCTCCATGCTATATTATATACTGTTTTGGACATTATTGGGCTTTATTATCCACTTCTGTATTATTTTTGGGACTACCTATTAACCAGAGGCCCAACCTAGAATTGCTGTTTTTTTTTGCCTATTTTAGGGTTTCGAAGAAAAGGAATATCAAACGGAGTTCAAACGGAATGAAACCTTCGGGAACGTGATTTTCTCACTGAACATGATCCAGGAGACTTGGACCCTACGTCAAGAAACAAAGGAGGAGGCCACGAGGTAGGGGGCGCTCCTACCCCCCTAGGCGCGCCCTCCACCCTCGTGGGCCCCCTATTGCTCCACCGACGTACTCCTTCCTCCTATATATACCTACGTACCCCCAAACGATTAGATACGGAGCCAAAACCCTAATTCCACCGCCGCAACTTTCTGTATCCACGAGACCCCATCTTGGGGCCTGTTCTGGAGCTCCGCCAGAGGGAGCATCCATCACGGAGGGCTTCTACATCAACACCATAGCCTCTCCGATGAAGTGTGAGTACTTTACCTCAGACCTTCATGTCCATATTTATTAGCTAGATGGCTTCTTCTCTCTTTTTGGATCTCAATACAATGTTCCCCCCCTCTCTTGTGGAGATCTATTTGATGTAATCATCTTTTTTGCGGTGTGTTTGTTGAGACCGATGAATTGTGGGTTTATGATCAAGATTATCTATGAAAAATATTTGAATCTCCTCTGAATTCTTTTATGTATGATTGGTTATCTTTGCAAGTCTCTTTGAATTATCAGTTTGGTTTGGCCTACTAGATTGATCTTTCTTGCAATGGGAGAAGTGCTTAGCTTTGGGTTCAATCTTGCGGTGTCCTTTCCCAGTGACAGTAGGGGCAGCAAGGCACGTATTGTATTGTTGCCATCGAGGATAACAAGATGGGTTTTTTTTATCATATTGCATGAATCTATCCCTCTACATCATATCATCTTGCTTAAGGCGTTACTCTGTTTTCATGAACTTAATACTCTAGATGCATGCTGGATAGCAGTCAATGAGTGGAGTAATAGTAGTAGATGCAGGCAGGAGTCGGTCTACTTGTCTCGGACGTGATGCCTATATACATGATCATACCTAGATATTCTCATAACTATGCTCAATTCTGTCAATTGCTCAACGATAATTTGTTCACCCACCGTAAAATACCTATGCTCTTGAGAGAAGCCACTAGTGAAACCTATGGCCCCCGGGTCTATCTTCATCATATTAATCTTCCAATCCTTAGTTATTTTCATTTTCCTTTTATTTTACTTTGCATCTTTATCACAAAAATACCAAAAATATTATCTTATCATATCTATCAGATCTCACTCTCGTAAGTGACCATGAAGGGATTGACAACCCCTTATCGCGTTGGTTGCGAGGAGTTATTTGTTTTGTGCAGGTACGAGGGACTCACCTCCTACTAGATTGATACCTTGGTTCTCAAAAATTGAGGGAAATACTTACGCTACTTTGCTGCATCATCCCTTTCTCTTCGGGGAAAACCAATGCAGTGCTCAAGAGGTAGCAAGAAGGATTTCTGGCGCCATTGCCGGGGAGGCTACGCAAAAGTCAACATACCAAGTACCCATCACATACCCTTATCTCCCGCATTACATTATTTGCCATTTGCCTCTCGTTTTCCTATCCCCCACTTCACCCTTGCCGTTTTATTCGCCCTCTCTCTCTATCCTCCCTCTCTTTCTCTATTTGCCTCTTTTTGCCCTCTTGCTTTTTGTTTGCTTGTGTGTTAGTTTGCTTGCTTGTCACGATGGCTCAAGATAACATTAAATTGTGTGACTTTACCAATACCAACAACAGTGATTTTATTAGCACTCCGATTGCTCCTCTTACCGATGCTGAATCTTGTGAAATTAATGCTACCTTGCTGAATCTTGTTATGAAAGATTCGTTTTCCGGCCTTCCTAGTGAAGATGCCGCTACCCATCTAAATAGCTTCGTTGATCTATGTGATATGCAAAAGAATAAAGATGTGGATAATGATATTGTTAAATTGAAGC
This sequence comes from Triticum urartu, assembly GCF_003073215.2. Classification (NCBI taxonomy): domain Eukaryota; kingdom Viridiplantae; phylum Streptophyta; class Magnoliopsida; order Poales; family Poaceae; genus Triticum; species Triticum urartu. The sequence continues at coordinate 379,209,212 of NC_053022.1, read as the reverse complement.
TATTTCCTTTTTCTCTTATAGATCGTGCTAAAGCTTGGTTTTCATCTTTGCCTAAAAATAGTATTGATTCTTGGAACAAGTGCAAAGATGCTTTTATCTCTAAGTATTTTCCTCCCGCTAAGATCATCTCTCTTAGAAACGATATTATGAATTTTAAGCAACTTGATCATGAACATGTTGCAAAAGCTTGGGAGATGATGAAATTAATGATACGTAATTGCCCTACTCATGGTTTGAATTTGTGGATGATTATACAAAATTTCTATGCCGGATTGAATTTTGCTTCTAGAAATCTTTTAGATTCGGCCGCGGGAGGCACTTTTATGGAAATCACATTAGGAGAAGCTACTAAACTCCTAGATAATATTATGGTTAATTGTTCTCAATGGCATACTGAAAGATCTACTAATAAAAAGGTGCATGCGATAGAAGAAATTAATGTTTTGAGTGGAAAGATGGATGAACTTATGAAATTATTTGCTAATAAAAGTGTTTCTTCTAATCCTAATGATATGCCTTTGTCTACTTTGATTGAGAATAATAATGAATCTATGGATGTGAATTTTGTTGGTAGGAATAATTTTGGTAACAACTCATACAGAGGAAATTTTAATCTTAGGCCTTATCCTAGTAATCCCTCTAATAATAATAGTAATTCCTACAACAAATCTTATGGAAATTATAATAAGATGCCCTCTAATTTTGAATCTAATATTAAAGAATTTATTACTTCGCAAAAGAATTTCAATGCTTTGATTGAACAAAAATTGCTTAAGATTGATGAGTTGGCTAGGAACGTTGATAGAATTTCTCTTGATGTTGATTCTTTGAAACTTAGATCTATTCCACCTAAGCATGATATCAATGAGTCTCTCAAAGCCATGAGAATCTCCATTGATGAGTGCAAAGAAAGAACCGCTAGGATGCGTGCTAAGAAAGATGCCTTTATAAGAGCGTGTTCTTCTAGTTCCTATGAAAATAAAGATGAAGATCTAAAAGTTATTTATGTGTCCCCTATTAAATCTTTGTTTTGCAATATGAATCTTAATAATGATGGGACTGAATATGATCCACCTTTACCTAGAAGGCGTTCCAATAATTCAGAGTTTTTAGATCTTGATGCTAAATTTGATAAAAGTGGGATCGAAGAAATTAAAACCCTAGATGCTGCTAAACCCACTATCTTGGATTTAAAGGAATTTAATTATGAAAATTGCTCTTTGATTGATTGTATTTCCTTGTTGCAATCCTGCTACCTCTTGAGCACTGCGTTGGTTTTCCCCGAAGAGGAAGGGATGATGCAGCAAAGTAGCGTAAGTATTTCCCTCAGTTTTTGAGAACCAAGGTATCAATCCAGTAGGAGGCTACGCGCGAGTCCCTCGTGCCTGCACAAAACAAATAAATCCTCGCAACCAACGCGAATAGGGGTTGTCAATCCCTACACGGCCACTTACGAGAGTGAGATCCGATAGATATGATAAGATAATATTTTTGGTATTTTTGTGATAAAGATGCAAGTTAAAATAAAGGCAAAGTAAAAAAGCAAAGGAAATAATTAAGTAGTAGGAGATTGATATGATGAAGATAGACCCGGGGGCCATAGGTTTCACTAGTGGCTTCTCTCGAGAGCATAAGTATTCTACGGTGGGTGAACAAATTACTGTTGAGCAATTGACAGAATTGAGCATAGTTATGAGAATATCTAGGTATGATCATGTATATAGGCATCACGTCCGAGACAAGTAGACCGACTCCTGCCTGCATCTACTACTATTACTCCACTCATCGACCGCTATCCAGCATGCATCTACAGTATTAAATTAAAAACGTAGTAACGCCTTAAGCAAGATGACATGATGTAGAGGGATAGACCCATGCAATATGATGAAAACCCCATCTTGTTATCCTCGATGGCAACAATACAATACTTGCCTTGCTGCCCCTACTGTCATTGGGAAAGGACACCGCAAGATTGAACCCAAAGCTAAGCACTTCTCCCATTGCAAGAAAGATCAATCTAGTAGGCCAAACCAAACTGATAATTCGAAGAGACTTGCAAAGATAACCAATCATACATAAAAGAATTCAGAGAAGATTCAAATATTGTTCATAGATAGACTTGATCATAAACCCACAATTCATCGGTCTCAACAAACACACCGCAAAAAGAAGATTATATCGAATAGTTCTCCACAAGAGAGGGGGAGACCATTGTATTGAGATCCAAAAAGAGAGAAGAAGCCATCTAGCTAATAACTATGGACCCGTAGGTCTGAGGTAAACTACTCACACTTCATCGGAGAGGCTATGGTGTTGATGTAGAAGCCCTCCGTGATCGATGCCCCCTCCGGCAGAGCTCCAGAACAGGCCCCAAGATGGGATCTCGTGGATACATAAAGTTGCGGCGGTGGAATTATGTTTTTGGCTTCGTATCTGATCGTTTGGGGGTACGTAGGTATTTATAGGAGGAAGGAGTACATCGGTGGAGCAACAGGGGGCTCACGAGGGTGGAGGGCGTGCCTGGGGGGGGGGGGTAGGCGCGGCCCCCTACCTCGTGGCCTCCCTTTTGTGCCTTGACGTAGGTCCAAGTCTCCCGGGTCTTGTTCGTTGAGAAAATCACGTTCCTGAAGGTTTCATTCCGTTTGGACTCCATTTGATATTCCTTTTCTTCAAAACCCTAAAACAGGCAAAAAACAACAATTTTGGGTTGGGCCTCCGGTTAATAGGTTAGTCCAAAAAATAATATAAAAGTGGAAAATAAAGCCCAATAATGTCCAAAACAGTAGATAATATTGCATGGAGCAATCAAAAATTATAGACACGTTGGAGACGTATCAAATCCGTGCTAAATTCTCCTCGTGCTTATAGTCAAAATAAAGCGTTTACTAAACATATCGTTGATGCCTTGATGCAATCTTATGAAGAAAAACTTGAGTTGGAAGTTTCTATCCCTAGAAAACTTTATGATGAGTGGGAACCAACTATTAAAATTAAATTTAAAGATCATGAATGTTATGCTTTGTGTGATTTGGGTGCTAGTGTTTCCACGATTGCAAAGACTGTGTGATTTGTTAGGTTTCCGTGATTTTGATGATTGCTCTCTAAACTTGCACCTTGCGGATTCCACTATTAAGAAACCCATGGGAAGAATTAATGATGTTCTTATTGTTGCAAATAGGAATTATGTGCCCGTAGATTTTATCGTTCTTGACATAGAATGCAATCCTTCATGTCCTATTATTCTTGGTAGACCTTTCCTTAGAATGATTGGTGCAATTATTGATATGAAGGAAGGAAATATTAGATTCCAATTTCCGTTAAGGAAAGGCATGGAACACTTTCCTAGAAAGAAAATTAGATTACCTTATGAATCTATTATGAGAGCCACTTATGGATTGCCTACCAAAGATGGCAATACCTAGATCTATCCTTGCTTATTATGCCTAGCTAGGGGCGTTAAACGATAGCGCTTGTTGGGAGGCAACCCAATTTTATTTTTATTCCTTTATTTTTGATCCTGTTTAGTAATAAATAATTTATCTAGCCTATGTTTTGTTTGTGTCTTTTGTGCTTAATTAGTGCTTGTGCCAAGTAGAACCGTTGGGAAGACTTGGGGAAAGTCTTGTTAATCTTGCTGTAAAAAACAGAAACTTTAGCGCTCACGAGAACTGCTGCCATTTTTATTCGGAAAGTGCTATTTAGTTAATTATTTTTGCAGATGATTAATAGATAAATTTCTCACGTCCATAAATTTATTTTAGAATTTTGGGGTTCAGATCTTGCGCTAGCTACAGATTACTACAGACTGTTCTGTTTTTGACAGATTCTGTTTTTCGTGTGTTGTTTGCTTATTTTGATGAATCTATGGCTAGTAAAATAGTTTATAAACCATAGATAAGTTGGAATACAGTAGTTTTAACACCAATATAAATAAATAATGAGTTCATTACAGTACCTTGAAGTGGTCTTTTGTTTTCTTTCGCTAACGGAGCTCACGAGATTTTCTACTTTGAGTTTTGTGTTGTGAAGTTTTCAAGTTTTGGGTAAAGATTTGATGGATTATGGAACAAGGAGTGGCAAGAGCCTAAGATTGGGGATTACCATGGTACCCCCAAGATAATCTAAGGACACCTAAGAGCCAAAGCTTGGGGATACCCCGGAAGGCATCCCCTCTTTCGTCTACTTCTATCGGTAACTTTACTTGGAGCTATATTTTTATTCACCACATGATATGTGTTTTGCTTGGAGCGTCTTGTATGATTTGAGTCTTTATTTTTTAGTTTACCACAATCATCCTTGCTGTACAGACCTTTTGAGAGAGCCATACATGATTTGGATTTTTTTAGAATACTCTATGTGCTTCACTTATATATTTTGAGTTATATAGTTTTTGCTCTAGTACTTCACTTATATTTTTTAGAGAACGGTGGTGGAATTGTTTTATAGAAACTATTGTTCTCTAATGCTTCACTTAGATTATTTTGAGAGTCTTAAATAGCACGGTAATTTTCTTAAATAATCCAATATACTTGGTATTCAAGAATAGTAAAAACTTTCTTATGAGTGTGTTGAATACTATGAGAAGTTTGATACTTGATAATTGTTTTGAGATATGAAGATGGTGATATTAAAGTTGTGCTAGTTGAGTAGTTGTGAATTTGAGAAATACTTGTGTTAAAGTTTGTGATTCCCGTAGCATGCACGTATGGTGAACCGTTATGTGATGAAGTCGGAGCATGATTTATTTTTTGATTGTCTTCCTTATGAGTGGCGGTCGGGGATGAGCGATGGTCTTTTCCTACCAATCTATCCCCCTAGGAGCATGCACAAAATACTTTGCTTTGATAACTTGTAGATTTTTGCAATAAGTGTATGAGTTCTTTATGACTAATGTTGAGTCCATGGATTATACGCACTTTTCTTTTCTTCCACCATTGCTACCCTCTCTAATACCGCGCACCTTTCGCCGGTATCATACACCCACCATATACCTTCCTCAAAACAGCCACCATACCTACCTATTATGGCATTTCCATAGCCATTCCGAGATATATTGCCATGCAACTTTCCACCGTCCTGTTTATTATGACACACTCCATCATTGTCATATTGCTTAGCATGATCATGTAGTTGACATCATATTTGTGGCAAAGCCACCATTCATAATTCTTTCATACATGTCACTCTTGATTCATTGCATATCCCGGTACACCGCCGGAGGCATTCATATAGAGTCATATTTTGTTCTAAGTATCGAGTTGTAATTGTTGAGTTGTAAGAAAATAAAAGTGTGATGATCATCATTAGAGCATTGTCCCAGTGAGGAAAGGATGATGGAGACTATGATTCCCCCACAAGTCGGGATGAGACTCCGGACGAATAAAAAGAGGCCATAAAAAAGGAGAAAAGGCCCAAATAAAAAAATGAGAGAAGGGACAATGTTACTATCCTTTACCACACTTGTGCTTCAAAGTAGCACCATGATATTCATGATAGAGAGTCTCTCATTTCGTCACTTTCATATACTAGTGGGAATTTTTAATTATAGAACTTGGCTTGTATATTCCAATGATGGGCTTCCTCAAAATGCCCTAGGTCTTCATGAGCAAGCAAGTTGGACGCACACCCACTTAGTTTCTTTTGTTGAGCTTCCATATACTTATAGCTCTAGTGCATCCATTGCATGGCAATCCCTACTCACTCACATTGATATCTATTGATGGGCATCTCCATAGCCCGTTGATACACCTAGTTGATGTGAGACTATCTTCTCCTTTTTTGTCTTCTCCTCAACCACCATTCTATTCCACATATAGTGCTATATCCATGAATCACGCTCATGTATTGCGTGAAGATTGAAAAAGTTTGAGAAATTAAAAAGTATGAAACAATTGCTTGGCTTGTAATCGGGGTTGTGCATGATTTAAATACTTTGTGTGGTGAAGATAGAGCATAGCCAGACTATATGATTTTGTAGGCATAAGTTTCTTTGGCCATGTTATTTTGAGAAGACATGATTGCTTTGTTAGTATGCTTGAAGTATTATTATTATTATGTCAATATTAAACTTTTATCTTGAATCTTTCGGATCTGAATATTCATACCACAATTAAGAAGAGTTACATTAAAATTATGCCAAGTAGCACTCCACATCAAAAATTATCTTTTTTATCATTTACCTACTCGAGGACGAGCATGAATTAAGCTTGGGGATGCTTGATACATCTCCAACGCATCTATAATTTTTGATTGCTCCATGCTATATTATCTACTATTTTGGACATTATTGGGCTTTATTATCCACTTTTATATTATTTTTGGGACTAACCTATTAACCAGAGGCCCAGCCCAGAATTGCTATTTTTTTTGCCTATTTTAGGGTTTCGAAGAAAAGGAATATCAAACGGAGTCCAAACGAATGAAACCTTCGGGAACGTGATTTTCTCACTGAACATGATCCAGGAGACTTGGACCCTACGTCAAGAAACAAAGGAGGAGGCCACGAGGTAGGGGGCGCTCCTACCCCCCTAGGCGCGCCCTCCACCCTCGTGGGCCCCCTATTGCTCCACCGACGTACTCCTTCCTCCTATATATACCTACGTACCCCTGATACGTCTCCGTCGTATCTACTTTTCCAAACACTTTTGCCCTTGTTTTGGACTCTAACTTGTATGATTTGAATGGAACTAACCCGGACTGACGCTGTTTTCAGCAGAATTGCCATGGTGTTGTTTTATGTGCAGAAAACAAATATTCTCGGAATGACCTGAAACTCCACGGAACATCTTAGAAAAAATAATAATAAATCCTCGCCAAAGATGAAGACCAGGGGGCCCACACCCTTCTCACGAGGGTAGGGGCTCCCCCCTAGGGCGCGCCCCCCTACCTCGTGGGCCCCCTGGATGCCCTCCGACGCCAACTCCCACTCTATATATTTGCTTTCAGAGAGAAAAAAATCAGGGAGAAGAATGTTGGGGAATGTAGCAATAATTCAAAATTTTCCTACGTGTCACCAAGATCAATCTAGGAGATACTAGCAATGAGAGAGAGAGAGTGCATCTTCATACCCTTGAAGATCGCTAAACGGAAGCATTCAAGAGAACGGGGTTGATGGAGTTGTACTCGTCGTGATCCAAATCACCGATGATCCTAGTGCCGAACGGACGGCACCTCCGTGTTCAACACACGTACAGAATGGAGACGTCTCCTCCTTCTTGATCCAGCAAGGGGGAGAAGAAGTTGATGGAGATCCAGCAGCACGACGGCGTGGTGGTGGAAGTAGCGGGATACCGGCAGGGCTTCGCCAACGGCAAGCGGGGAGGAAGAGGTGTCACGGGAGGGAGGGAGGCGCCAGGGATTCAGGTGCGGCTGCCCTCCCTCCCCTCCACTATATATAGGGGCCTAGGGGGGCGCCGGCCCCTTGTAGGTCCCATCTAGGGAGGGGGGCAGCAGCCCTAGGGGTGGCTTGGCCTCCAAGCCAAGTGGAGGCGCCCCCACCCCATAGGGTTTCCAACCCTAGGCGCATGGGAGGCCCGAGGGGGGCGCACCAGCCCACCAGGGGCTGGTTCCCACACCTCTGCAGCCCATGGGGCCCTCCGGGATAGGTGGCCCCACCCGGTGGACCCCGGGACCCTTCCGGTGGTCCCGGTACAATACCGATGACCCTCAAAACTTTCTCGGTGGCCGAAACTGGACTTCCTATATACAAATCCTTACCTCCGGACCATTCCGGAACTCCTCGTGACGTCCGGGATCTCATCCGGGACTCCGAACAAATTTTGGTTTAACGCATACTAATATATCTACAACGATGTGCTGCAAGGCGATTAAGTTGGGTAACGCCAGGGTTTTCCCAGTCACGACGTTGTAAAACGACGGCCAGTGAATTGTAATACGACTCACTATAGGGCGAATTCGAGCTCGGTACCCGGGGATCTGGATACCCATGTTGGCTCCCACATGTTCCATGATGATCTCATCGGATGAACCACGATGTCGAGGATTCAATAAATCCCGTATTCAATTCCCTTTGTCTATCGGTATGATACTTGCCCGAGATTCGATCGTCGGTATCCCGATACCTCATTCAATCTCGTTACCGACAAGTCTCTTTACTCGTTCCGTAACACATCATCCCATGATCAACTCCTTGGTCACATTGTCCACATTATGATGATGTCCTACCGAGTGGGCCCAGAGATACCTCTTCGTTACACGGAGTGACAAATCCCAGTCTCGATTCGTGCCAACCCAACAGACACTTTCGAAGATACCCGCAGTGCACCTTTATAGCCACCCAGTTATGTTGTGACGTTTGGTACACCCAAAGCATTCCTACGGTATCCGGGATTTGCACAATCTCATGGTCTAAGGAAATGATACTTGACATTAGAAAAGCTTTAGCATATGAACTACACGATCTTGTGATAGGCTTAGGATTGGGTCTTGTCCATCACATCATTCTCCTAATGATGTGATCCCGTCATCAACGACATCCAATGTCCATGGTCAGGAAACCGTAACCATCTATTGATCAACGAGCTAGTCAACTAGAGGCTTACTAGGGACATGGTGTTGTCTATGTATCCACACATGTATCTGAGTTTCCTATCAATACAATCCTAGAATGGATAATAAACGATTATCATGAACAAGGAAATATAATAATAACTAATTTATTATTGCCTCTAGGGCATATTTCCAACAGTCTCCCACTTGTACTAGAGTCAATAATCCAGTTCACATCGCTATGTGATTAACACTCAACGTCACATCCCCATGTGACTAACACCCAAGGAGTTTACTAGAGTCAATAATCTAGTTCACATTACCATGTGATTAACACTCAATGAGTTCTGGGTTTGATCATGTTATGCTTGCGAGAGATGTTATAGTCAACGGGTCTGAACCTTTCAGATCCGTGTGTGCTTTCCAAATCTCTATGTCATCTTGTAGATGCAGCTACCACGCTCTATTTGGAGCTATTCCAAATAACTATTCTAATATACGAATCCGGTTTACTACTCAGAATCATCCAGATTAGTGTCAAAGATTGCATCGGCGTAACCCTTTACGACGAACTCTTTTACCACCTCCATAATCGAGAAAATTCCTTAGTGCACTAGTTACTAAGGATAACCTTGACTGTTGTCCTGTGATCCATTCCTAGATCACACTTGTACCCCTTGACTGACTCATGGTTTGGCACACTTCAGGTGCGGTACACAACATAGCATACTTTAGAGTCTACGTCCAAAGCATAGGGGACGGCCTTCGTCCTTTCTCTCTATTCTGCCGTGGTCAGGTCTTGAGTTTTACTCAATGCTCATACCTTATAACACATCCAAGAACTCCTTCTTTGCCGATCTATTTTTGAACTCCTTCAAAATTTTGTCATGGTATGTGTTCGTTTGAAAGTACTATTAAGCGATTTTGATCTATCCTTATAGATCTTGATGCTCAATGTTCAAGTAGCTTAATCCAGGTTTTCCATTGAAAAACACTTTTCAAATAACCCTATGTGCTTTCCAGAAACTCTACATCATTTCTGACCAACAACATATATTCATCAGAAATTCTATAGTGCTCCCACTCACTTCTTTGGAAATACAAGTTTCTCATAAACTTTGTATAAACCCAAAATCTTTGATCATCTCATCAAAGCGTACATTCCAACTCCAAGATGCTTACTCCAGTCCTTAGAAGGGTTGCTGGAGCTTTGCATACTTGTTAGCATCTTTCAGGATTGACAAAACCTTATGGATGTATCACATACAACCTTTCCTCAAGAAAAACGTCGAGGAAACAATGTTTTGACATCCTATCTGCAAGATTTCATAAATAATGCAGTAACTGCTAACATAATTCCAACAGACTCTTAGCATCGCTACGAGTGAGAAAGTCTCATCGTAGTCAACTCCTTGAACTTGTCGGGAAACATTTTAACGACAAGTCGAGCTTTCTTAATGGTGACACTTACCATCATTGTCTGTCTTCCTTTTAAAATCCATCTGCACCTAACAGCCTTACGACCATCAAGTAGTTCTTTCAAAGTCTATACTTTCTTTTATACATGGATCCTCTCTCGGATTTTATGGCCTCAAGCCATTCTTCGGAATCCGGGCCCACCATCGCTTCTCCACAGCTCGTAGGTTCATTGTTGTCTAGAAACATGACTTCCAAGACAGGATTACATACCACTCTGAAGTAGTACACATCCTTGTCGACCTATGAGGTTTGGTAGTGACTTGATCCGAAGTTTCATGATCACTATCATAAGCTTCCACCTAAATTGGTGTAGGTGCCATAGGAACAACTTCCTGTGCCCTGCTACACACTAGTTGAAGTGACGGTTCAATAACCTCATCAAGTATCCACCATCCTCCCACTCAATTCTTTCGAGAGAAACTTTTCCTCGAGAAAGGACCCGTTTCTAGAAACAATCACTTTTGCTTCCGGATCTGAAATAGGAGGTATACCCAACTATTTTTGGGTATTCTATGAAGATGCATTTATCCGCTTTGGGTTCGAGCTTATCAGCCTGAAACTTTTTTCACATAAGCGTTGCAGCCCCAAACTTTTAAGAAACGACAGCTTAGGTTTCTCTAAACCATAGTTCATACGGTGTCATCTCAATGGAATTGTGTGGTGCCCTATTTAAAGTGAATGCGGTTGCCTCTAATGCCTAACCCATAAATGATAGTGGTAATTCGATAAGAGACATCATGGTATGCACCATACCCAATAGGGTGTAGTTATGATGTTCAGACACACCATCGCACTTATGGTGTTCCAGGTAGTATTAGTTGTGAAACAATTTCCACAATGTCTTAATTGTGTGCCAAACTCGTAACTAAGATATTCATCTCTATGATCATATCATAGACATTTTATCATCTTGTCACGACGATCTTCAACTTCACTCTGAAATTACTTGAACCTTCCAATAATTCAGACTTGTGTTTCATCAAGTAAATATACTCAGTATCTACTCAAATCAGCTGTGAAGTAAGAACATAATGATATCCACCGCGTGCCTCAGCACTCATTGGACTGCACACATCAAAATGTATTACTTCCAACAAGTTGCTTTCTTGTTCCATTTTACTGAAAACGTGGTCTTTCAGTCATCTTGCCCATGTGGTATGATTTGCATGTCTCAAGTGATTCAAAATCAAGTGAGTCCAAACGATCCATCTGTATGGAGTTTCTTCATGCATATCTACCAATAGACATGGTTCGCATGTCTCAATCTTTTCAAAAACGAGTGAGTCCAAAGATCCATCAACGTGGAGCTTCTTCATGCGTTTTACACCAACATGACTCAAATGGCAGTGCCACAAGTACGTGGTACTATCATTACTATCTTATATCTTTTGGCATGAACATGTGTATCACTACGATCGAGATTCAATAAACCATTCATTTTAGGTGCAATACCATTGAAGGTATTATTCAAATAAACAAAGTAACCATTATTCTCCTTAAATGAATAACCGTGTGGCGATAAACATAATCCAATCATGTCTATGTTCCACGCAAACACCAAATAACAATTATTTTGGTTTAACACCAATCCAGATGGTAGAGGGAGCGTGCAATGTTTGATCACATCAACCTTGGAAACACTTCCAACATATCGTCATCTCACCTTTAGCTAGTCTCCGTAGCCTTTTATTTCGAGTTACTAACACTTAGCAACCGAACCGGTATTTATTACCCTGGTGCTACTAGGAGTACTAGTAAAGTACACAATAATATAATGTATATTCAAAATACTTCCATCGACCTTGCCAGCCTTCTCATTTACCAAGTATCTAGGGTAGTTCTGCTTCAGTGACCGTTCCCCTCATTATAGAAGCACTTAGTGTCGGGTTTGGTTCAACCTTGGGTTTCTTCACTAGAGCATCAACTGATTTGCCGTCTCATGAAGTATCCCTTCTTTCCCTTGCCCTTCTTGAAACTAGTGGTTTAACCATCAACAATTGATGCTCCTACTTGATTTCTACTCTCGCAGTGTCAAACATCGCGAGTTGCTCAAGGATCATCATGTCTATCCCTGATATGTTATAGTTCATCACGAAGCTCCAATAGCTTGGTGGCAGTGACTATGGGGAATCATCACTATCTCATCTGGAAGATTAACTCCCACTCGATTCAAGCGATTGTAGTACTCAGACAATCTGAGCACATGCTCAACGATTAAGCTTTTCTCCCTTAGTTTGTAGGCTTAAGAAACTTGTCAGAGGTCTCATACCCCTTGACGTGGGCACTAGTCTGAAATCCAAATTTCAGTCTTTGGAACATCTCATATGTTCTGCGATGTTTCAAAAACGTCTTTGGTGCCACAATTCTAAACCGTTAGTATTACGCACTAAACTATCACGTAGTCATCAAAACGTGTATGTCAGATGTTTCCCAACATCTACAGATGACGCTTGAGGTTCAACGCACTGAGCGGTGCATTAAGGACATAGCCCTTCTGTGCAGCAACAAGGACAATCCTCAGTTCACGGACCCAGTCCGCATAATTGCTACTGTCAACTCTCAACTAAATTTTCTCTAGGAACATATCTAAAATAGTAGAACCAAAGCGTGAGCTACGACATAATTTGCAAAGACCTTTTGACTATGTTCATGATAATTAAGTTCATCTAATCAAATTAATCAATGAACTCCCACTTAGATAGACATCCCTCTAGTTATCTAAGTGATACATGATCCGAGTCAGCTAAGCCGTGTCCGATCATCACGTGAGACGGACTAGTCATCATTGGTGAACATCTTCATGTTGATTGTATCCACTATACGGCTCATGTTCGACCTTTCGGTCTTCCGTGTTCCGAGGCCATGTCTGTACATGCTAGGCTCGTCAAGTCAACCTAAGTGTTTCGCATGTGTAAATCTGGCTTACACCCGTTGTATGCGAATGTTAGAATCCACACCCGATCATCACGTGGTGCTTTGAAACAACGAACCTTCGCAACAGTGCACGGTTAGGGGGAACACTTTTCTTGAAATTTCAGCGAGGGATCATCTTATTTATGCTACCGTCGTTCTAAGAAAAAAAGATGTAAACATGACAAACATCACATGCAAATCATAAAGTGACATGATATGGCCAATATCATCTTGCGCCTTTTGATCTCCATCTTTGAGGCGCGACATGATCACCTTCGTCACCGGCATGACACCATGATCTCCATCATCATGATCTCCATCATAGTGTCTTCATGAAGTTGCCTCACCAACTATTACTTCTATTACTATGGCCAACGGTTAGCAATAAAGTAAAGTAATTACATGGCGTTTTCATTGACACGCAGGTCATAAAAAAATTAAGACAACTCCTATGGCTCCTGCCGGTTGTCATACTCATCGACATGCAAGTCATGATTCCTATTACAAGAACATAATCAATCTCATACATCACATATATAATTCATCACATCCTTTTGGCCATATCACATCACATAGCATACCCTGCAAAAACAAGTTAGACGTCCTCTAATTGTTGTTGCATGTTTTACGTGGCTGCTATGGGTTTCTAGCAAGAACGTTTCTTACCTACGCAAAACCACAACAGTGATATGCCAATTGCTATTTACCCTTCATAAGGACCCTTTTCATCGAATCCGATCCGACTAAAGTGGGAGAGACAGACACCCGCCAGCCACCTTATGCATCAAGTGCATGTCAGTCGGTGGAACCAAGCTCACGTAAGCGTACGTGTAAGGTTGGTCCGGGCCGCTTCATCCCACAATGCCGCCGAATCAAGATAAGACTAGTAATGGCAAGCAAATTGAACAAATCATCGCCCACAACTACTTTGTGTTCTACTCGTGCATAGAATCTACGCATAGACCTGGCTCATGATGCCACTATTGGGGAACGTAGCAATAATTCAAAATTTTCCTACGTGTCACCAAGATCAATCTAGGAGATACTAGCAATGAGAGAGAGAGTGCATCTTCATACCCTTGAAGATCGCTAAGTGGAAGCGTTCAAGAGAACGGGGTTGATGGAGTCGTACTCGTCATGATCCAAATCACCGATGATCCTAGTGCCGAATGGACGGCACCTCCGCCTTCAACACACATACGGAATGGATACGTCTCCTCCTTCTTGATCCAGCAAGGGGGAGGAGAAGTTGATGGAGATCCAGCAGCACGACGGCGTGGTGGTGGAAGTAGCGGGATCCCGGCAGGGCTTCGCCAAGCGCAAGCGGGGAGGAAGAGGTGTCACGGGAGGGAGGGAGGCGCCAGGGATTCAGGTGCGGCTGCCCTCCCTCCCCTCCACTATATATAGGGGCCTAGGGGGGCGCCGGCCCCTTGTAGATCCCATCCAGGGAGGGGGGCGGCAGCCCTAGGGGTGGCTTGGCCTCCAAGCCAAGTGGAGGCGCCCCCACCCCTTAGGGTTTCCAACCCTAAGCGCATGGGAGGCCCAAGGGGAGGCGCACCAGCCCACCAGGGGCTGGTTCCCACGCCCCTTCAGCCCATGGGGCCCTCCGGAATAGGTGGCCCCACCCGGTGGACCCCCGGGACCCTTCCGGTGGTCCCGGTACAATACCGATGACCCCCGAAACTTTCCCGGTGGCCGAAACTGGACTTCCTATATACAAATCTTTACCTCCGGACCATTCCGGAACTCCTCGTGACATCTGGGATCTCATCCGGGACTCTGAACAACTTTCGGTTTACCGCATACTAATATCTCTACAACCCTAGCGTCAGTGAATCTTAAGTGTGTAGACCCTACAGGTTCGGGAACCATGCAGACATGACCGAGACAACTCTCCGGCCAATAACCAATAGCGGGATCTGGATACCCATGTTGGATCCCACATGTTCCATGATGATCTCATCGGATGAACCACGATGTCGAGGATTCAATCAATCCCATATTCAATTCCCTTTGTCTATCGGTACGATACTTGCCCGAGATTCGATCGTCGGTATCCCGATACCTCATTCAATCTCGTTACCGGCAAGTCTCTTTACTCATTCCGTAACACATCATCCCGTGATCAACTCCTTGGTCACATTATGCACATTATGATGATGTCCTACCGAGTGGGCCCAGAGATACCTCTCCGTTACACGGAGTGACAAATCCCAGTCTCGATTCGTGCCAACCCAACAGACACTTTCGGAGATACCCGTAGTGCACCTTTATAGCCACCCTGTTACGTTGTGACGTTTGGTACACCCAAAGCATTCCTACGGTATCCGGGAGTTGCACAATCTCATGGTCTAAGGAAATGATACTTGACATTAGAAAAGCTTTAGCATATGAACTATACGATCTTGTGCAAGGCTTAGGATTGGGTCTTGTCCATCACATCATTCTCCTAATGATGTGATCCCGTCATCAACGACATCCGATGTCCATGGTCAGGAAACCGTAACCATCTATTGATCAACGAGCTAGTCAACTAGAGGCTTACTAGGGACATGGTGTTGTCTATGTATCCACACATGTATATGAGTTTCCTATAAATACAATTCTAGCATGGATAATAAATGATTATCATGGACAAGGAAATATAATAATAACTAATTTATTATTGCCTCTAGGGCATATTTCCAATAAAGAAATCATCGCGTTTTATGATACGGAGCCGCCGCCAAGCCCTAAAACCTCTCGGGAGGGCTGATCTAGAGTCCGTTCGGGGCTCCGGAGAGGGGGATTCGTCGCCGTCGTCATCATCAACCATCCTCCTTCACCTATTTCATGATGCTCACCGCCGTGCGTGAGTAATTCCATCGTAGGCTTGCTGGACGGTGATGGGTTGGATGAGATTTATCATGTAATCGAGTTAGTTTTGTTAGGGTTTGATCCCTAGTATCCATTATGTTCTGAGATTGATGTTGCTATGACTTTGCTATGCTTAATGCTTGTCACTAGGGCCCGAGTGCCATGATTTCAGATCTGAACCTATTATGTTTTCATGAATACATGTGAGTTCTTGATCCTATCTTGCAAGTCTATAGTCACCTGCTATGTGTTATGATCCGGCAACCCCGAAGTGACAATAATCGGGACCACTCCCGGTGATGACCATAGTTTGAGGAGTTCATGTATTCATTATGTGCTAATGTTTTGTTCCGGTTCTCTATTAAAAGGAGGCCTTAATATCCCTTAGTTTCCAATAGGACCCCGCTGCCACGGGAGGGTAGGACAAAAGATGTCATGCAAGTTCTTTTCCATAAGCACGTATGACTATATACGGAATACATGCCTACATTACATTGATGAATTCGAGCTAGTTCTGTGTCACCCTATGTTATGACTGTTACATGATGAACCGCATCCGGCATAATTATCCATCACTGATCCGGTGCCTACGAGTTTTCCATATACTGGTTCTCGCTTGTTTACTTTCCCGCTCCTACTGTTACAATCACTACAAAATACCAAAAACATTACTTTTGTTGTCTTTACTTTTGTTGCTGCTACCACCACTATCATATTACTTTGCTACTAAACACCTTGCTGCAGATACTAAGTTTCCAGGTGTGGTTGAATTGACAACTCAGCTGCTAATACTTGAGAATATTCTTTGGCTCCCCTTGTGTCGAATCAATAAATTTTGGTTGAATACTCTACCCTCGAAAGCTGTTGCGATCCCCTATACTTGTGGGTTTTCAAGACAAATTTATGGCGTCGTTGCCGGGGAGCATAGCTCTATTCTTTGAGTCACTTGGGATTTATATCTGCTGGACACTATGAAGAACTTGAGAGATCCAAAAACCAAGCTCTATCCCTCAACTACGAGGGGAGGTAAGGAACTGCCATCTAGCTCTGCACTTGATTCACCTTCTATTATGAGTAAGTTAGCGACACCCACACCTGCTTCTGCTATTTGTTCTGATATGTCACATGTTATTGATGATGCCACTTCTACTATGCATGATACTTATGATGAAACTGCTTCTATGCCTGATACTACTGTGCCCCTTGGTGAATTTCTTGATGAACAAATTGCTAGGGCTAGAGAAAAAGAAATTATTGAATCTGAATACGATGATGATAGTGATGATGAAAATATGCCTATTATTCCTGAGGGTTATCTTTTTGATATGGGATCTTCTGCCGCTATTTTAGCTTGCAAAGATAGATATGAGCTTAAGAGGTTATTAATTAAATGGAACAAAGAATCACTTAGAGATAAAATGAGACCTGACCCCGCTTTTGCAACTTCACCTATTTGTGTTCCTGATAAGGATTATGAATTCTCTGTTGATCCTGATATAATTACTTTGGTTGAATCTGATCCGTTTTATGGCTATGAATCTGAAACTGTTGTGGGACATCTTACTAAGTTAAATGATATAGCTGCCCTGTTCACTAATGATGAGAGATCGCGTTACTTTTATATACTCAAAATATTTCCGTTCTCATTAAAGGGTGATGCTAAGATATGGTTTAATTCTCTTGAGCCTGGTTGTGTGCGTAGTCCCCAGGATATGATTTATTACTTATGTGCTAAATATTTCCTTGCTCATAAGAAACAAGCTGCTTTGAGGGAAATATACAACTTCGTGCAAATTAAAGAAGAGAGTCTCCCACGAGCTTGGGGGAGGCTTCTCAAGTTACTTAATGCTTTGCCTGATCATCCTCTTAAGAAACCTGAAATACTTGATATCTTTTATAATGGACTAACCGATGCTTCCAGAGATTACATGGATAGTTGTGTTGGTTCTCTTTTCAGGGAAAGAACACCGGATGAAGCTGAAATTCTATTAAATAATATGTTGACAAATGAAAATAATTGGGCACCTCCTGAGCCAACTCCTGAGCCAGCTCCTGCTCCAATTACTGAGCCCATTCTTAAACCAACTCTGAAGAAGAGAGGTGTTTTATTCCTCAGTCCCGAAGATATGCAAGAGGCAAAGAAATCTATGAAAGAAAAAGGTATTAAAGTTGAAGACGTTAAGAATTTACCTCCTATTGAAGAAATACATGGTCTTAATTCACCGCCTGTTGAAGAAACATATGATCTTAATTCTTTATTTATTGAAGAACCTCCTGATCCCGATATCCCGACATAGGTAGTAAAGGTAAATTCTCTCTATAGATATGATAAAGCTGAAGTCCCTCCTACTAAAATTGCTAGTCAGTGCTTGGATGAGTTTGATAACTTTATGTTTAAGCAAGACGACTTCAATGCTTATTTTGGTAGACAATTAAAAGAAAATGCTTATATGATTAGACGCTTGGGTGATTATATGGCTAATATTAAAGGTGAACTTAAACTTGTTAGCAAACATGCTTCTATGGTTACCACTCAAGTAGAACAAGTACTTAAGGCTCAAAAAGAAGTGCTTGATGAAATGAATAGTAAGAAAAATGATTATGCTGTTAGAGTGGCTACTAGAACTGGTAGAATGACTCAGGAACCTTTGTATCCTGAAGGCCACCTAAGAAGAATCGACAAGATTCTCAAAGAAATAATATTGATGTTCCTAGTTCTTCTAAAAAGAAGAAGAAGAAAAATGATAGAACCGTGCAAACTTCTAGTGAACCTATTGCTGAACCACCTGATAATCCAAATGATATTTCTATGTCTCATGCTGAAACACAATCTGGTAATGAACATAAACCTAATGAAAATATTAATGATGATGTTCATGATGATGCTCAACCTAGTAATGACAATGATGTAGAAGTTGAACCTGTTGTTGATCTTGATAACCCACAATCAAAGAATCAATGTTATGATAAAAGAGACTTTGTTGCTAGGAAACATGGTAAAGAAAGGGAACCTTGGGTTCAGAAACCCATGACTTTTCCTCCGAAACCATCCAAGAAAAAGGATGATGAGGATTTTGAGTGCTTTGCTGAAATGATTAGGCCTATCTTTTTGCGTATGAGATTAACTAATGTGCTCAAAACAAATCCTTATGCTAAATATATGAAGGATATCATTACTAATAAAAGAAAGATACCGGAAGCTGAAATTTCCACCATGCTTGCTAATTATACTTTTAAGGGTGGAATACCAAAGAAACTTGGAGACCCCGGAGTACCTACTATACCTTGCTCCATTAAAAGAAATTATATTAAAACTGCTTTATGTGATCTTGGAGCCGGTGTTAGTGTTATGCCTCTCTCTTTATTTCATAGACTTGACTTGAATAAGCTGACACCTACTGAAATATCTTTGCAAATGGCTGATAGATCAACTACTATACCTGTCGGTATCTGTGAGGCTCTGCCTGTTGTGGTTGCAAACGTTACTATTTTAACAGACTTTGTTATTCTTGATATTCCCGAGGATGATAGTATGTCTATTATTCTTGGAAGACCTTTTCTTAATACTGCAGGGGGTGTTATTGATTGCAACAAAGGCAATGTCACTTTTCATGTTAATGGTAATGAGCATACGGTACACTTTCCGAGGAAACAACCTCAAGTTCATAGTATCAACTCTATTGGAAAAATTCCATCGATTATATTTGGAGGTTTTGAATTTCCTCTTCCTACTGTCAAGAAGAAATATGATATTCTTATTATTGGGGATGTGCTATCCCTGTTGAGGTAACTTAGTGTCATTCGAAATTTCTCCGGTTTCATGATTATCGGAATGAGTTTGTTAACAAGACTTGATCAACCTTGTTAGTGGATTCTTTTTGATGAGCATGAGATGGATGAAACTAGAAGCACAAACTGTTGTACCCCAGTTTTACTTTTTGTTATTCATATTAAATAAAGTAGAAATAGTATTTTTCTGTCTATTACCTGACTTATCCGTGCAATATAAAAATATCCCGAAAATAAAAGTCCTCAGAATGACATGCCAATTTAATATGATTTTTTCGGGAATATTTGAGGATTTACTGTGCAAAAATTACCGCGGGAGGAGCTGCCACCTGGCCACGAGGGTGGTGGGCGCGCCCTCCCCCCATCCTCTTAAGAAACCTGAAATACTTGATATCTTTTATAATGGACTAACCGATGCTTTCATAGATTACATGGATAGTTGTGTTGGTTCTCTTTTCAGGGAAAGAACACCGGATGAAGCTGAAATTCTATTGAATAATATGTTGACAAATGAAAATAATTGGGCACCTCCTGAGCCAACTCCTGAGCCAGCTCCTGCTCCAATTACTAAGCCCATTCTTAAACCAACTCTGAAGAAGAGAGGTGTTTTATTCCTCAGTCCCGAAGATATGCAAGAGGCAAAGAAATCTATGAAAGAAAAAGGTATTAAAGTTGAAGACGTTAAGAATTTACCTCCTATTGAAGAAATACATGGTCTTAATTCACCGCCTGTTGAAGAAACATATGATCTTAATTCTTTATTTATTGAAGAACCTCCTTGTCGGGGGTTTGGTGCGACATATGCCAACGGATGGCTTATCATGGTGGGGGCGAGTAGAACGTCGCCGGTGCCTGGAAATGGGATGAGGCGAAGACATGCACGCCGGCGAATCTTACCCAGCTTCGGGGCTCTCCGGGGAGATAATACCCCTACTGCTGCTCTGCGGGGTCTCCGCATGATCACTATGGCCAAGCGTTTACACGGTTGCTCCTTGAGCTGTTTCTTAGAGGTAGGAGAGGGCAAGGCTAGCTCTCTCCTTCTATCTGGTATGGTCTAGAGCTACTAGGTTCCAACCCTTTGCATGGGTGCCCTGGGGGTTTATATAGGCCTACCCCCAGGGGTACAATGGTAATTCATCTGGGCGCGGGCCCATCCGTCAGTGCCTCCGACCTCCGACTTCTCCGCGGACTGCTGGGGCCCGCCGACTGGTGGGCCCCGCCGACTGGTCTGGTATGGAGCCGGCAGGCCGCGTCCACCGCGGGCAGGTCTTGCCGGCTGCTGATTACTGTAGCCGTGCTTCTGATGACGAAGGCTTGGTCAAGGGGTCGTGGCAACAGCCCCGCCGCCTGGCGGGCGATCACTGTGGCCACTCCCCATATCATCTTGATTAATGGCACGTGGGCCCTGGGGGAGGGCTCTGCCGACTCACCTGAGCCGACTCCCGACGGATCCGACTGGCGGTTCTCCCACCGTCTCCCGAGGTCTCGCTGACTGATGGGCCCTGCTGCCTCCGGGCCGTACAGACAAGCCGTCGTGGGCGCAGGACTTGGTACTGTAGTGCTGATGTCAGGGCCGGCCGGGCAACAGTGCCACGCCGCACGGAGATCTTCCCGGGTACGACGTGCTGTGGCCATGCCTGCCCTTGGTAAGGGGCGGGAGTGGGCTTCACTGTAGCCACGCCTCTGCCCCATCCCCTTCGATGATGTCATGATTTGTTGGAGTTGCCGGCCGACTCCCCAAAGCCGGCTTCTCTGGAAGTCTTCCCTGGGACTCGGCCGTGAGCAGGCAGTCGGCCGCCCTGCCGTCAACTCCTCAGGAGGCGGCTCTTCGTCCCAGAGTCTTGAGGGGCGCAGCCTGCCCCGATGTCTTGAAAGGTTATGGGACTCGGGTTGGCCTACCCGTGGCCCATTACTCTGACAGTAGTCCCCGAAGCTGGTGAGGCGGCACGGACGATCAGCCGAGAAGCCTCAGCAGTTTCTCTTTCCGGATGCTCGACACATGGTCTTGATTGACTTCTGCCGGGCCGTCTAGAAGGAGTCGGACTTGCTCAACTCGGACTTCAGTCAATTTCGACTTGCTCGGTATTTCGAACGTCGCGGCGGGATTTTAAGTGGCGTGCTGGCGAAGCCTCCAGGCCGCCGCCCGTTCTTGGCCTGTCATGCGGGGGCACGTGGCTAGGCTGTCCTGCCAGCCCACACGTGCGACAGGACAGGCCCATAGGCGGGGCCCGCCACTACTGCGCCTCGGTGCCCGAGCGGATCCGCTGCGGCCCCGGTGGATGGTTGGGATTCCTGTGGAGTTACCGCGCGCAGTAACTTTACGGGGATCGTGGGGGTCGTGGGGTTGTGGGCGCAGTAAATCCCCACGTCCGCCCCTCAGCTTCGCAGCCCACGGGGCTATAAGTAGGGGGAAGAGGGGGGCACGCGCGCCCCTCCTTTCCACTACCCCTCGTTCTCTTCTTCCTCGCCGCTCCTTGCTCTCCTCCTTCCTCTTCTCTTCTTCGCTCTGCCGCATGCCCAAGCTCCGGCGAACACCGCGGCGACAGCTCGCGATGAGTTCTTCCTCTGCTGCCGCGCCTCCCCCAGTGCGCTCCGGCACCTGGGACGGTTCCGAAGTCCATGAAGACCACATCGAGTTCCTCTGCCGGACCCGACGGCTTCCCGGCGAGGATCGCGTGCAGGTGCATCTTGCGCCAGAGGGGGAGATTTCCCCCGCCCTGCAGGAGGGCGAGCGGGTCATCTTCCGCTCGCACTGCCTGCGCGGGCTGGGGCTGCTGGCGAGCAGCTTTTTCCGGTCTTTCATGCGGCGCCTTCATCACCATGCGAAGGTCAGGAGCCGACAACCCCTTCCCCTCCATCTCGCTGATAAAGTCGATGAAGATGTGGCAGAGGTCCTACTTCTACGTCAGGAACATCGCCACGAGGGGCGACTGGGTCAATCTGCCGGCTTTCAAAGCCGGCCCGCCGGCTGGCAGACTGCCCAACTGGTCGTACCGAGCCAGGAAGCTGACACATGCGGGAGCCGGCGCCATCACGCGACTCCGAGTGCTGACGCAGTCGGAGGGTCTGACTGGTCCGGACCTGCTGGCCGCCTTCGTGTCGCGCCGAGTTCTTCCACTCCAAGGCCGCCCTCACATGATATGCCAGATGAGCGGGCGCCGCGACCCGAGTCGGATGTGCACCAAGGACATGCCTCACGAAGAGGTGGCCCTCATGGTGAACTACCTTTCGGACAGCAGGCTCCCGGAGGACTGGCGATTCGGCAAGGAGCCGTATTCCCGCGCTAACCCCCCTTCCGTGGTGAGTCGCCTTTCTTTTCTTTCTTTAGATTGTCTTCTTCTTGCCGAGTTTTGTTTTGACCAGTCAGCCTTGGTTTGAATCCCCTTCTTCACCCACCAGCTGGCACCTCGGGGCCGGCCCGTGAGTTCGTCGCCGACCGGGCGGAGAGCGATGTCGACGACCCCGATCTAGGGGCGGCGGCTCTGGAAGACGACGCCAAGGGAGGAGGAGGGCCAGAAGGCGACTTCAGGCCCTCGGCTACCTTCGCCAACTGGCCTGAAGACAACGCCGAGGGAGAAGTCGCCCCTCGCCATCGGCCAGGAGCCAGCTAGCCTGGCGCAGGCTCTTCTGCCGCGCCGGGCGCTCCAGGCGGCGGGAAGAAGCGCAGGGCCGCGCCGACTTTGTTCGGCAGTCGGCCGAAGAAGCCCAAGGGCTCGGCTGCGGCGACCCGGCAAGACGAGGCAGCCGCGAAGGCCATCCGCTTCCGTAAGGAAGTGAAGAAGCCGCAGTTGGTCTCCGCGTAAGTATTCTGTCTTCAAAGTTTTATTCTTTCTTTGTGGTTTGTCTGAGTCTCTGCTTGCCCCTCTTTCTTCAAGGCTCCCCTCTCTCTTGAGCGGGTCGCCGCCGCCTCCGTCATGGGGTCAGCGGAGACGCCCGCCTCCACTCGGCGGATTGATCCTGCTGCTGACCTCCAGGAGCCGACGGAGCGGAATGCGCAGGAGAGGCGCAACGAAGAAGAGGCCCTCCGCCTGGAGAAGGCAGAGGCCGACAGGGCGGAGGCCTCCGCTAAGGAAAAACTAGTGAAGGCCGACAGGGCGGAGGCCTCCGCACGCCGCCAGTCGGCCTTGCTCGTTACCCCGCTGAACTCTGCGTCGCCGCCTTCGGAGCTCACGGGGCCAACTGGAGAAGCTGGCAAGGAGAACCTCGTCGCGGAGAGGGAAGGCGGCGACCCCTCTGCTCCGGACGCGAACGTTCCACCGCCGCCTCCGCCGCTGTCTGAAGGCGCGCAAGGCGAGCAGCCAGCGGACCCTCCGGTGCCGCCGACCAAAGAAGAGGCCGTGGCGAGGCTAGTCCTCCAAGTCGGCTCGCCAACACGCCATCGTCTGGAGAAGGCGACTTCGGCACCCCGCCCCCTGGAAGCCGGCACCGCCAGCTCGGCAGCCCCAGACGCCGAAGCGACGAGCGCCGCACCTGTTGGGTGGGTGTGAGGAGGCGGCACAAGGCCGCTGAACCGGGCGCTCCTGGACGTCCAGGCGAAGCTCCGTGCTGAGGGCGACGCTCTCCAGAGTTGCACCAAGGCGTTCCTAGCATTGCGGGCAGCCGTCTGGGTATGTTGTTTTTTTCTTTGGTCTTTGTTTTCTTGCTCCTCTCTGTGGGGGCGTGCCAGCGCACCCACTGGCTGTAGTCCCCGAATTTCGGGCTGGCTGCTGAGCAGGCGGCCCGGAACTCCAATTGATGAACTTCTGGGTACTAACTTTGTCTGAAATGCTTGTCGCAGGATTACCACAACCTCCGCGTCACTGCCTTCAACCGTAATGTTGAAGAGCTGGGAAAGCGGACCACCGACTTGGCAGAGAGCCGGAGTAAGTCCTTTTTTCTTCTCTGCGGGGGCGCGCTAGCGCACCCGCGGGCTGTAGTCCCCGAGATTCGGGCCGGCTGCTAAGCAGCCGGGCCGGATCTCCCCGGCGACCTACTTTATTGACGACTGTTGTCTTTCTTCCTTTCCTTCAGGAGCCAACGCTGCTCTTCAACAGCAGCTGAGCGAAGCCAACTCCGCCCTGTGCGCCAAAGGGGAGGAGTGCAGCAAGCTCGCCACAGAGCGTGATCTGCTGTCCACTCAGTTGGCAGAGTAGAAGGAGTTGCTTGTGAAGTCGCAGAGGGAGGCGGAGGAGACGGAAACTGCCCTCTTGGTCGAGTTCGCGAGCGAGCGCTCCTCCTGGTCTGACAAGGAGGCGCTATTGTCCTCCGGCTTCCACGAGATTGAAGACATCGTTGATGGTGAGTCTCTTTATTCTCTTTCCTCGAGCTGCTGATTTAAACCGTGCCGACTCCTGGTTTTTGACTTGCTTCTTCGTTTCTTCGTGTCTGTGCAGACTTCTTTCCTGGGCAGTCGCAAGCCGCCATCCAAGCCATCGAGGCTGACCGTGAGAGTCGGAGGGTGGAAGGTGCAGAGATCGCTGCCAATGCCCCCCGAACTCTTGACGAGCATATTCTGAGCATTGAGGCTCGCCTCCGACCGGCTCACCGGATGCTGCACCGGCTCCAGCGCGTCGATGCTCAGGCGATTGCCGCCCTTTGGCCGGATATGCAGGCTCCGCGCACCCCCAGCCTGACGGCCAACTGGCTGGAGGTCGCGGCTGGTCGTCTTGAGGCCTGGAAGGGCTCTTCGGCCCGGGCTGGAGCACGTCGGGCCTTGGAGTTCGTCAAGGCGTGGTACCCGGGGCTGGGTCTGGACCGGTTGGCCATGCTTAGGTCGGAGGCCCAGCCGGAGCTGGCGGCTGCGGAAGATGCCCTCGTCAAACATGCTGCAGCCATCGCCGAGTACACCGACACCAGCATCTTCGTCCCCGAGTGGTCTGAAGATGGCGAGGAGGTACCGCCGGAGTGGTTTGGGATGAACCCAGGCTACGGCGAAGACTCGACGGAGGTGATTGGCTCCAGCGTTGAGGAGGAGGACGAGGCGGAGGATGGGGGCGAGGCGGAGGCACCAGAAGACGGAGCAGACGGCCAGCCTTAGCCCGACCGTGCCTCCAGCAACGAGCCGCGTGCAACCGACCCGACTGCTGCCGGAGGCGATCAAGCCAAGACTAGCCAGCTGACCGCCCCGACGCCTGATGCTGGCGCCTCCTCCGACCCTCCGACTCCGTCTGCTGCCTCCTGAGCTGCCGCTGTATCTTTTATTTTATCTGCTTTAGTAGTCTTTGAAGAACTTGTTAATTCGCACAATTCCACCCGCGGGGTGTATTTTGGACCTCTACTCGACAATTCGGCCAAGGGCCTATGTTATGTAAATATATATATCTATCTTTTCTTGCTCATTGTTCTTTTGGCTGTTTTCCTTTGCCGCTTTCTCTTAGTTGCCTGCCTTGCCAATCGGACAGCCGCTCTGCGGACTGTCGCTGGATCAAGTGCCAGGCTACTTTGGGAAAGCAAGTACTTAGCCATTTTCAAGATTGTTTGAGCAAGTTGGATAGAAGACGGCAATCCGACTATCCGAGAGTCGGTTTGTGAGAAAGGCTGGAAGCCGTCTTGAGCTATGTTTTATGCTTTGAGTCCTTAGCCATTTTTCATGCGAATGCGCATTCTACCTTACTGCTGCCCACCGTACAGTCGCTCTGCGAGCTGCGGCTTCTGACAGGAGACGGCTTAGGCGTTTACACACTACTTGTCCGACTGCAGGAAGCATTTCATGGTGCAAGGCGGCAAGTCCCCGGGCCAACTTGTTGAGCCCGGTGCCAAGCGGCATGACAATGAGTAACATACTTGTAGGCATAATTTCTATCATACAGACAAAAGAGGGCAGTCCCCGAGCTCGTCTCGGGGGGGCCGAAGTCTTGATACTTAAATACAAAAGGTAGCGTGGTACATACTGCATCAACTGTAAAATCTTCAGAGGAGATTTGCATTCCATGGCCGCTCTGTCTCCTTGCCAGAGTCATCCCTCTTGCATGCTCGGGGCTTCTGAGCGTCGATCAGGTAGTAGGAATTGTTGCCCAGTACTTCGCTGATGATGAAAGGGCCTTCCCAAGGCGCCGACAGCTTGTGCTGGCCGGCTGTTCGCTGGATCAGCCGGAGCACAAGGTCGCCTTCTTGGAAAGATCTTGGCCTGACCTTCCTGTTGTGGTATCGGCGCAGGCTCTGCTGGTAGATGCTGGACCGGCTGAGTGCCAACAGCCGGCCCTCTTCCAGCAGATCGACGCCGTCTTGTCGTGCTTCTTCTGCTTCCTCCTCGGTGTACATGGTGACTCGTGGGGAGTCGAACTCTATGTCCGTTGGGATGATGGCTTCGGCACCGTAGACGAGGAAGAAGGGCGTGAAGCCGGTTGACTTGTTTGGAGTCGTGCGCAGACTCCGGAGGACGGCTGGCAGCTCATCGAGCCAGCAGCCAGCCGAGCGCTCTAGAGGCTCGATCAACCGAGGCTTGATGCCGGACAGGATGAGGTCGTTTGCTCGCTCCACTTGGCCGTTTGATTGTGATGGCTTTGGAGTCATCCGCCAAAGTCCCGTTCCGACTGCCGGAGCTCTGGAGTCGGATCCACCGTCTTCGGGAGGAGCCAGCACAAAAATGGAGTCTGATTCTGGTGAAGGCTTGACAGACGGCTTGAGGAGGCGTTGAAGGGTGACGCCAGAGGGTATTGCTTGGCGGGTAGAGCCGATTCGTGCCAAGGCGTCTTCTTGGTCGTTGTCGTTTCTTGGCACATGGAGGAACTCGCACCCTTCGAAATACCCGCTGAGTTGCTCACGAGGAAACGGTAGCTCGCCATGTTTGCGTCTTTCGCGTCCCAGTCGCCAGATGACTGCTGGACCACTAAGTCCGAGTCGCCATAACACAAGATCCGGCGGATGCCAAGTTCTTTGGCAAGCCGGAGCCCGTGAATGAGCGCCTCGTACTCGGCAACATTGTTGGAGGCGGCAAAGTGGATTTGCAGTGCATATTTGAGCTTGTCGCCTTTCGGAGAGGTGAGGACGACGCCGACTCCCAAGCCGGTGCGCATCTTGGAGCCGTCGAAGTGCATCCGCCAATGGGTGGAAGCAGGTGCTGGAGGCAGGTACTGGGTCTCGGCCCAATCGACGAGGAAGTCGGCCAGTGCTTGTGATTTGATAGCGGTGCAGGGTTGGTAGTAGATGGTGTAAGGAGCCAGCTCTATGGCCCACTTGGCCACTCGACCAGAGGCATCTCGGCTACCGATGATCTCGGCAAGTGGAGCCGTGCAGACCACTGTGATTGGATGCTCTTGAAAGTAAGGCTTCAATTTCTTGGCAGCAAAGTGCACGCCATAGCACATCTTCTGGTAGTGGGGTAGTTCTACTTCGAGGTTGACAGTACCTCGCTCAGGTAATATACTGGTCTCTGGACAGGTAGCGCCTTGCCTTCCTCCTTGCGCTCTACTACAATGACTGTGCTGACTACTCGGCTGGTGGCGGCGATGTACAAGAGCATAGGTTCCTTGGGAGTCGGAGCCGCCAGGATGGGTGGAGTAGTCAGCACCTTCTTCAACTGGTGAAAAGCTTCGTCCGCCTTATGGTTCCACTCGAAAAAAGTGGTCTTCTTCATGAGTTGGTATAAGGGGAGGGCTTTTTCGCCCAGCCGACTGATGAATCGGCTGATGGATGCTAAGCAGCCGGTGAACTTCTGCACATCCAGCAGTTGGCTGGGTACCTCCATTCTCTCAATGGCCTTGATTTTTACTGGGTTGCATTCTATGCCGCGCTCAGAGACCAGGAAACCTAGCAGCTGGCCGGCTGGTACTCCGAAGACACACTTCTCGGGGTTGAGCTTCATCTGGAACCGGCGTAGGTTCTCAAAGGTCTCCTTGAGGTCTTCCAACAGTGTTCCATGCTTTTCCGTCTTCACCACCACGTCATCTACGTAGACATGGGCGTTCCTGCCGAGCTGCTTGAGGAGACACTTCTGCATGCAACGCTGAAAGGTGGCGCCGGCATTCCTCAAGCCGAACGTCATGGTGAGGTAGCAGAATGCTCCAAACGGCGTGATGAAGGCGGTCTTAAATCTGTCAGCCGGGTTCAGCTTGATCTGGTGATATCCTGAGTATGCATCCAAGAAACTCAACAGCTCGCATCCGGCTGTGGAGTCTATCACCTGATCGATTCTTGGTAGAGCAGATGGGTCCTTGGGGCAGGCCTTGTTGAGGCTCGTGTAGTCAATACACATTCTCCACTGCTTGTTCTTCTTTAGCACCAGGACCGGATCTGCCAGCCACTCCGGAAAGAAAACTTCCATAATGAAGCCGGCTGCTAGGAGTCGGGCTATCTCTTCTCCGACGACTCTTCTATTCTCTTCTGATAAGCGGCGCAGGGGCTGCCTGACCGGCTTTGCATCAGATCGTACATGTAACTTGTGCTCGGCGAAATCCGTCGGTACACCTGGCATGTCTTTGGGAGACCATACGAAGATGTCCCGATTCTCATAGAGGAAATCGACGAGCTCGCCTTCCTATTTGCTATCGAGGTTTGCACCTACGACGGCGTACCTCTCTGGGTGCTCCGGATCCAAGGGTATCTTCTTTGTCTCTTTGGCCGGCTTGAACGAACCTTCGGCTTCCGACTCCTTTGGGTCGGGCGATATCTCCGGCTGCTTGCCGGCCATCGCCACAACTCGTTCAAGGAGTCGTTTCTCGGCTGCGATTACCAGGGACTCGGCCAGCCGACTGCTCTCGGCCGCGCAAGCGGACGACTTCCGGTAGTCGCCGGCCACAGTCAGAATTCCCCTGGAACTGGGCATCTTCATCTTGAGGTAGGCGTAGTGGGGGACCGCCATGAACTTGGCCAAGGCGGGTCGGCCAAGTAGCGCATGGTATGGGCTCTCAAGGTCCACCACCTCAAACCAAACAGGCTCTCTTCAGAAGTGATCTTTGTCCCCAAAGAGGACGTCAATCAGGATCTTGCCGATTGGTGAGCAGGAAAGCCCAGGAACAATGCCATGGAACACAGTCCGGCTGTTCTGAAGCTGTCTTTGCTTGATTCCTAACTTCTCCATGGTGTCCTTGTACAGGATATTGATGCTGCTGCCCCCGTCTATCAGAACTCGCGAGAAACGCGCGGCCCGTTTGTCCGTGGCAAAGGTGGCGTCCAGGACCAAGGCGTAGGAGCCCGGACTCGGCATCACTTCTAGGTGGTTAGCCCTGCTCCAGCTGATGGGCTTCTCAGACCAGTGCTTGAACTCTGGCGTCTCTGAGGCTACTGCATTCACCTCTTGTCGCTGCAGCCGCTTGCTGCGTCGATCATCAGCCACACTGGTGAACACCACATAGGCTCCATGCTCTTCAGGGTATTCATCTTGTACTGCGCCGACTGGCCTGACTGCCGGCTGCTGGGGCGGAGGCGGAGGCGGCTGCCCAGCAGGCGGGGATGGCAGGAGGCCGTCTCCCTTGGCAATCCTGGTGAGCCAGTGGCACTTCCGAGTGGTGTGATTCGAAGGCTTCGCGCCGCTGTGGAACTTGCAAGGTCCATCCAAGGTCTGCTCATAGGAGAAGGCCGGCAACCAGTTCGGCTTGCCGCCTTTCTGTCGCTTGGGCGGAGGCTGCTCTTCTGGCTGCTAGGCTTCAACGGTCGCGACCTGCCGGCTGCCGGAAGCCGGCTGCGGGGCCTTGCGCTTGTTGTCGCCCTGCTGTTGTCGCCGGCCGGCGTCTGCCTCTGGAGTTCTTGGAGCTTGAGGAGCCACTTTGCCAGTCGTGCTGATTTGAATTTCCGCCTTCATGGAGGAGTCGGCCGTGGCGTACTTGTCCGCTATGATCAGCAGCTCATCGAGGGTTTCTGGCTCGTCGCAGAGGAGCTTGTGCTTGAGGTGGGTGCCTTCTCGGCACCCGGCTGTGAAGTACTCGATGGCCTGCACCTCGTGCACGCCCTCGCAGGAGTTCCGGAGCTCAGCCCAACGCGTGAGGTAGTCGCGAGTCGACTCGTCAGGACCTTGCACGCACGAGGAGAGCTGACGAGGCTTGGGAGGACGCTTGTACGTGCTGGTGAAGTTGCGGACGAATGCTTCGGTGAAGTCGACCCAGCTGTTGATGCTGCGGGGCTTTAGGCTATTCAGCCATGTCCGGGCCGTGCCCTGGAGCATGAGCGGAACGTACTTTACGGCAACACGCTTGTTGCCGTTTGCTATGCTGACAGCCGTGGAGTAGTCGACTAGCCAGTCTTCCGGCTTCACGGAGCCGGTATACTTGGGCGTGTCTCTTGGGAGCGTGAACCCTCTGGGAAAGGGCTCGTCCCGAATGTGGGGCCCGAAACAAGGCGGACTCGGCTCGTCTTCTTCTTCCAGCGCCAGGGACCGGTGAAGTCGGTCGATCCGGTGGCGGGCGTCATTCTCTCCAACTCCCTCTCGGCGTCCAAGGCGGTCACCGAGAGTCGGATGGTCAACAGGCGGCGGGGAGACTCGCCTCTCCTTGCGGGGAGGGGGAGGCGGATAGTCGTCCCATCGTTCCACTTCTCTCGGGAGGCCATTCGGTCGCGCTCTATGGTAATGCGAGTCCGACTGTGGCTGACAGCCGGCTCCTTGTCCTTTCTTCCTCAGGCACCGCCAGTCGGCGTCCGAGACGTCGCGCCTTGATCTTGGTGCGGGTCGTCGTTTGGCCGCTGCGGCGCCTCCGTGCGGCAGCCGGCCTCGTTCTGCGCGGCGGCCGCGTCGAGGAGCCGCTGGACTCGCTCCATCATGAGGCGGCGTTCTTCTCCCTTGAAATTGTCCAGCTCATCCGCCGCTGCCTGGGCGGCTCGGATGTTCTCCGCCGGTGTAGCGTACACGGGGCGGCTAGCCCCAAACAGGTTGGCGATGGCTACGCCGCGCTGCTGGACCGCACCAAGGCGGCTGGGCCCTGCCGGGGCCGGCGCGCCACCGACGGCGCGATCCATCTCCCACTGGTAAGCTTCTGACAAGTGTCTCATGCTGGCCAGCTTCTTCGCGCCTTCAATGAGCTGAAGGCGGCGCGCTTCTAACGTCTCTGTGTCAGCATCTTCCGGAATGGGCGCAGCTAGGTCTTGCAGCGCTGCGCTGAGTGAGTTGGGCGCTCCTCCGCCAGGGAACTCGTCATGACTGATGACTAGCACCTCGGTGACGGTGCTTCCGTCGCTCTTCGCGTGGGGGAGAGGTTCATCGTAGACCACCACGTTGGTGGGGAACGCGTCGATCGACGCGGTGTCGGAGTCGACCAGCATCGGGTCGGTGGAGCCTACGGACTCCAAGTCTACGGCAGGCTCGCCGGAAACATGGAGTTGATCGAGGAGGCCCGCGAGGAGGTTCTCGGGGCCGCCCGCACCTGCGTTGGACGCAGGTTCGTCGGAGAGGCGGACCTCGCCGACAAGTTCGGCCAAGGAGCTGGCTGCGCAGGCGATCTCAACGCCGCGCAGCGCGTCGATGCAAACTTCACCTGGCGTGCCTGGCTGGCTGCACTCGCCAGGGAGGAAAAGGGTTCCCGTCCAGAACAGATCTCCGGACGGCGGTGCACCATGCCCCACGGTGGGCGCCAAATGTCGGGGGTTTGGTGCGACATATGCCAAGGGATGGCTTATCATGGTGGGGGCGAGTAGAACGTCGCCGGTGCCTGGAAACGGGATGAGGCGAAGACATGCATGCCGGCAAATCTTACCCAGCTTCGGGGCTCTCCAGGGAGATAATACCCCTACTGCTACTCTGCGGGGTCTCCGCATGATCACTATGGCCAAGCGTTTACACGGTTGCTCCTTGAGCTGTTTCTTAGAGGTAGGAGAGGGCAAGGCTAGCTCTCTCCTTCTATCTGGTATGGTCTAGAGCTACTGGGTTCCAACCCTTTGCATGGGTGCCCTGGGGGGTTTATATAGGCCTACCCCCCAGGGGTCCAATGGTAATTAGTCTGGGCGCGGGCCCATCCGTCAGTGCCTCCGACCTCCGACTTCTCCGTCGACTGCTAGGGCCCGCCGACTGGTCTGGTACGGAGCCGACAGGCCGCGTCCGCCGCGGGCGGGTCTTGCCGGCTGCTGATTACTGTAGCCGTGCTTCTGATGACGCAGGCTTGGTCAAGGGGTCGTGGCAACAGCCCCGCCGCCTGGCGGACGATCACTGTGGCCACTCCCCATCTCATCTTGATTAATGGCGCGTGGGCCCCGGGGGAGGGCTCTGCCGACTCCCCTGAGCCGACTCCCGACGGATCCGACTGGCGGTTCTCCCGCCGTCTCCCGAGGTCTTGCTGACTGGTGGGCCTTGCTGCCTCCGGGCCGTACAGACAAGCCGTCGTGGGCGCAGGACTTGGTACTGTGGTGCTGATGTCAGGGCCGGCCGGGCAACAGTGCCACGCCGCACGGAGATCTTCCCGGGTACGGCGTGCTGTGGCCATGCCTGCCCTTGGTAAGGGGCGGGAGTGGGCTTCACTGTAGCCACGCCTCTGCCCTGTCCCCTTTGATGAGGTCATGATTTCTTGGAGTCGCCGGCCGACTCCCCAAAGCCGGCTTCTCTAGAAGTCGTCCCTGGGACTCGGTCGTGAGCGGGCAGTCGGCCGCCCTGCCGTCGACTCCTCAAGAGGCGGCTCTTCGTCCCGGAGTCTTGAGGGGCGCAGCCTACCCCGATGTCTTGAAAGGTTATGGGACTCGGGTTGGCCTACCCGTGGCCCATTACTCTGACACTCCTGATCCCGATATCCCAACACAGGTAGTAAAGGTAAATTCTCTCTATAGATATGATAAAGCTGAAGTCCCTCCTACTAAAATTGCTAGTCAGTGCTTGGATGAGTTTGATAACTTTATGTTTAAGCAAGACGACTTCAATGCTTATTTTGGTAGACAATTAAAAGAAAATGCTTATATGATTAGACGCTTGGGTGATTATATGGCTAATATTAAAGGTGAACTTAAACTTGTTAGCAAACATGCTT
The DNA here is from genome assembly GCF_003073215.2 of Triticum urartu. Lineage (NCBI taxonomy): Eukaryota > Viridiplantae > Streptophyta > Magnoliopsida > Poales > Poaceae > Triticum > Triticum urartu. Next base: position 379,175,811 of record NC_053022.1, on the reverse strand, counting down.
CTATGGTTACCACTCAAGTAGAACAAGTACTTAAGGCTCAAAAAGAAGTGCTTGATGAAATGAATAGTATGAACAATGATTATGCTGTTAGAGTGGCTACTAGAACTGGTAGAATGACTCAGGAACCTTTGTATCCTGAAGGCCACCCTAAGAGAATCGAGCAAGATTCTCAAAGAAATAATATTGATGTTCCTAGTTCTTCTAAAAAGAAGAAGAAGAAAAATGATAGAACTATGCAAACTTCTAGTGAACCTATTGCTGAACCACCTGATAATCCAAATGATATTTCTATGTATGATGGTGAAACACAATCTGGTAATGAACATAAACCTAATGAAAATATTAATGATGATGTTCATGATGATGCTCAACCTAGTAATGACAATGATGTAGAAGTTGAACCTGTTGTTGATCTTGATAACCCACAATCAAAGAATCAATGTTATGATAAAAGAGACTTTTTTGCTAGGAAACATGGTAAAGAAAGGGAACCTTGGGTTCAGAAACCCATGCCTTTTCCTCCGAAACCATCCAAGAAAAAGGATGATGAGGATTTTGAGCGATTTGCTGAAATGATTAGGCCTATCTTTTTGCGTATGAGATTAACTAATGTGCTCAAAACAAATCCTTATGCTAAATATATGAAGGATATCATTACTAATAAAAGAAAGATACCGGAAGCTGAAATTTCCACCATGCTTGCTAATTATACTTTTAAGGGTGGAATACCAAAGAAACTTGGAGACCCCGGAGTACCTACTATACCTTGCTCCATTAAAAGAAATTATATTAAAACTGCTTTATGTGATCTTGGAGCCGGTGTTAGTGTTATGCATCTCTCTTTATATCGTAGACTTGACTTGAATAAGCTGACACCTACTGAAATATCTTTGCAAATGGCTGATAAATCAACTGCTATACCTGTCGGTATTTGTGAGGATGTGCCTGTTGTGGTTGCAAACGTTACTATTTTAACGGACTTTGTTATTATTGATATTCCCGAGGATGATAGTATGTCTATTATTCTTGGAAGACTTTTTCTTAATACTGCAGGGGCTGTTATTGATTGCAACAAAGGCAATGTCACTTTTCATGTTGATGGTAATGAGCATACGGTACACTTTCCGAGGAAACAACCTCAAGTTCATAGTATCAACTCTATTGGAAAAATTCCATCGATTATATTTGTAGGTTTTGAATTTCCTCTTCCTACTGTCAAGAAGAAATATGATAGTCGTATTATTGGGGATGTGCATATCCCCGTTGAGGTAACTTAGTGTCATTTGAAATTTCTCCGGTTTCATGATTATCGGAATGAGTTTGTTAACAAGACTTGATCAACCTTGTTAGTGGATTCTTTTTGATGAGCATGAGATGGATGAAACTAGAAGCATAAACTGTTGTACCCCGCTTTTCCTTTCTGTTATTTATATTAAATAAAGTAAAAATAGTATTTTCTGTCTGTTACCTGACTTATCCGTGCAATATAAAAATATCCCAAAAATAAAAGTCCTCAGAATGACATGCCAATTTAATATGATTTTTTCGGGAATATTTGAGGATTTACTGTGCAAAAATTACCGCGGGAGGAGCTGCCACCTGGCCACGAGGGTGGTGGGCACGCCACCCCTATAGGGCACGCCCCCTGCCTCGTGGGCCCACGGTGGCCCTCCTCCACTTATCCCAGCACCCATCTTATTCCTCTGTCTCACACAAACCCGAAAAACCAACTCAAGCACGAGTTCCAGCCACTTTTGCTGTGATTTTCGATCTCCTTGCTCAAAGCACCTCTCGCAAAACTGCTTGGGGAGATTGTTCCTTGGTATGTGACTCCTCCATTGGTCCAATTAGTTTTTGTTCTAGTGCTTTATTCTTTGCAAATTTGTGCTGCATAGGTGACCATGTTCTTGAGCTTGCATGTCAAATTTATATGGTTCCAAGTAGTTCTAATGCTTGATATAGGCTCTAGGCACTTGTAGGAGTAGTTGCTATCAGTTTTATTGAAGTTGGTTTACTTTTATTTTGAAGTTACTAAAAAATTCAGAATTTTTCAGAGAAAAGCAATATGTTTAGGAAGATGTTCCAAGGTGGTTCCTCTAAGAAGCAAGGACCCAGGATTGCTATGCGCGATGCTGACGAGGATCCACCAAGAGACGCTCCAGTACGGCCTTGCGAATGGCCGTCGGAAAATTTTATGGACCGTGCGGGAATTAAAGAAAAATTCAAAGCATATTTGTGCAATGCCGGTCTTGAAGATTTTGAGGCTAACAAATGCCCCCAGTATCATGATCTCACAAGTTCATTTGTGAGGAGGTTTGAGTATTCATCTTCGCGTAATTGTCCTTCAGTCATGTTTGATCTTTATGACAAATCTTATACCATGGACCTAGAGGATTTCACTTCTGCTTGCGAACTTCCATCATGGGGTAGTGTTAGGGATCCCCCTAAATCTGAATTTAGAAACTTTCTTGCTAGTATAACTGTGGGGGAATCTAGAGATATAACGCAGGCTACCATAGGGAGCATTCACTTTCCTGCTATACATTATTTTGCTCTCTTCATTGGTGGATGCATAAATGCTAAGGATGAAGCATGTCACATGTGTGTCCCTGATCTTAGCATTCTTAGGAGTGCTGTGTTAGGAGACCAATCTTATCATATGGGAGCCATTATAGCTCGTAGGTTACATCATAATAGACATAATGGAGATTTCTTTGGAGGAATTTATGCAACCCGCTTAGCTCGTTTTCTTGAGATAGACATTCGTGAGGGTGATATGGAGTTACCTCCTGCATATTTAGATTATGACTCTATGGCTTCGCACCAATTTGTCGAGTGGCCTGAATCACCTCTCTTGTATCGTTTAATTTTTGATAAACGACGTGTTTTCCGTATTACTCTCCCTGCTCCTGCCTTCTTTGATTCACAGACAAAAGGAAGATATGTTATTACCAGAGAGGAGGCAGAAGAGTACGAGAGGAGAGCGGAGGCAGCTCGACTCCACGCTGCAGCTCAGCAGGCGATAACCACTGCACATCAGGACAATCCCAGCTATTCCTCCTCATCACAGTACGACCCCAACAACTATTATTATGGATATCCGCCAGGCCAACCGTGGCCATAAACCAACTTAGGCCAAAAGCCTAAGCTCGGGGGAGTACGTATTTCTCACCGACATTATATTTATGCTCACACACACTCATTGCTAAATGTCGGTGCTCATACTTTTTCACTGTAATATCCATGCTAGTTTATTTTATTTTTCCTGCTTTCTTCTTGTGTGTTTGTTAAACCTTAAGAAAAACCAAAAAAAAATTAGTAGTAGTTTATTTTTCTGTTGTAGTATTAATAATTAAAAAGAAAACCCAAAAATATTTCCCGTTCTTATTTTGCTTGTTGGGAGCTTTCCCGTGTAAATAGTTTTATTTCTTTTCTTTTCTTTGGGGGTCGGTAGGAGAAGACCATAATTAAATTGTTGAAGTGGCTCTTATATGCATTATTGTTGATTTAACCGAGAGCCCATATTGCCTTGTCTTCTCCTGTTTATTGAATGCTCGCAGATTCCATCTTAGTCCAAGGCACGTACACTCTTATTATTATTCACACCGTTCGGTCGTGGAAGTGAAAGGCAATTATGATGATATATGATGGACTGACTGAGATGAGAAAAGCTGGTATGAACTCGACCTCTTTTGTTTTTGTAAATATGATGAGTCCCTCGTTCTTGATTCAGCTTATTATGAATAAACATGTTTGCAATGACAATTAGAGACCATAGTTGCTTGTGCCATGCTTGATTAGCTATGAGTTATAATGGTTTACCTTGTATGCCAACATGCTATTGAGATGATTATGACGTGGTATGATGGGGTGGTATCCTCCTTTGAATGATTTAAGTGACTTGACTTGGCACATGTTCATGCATGTAGTTGAAACAAATCAACATAGCCTTCACGATATTTATGTTCATGGTGGATTATATCCTACTCATGCTTGCATCCAATGTTTATTAATTTTAATGCATGTACATGGTTATTGTCGCTCTCTAGTTGGCCGCTTCCCAGTCTTTTGCTAGCCTTCACTTATTCTAAGCGGGAATACTGCTTGTGCATCCAATCCCTTAAACCCCAAAGTTATTCCAGATGAGTCCACCATACCTTCCTATATGCGGTATCTACCTGCCGTTCTAAGTAAATTTCTATGTGCCAAACTCTAAACCTTCAAATAAACATTCTGTTTTGTATGCTCGAATAGCTCATATATCAACCAAGGCTGTCCTTATCTTCTGTGTTACACGGGTTATTCTCAAGAGGAGTGGACTCCACTCCTCACTCACGAGAAAATGGCTGGTCACCGGGATGCCCAGTCCCATGCTTTATGCAAACTAAATCAAAATTAATTGCAAACAAAACTCCCCCTGGGACCTGATGTATGTTGGAGGCACTCGTTGTTTCGAGCAAGCCATGGATTGATGTTTGTTGGTGGAGGGGGAGTATAAACTTTACCATTCTGTTTGGGAACCGCCTATAATGTGTTTAGCATGGAAGATATCGCCATCTCTTAGTTGTTACGTTGACAATGAAAGTATACCGCTCAAAATACAATTTATCTCTATTTCAAGACCGAGCTCTGGCACCTCTACAAATTCCTGCTTCCCTCTGCGAAGGGCCTATCCATTTACTTTTATGTTGAGTCATCACCCTCTTATTAAAAAGCACTAGCTGGAGAGCACAACCGTCATTTGCATTCATCACTGTTAATTTATATTGGGTATGACTATGATTGGATCTCTTTTACCATGAATTACAATGTCTAGTTAGTCCTTGATCTTTAAAGGTGCTCTGCATTTATGTTTTGCGGTCTCAGAAAGGGCTAGCGAGATACCATCTTGTTATATCATATTGTGGTTGTTTTGAGAAAGTGTTGTCATCCGAGATTTATTATTATGACTTGCTAGTTGATTATGCTATTGATGTGAGTAATTGTGAGACCTGAGAATTATTGCAAATGTGGTTAGTTACGATCTATGCTGAAAACTTGAATGCTGGCTTGACATAGTTACAACAACAAGAGCAAAAGAGTTTGTAAAAGTTTTTCTTTCTTTCTTTCAGTTTATCAACTGAATTGCTTGAGGACAAGCAAGGGTTTAAGCTTGGGGGAGTTGCTACGTCTCTGTTGTATCTACTTTTCCAAACACTTTTGCCCTTGTTTTGGACTCTAACTTGTATGATTTGAATGGAACTAACCTGGACTGACGCTGTTTTCAGCAGAATTGCCATGGTGTTGTTTTATGTGCAGAAAACAAATATTCTCGGAATGACCTGAAACTCCACGGAACATCTTGGAAAAAATAATAAAAAATCCTCGCCAAAGATGAAGACCAGGGGGCCCACACCCTTCTCACGTGGGTAGGCCCCCCCCGGGCGTGCCCCCTACCTCGTGGGCCCCTTGGATGCCCTCCGACGCCAACTCCAACTCTATATATTTGCTTTCGGAGAGAGAAAAATCAGGGAGAAGAAATCATCGTGTTTTATGATACGGAGCCGCCGCCAAGCCCTAAAAACTCTAGGGAGGGCTGATCTGGAGTCCGTTCGGGGCTCCGGAGAGGGGGATTCGTCGCCGTCGTCATCATCAACCATCCTCCATCACCAATTTCATGATGCTCACCGCCGTGCGTGAGTAATTCCATCGTAGGCTTGCTGGACGGTGATGGGTTGGATGAGATTTATCATGTAATCGAGTTAGTTTTGTTAGGGTTTCATCCCTAATATCCATTATGTTCTGAGATTGATGTTGCTATGACTTTGCTATGCTTAATGCTTGTCACTAGGGCCCGAGTGCCATGATTTCAGATCTGAACCTATTATGTTTTCATGAATATATGTGAGTTCTTGATCCTATATTGCAAGTCTATAGTCATCTACTATGTGTTATGATCCGGCAACCCCGAAGTGACAATAATCGGGACCACTCCCGGTGATGACCATAGTTTGAGGAGTTCATGTATTCATTATGTGCTAATGCTTTGTTCCGGTTCTCTATTAAAAGGAGGCCTTAATATCCCTTAGTTTCCAATAGGACCCCGCTGCCACGGGAGGGTAGGACAAAAGATGTCATGCAAGTTCTTTTCCATAAGCACGTATGACTATATACGGAATACATGCCTACATTACATTGATGAATTGGAGCTAGTTCTGTGTCACCCTATGTTATGACTGTTACATGATGAACCGCATCCGGCATAATTATCCATCACTGATCCGGTGCCTATGAGTTTTCCATATACTGGTTCTTGCTTATTTACTTTCCCACTGCTACTGTTACAATCACTACAAAATACCAAAAACATTACTTTTGCTGTCTTTACTTTTGTTGCTGCTACCACCACTATCATATTACTTTGCTACTAAACACCTTGCTGCAGATACTAAGTTTCCAGGTGTGGTTGAATTGACAACTCAGCTGCTAATACTTGAGAATATTCTTTGGCTCCCCTTATGTCGAATCAATAAATTTGGGTTGAATACTCTACCCTCGAAAGCTATTGCGATCCCCTATACTTGTGGGTTATCAACCCCCAAACGATCATATATGGAGCCAAAACCCTAATTCCACCGCCGCAACTTTCTGTATCCACGAGATCCCATCTTGGGGCCTGTTTCGGAGCTCCGCCGGAGGGGGCATCCATCACGAAGGGCTTCTACATCAACACCATAGCCTCTCCGATGAAGTGTGAGTAGTTTACCTCAGACCTTCGGGTCCATAGATATTAGCTAGATGGCTTCTTCTCTCTTTTTGGATCTCAATACAATGTTCTCCCCCTCTCTTGTGGAGATCTATTCGATGTAATCTTCTTTTTTGCGATGTGTTTGTTGAGACCGATGAATTGTGGGTTTATGATCAAGATTATCTATGAACAATATTTGAATCTCCTCTGAATTCTTTTATGTATGATTTGTTATCTTTGCAAGTCTCTTCAAATTATCAGTTTGGTTTGGCCTACTAGATTGATCTTTCTTGCAATGGGAGAAGTGCTTAGCTTTGGGTTCAATCTTGCGGTGTCCTTTCCCAGTGATAGTATGGGCAGAAAGGCACGTATTGTATTGTTGCCATCGAGGATAACAAGATGGGGTTTTGTCATATTACATGAATCTATCCCTCTACATCATGTCATCTTGCTTAAGGTGTTACTCTGTTTTCATGAACTTAATACTCTAGATGCATGCTGGATAGCGGTCGATGAGTGGAGTAATAGTAGTAGATGCAGGCAGGAGTCGGTCTACTTGTCTCGGACGTGATGCCTATATACATGATCATACCTAGATATTCTCATAACTATGCTCAATGTTATCAATTGATCTACAGTAATTCGTTCACCCACCGTAAAATACCTATGCTCTTGAGATAAGCCACTAGTGAAACCTATGGCCCCCGGGTCTATCTTCATCATATTAATCTTCCGATCCTTAGTTATTTTCATTTGCCTTTTATTTTACTTTGCATCTTTGTCACAGAAATACCAAAAATATTATCTTATCATATCTATCAGATCTCACTCTCATAAGTGACCGTGAAGGGATTGACAACCCATTATCGCGTTGGTTTTTTGCAGGTATGAGGGACTCGCGCGTAGCCTCCTACTGGATTGATACCTTGGTTCTCAAAAACTGAGGGAAATACTTACGCTACTTTGCTGCATCATCCCTTCTCTTCAGGGAAAACCAACGCAGTGCTCAAGAGGTAGCACCAAACAACAAGTAAGCTTCTGAACGTCGTGTATGCGCACAGGGCTTTTCATTCGGAGTATTGCACCAACCTTCTCTAGGTTAGCATCAACTCCGCGTTCGGAAACGAGGAAACCGGGTAACTTTCCGCCTGGAACTCCAAATGTACACTTCGACGGGTTAAGCTTGATATCATACCTTCTTAGGTTGGCAAATGTTTCGGCGAGGTCAGTCAGCAGGTCGGAACCTTTTCGTGACTTAACCATGATGTCATCCATGTATGCTTCCACATTCCGACTGATTTGAGTGAGCAGGCACTTCTGAATCATACGCATGAATGTGGCGCTGTCGGCGTTCTGGGAACGGGGGTCCCCAGACTTGTCTGCCTGCGGCGTGGCTCAAGTGGGGGCCCAGTGTGGCCCATCTTCATCAGCTCAAGCTCAAGAGCCTCGTGAGGGGCCGAGCCTCGCGGGGCGGACGACAGAAAGCTTCCTCAGAGGCAGCCTCATCAGGCGGGCTCGCGAGGAGGCGGAGAGATCAAGGCAGGGGTACCTCGCGAGGAGCCCGTGACGCAATCCATGACAATCGAGACCAGGCGGGCGCCAGCCTGCGCAGTGTCCTTGTTTCCCCTCTGGTGCAAAGGGGGCAAGCACAGGCCAAGGCATCGGGCAAAGGTTACCATTCCGGTGCAACGAGACCAAGACTAACAGAGGGCAGGACGGAGGTTACCATGGAGCCCAAGACAGCGTCATCACCAGTGCTTTTGGCAGCCGAAGACCACCTTTGGTTAGGATAACTTGTACTAGATGTTCCCCTTCAAAATGGCCAATTGTCGGCGCCCTTCCTGCTCATTATTTGGGGAGAGGCCTAGGGCCTCTATAAATAGAGCTAGCCACCACAAAGTAGAGAGACATCGAGAGATCTGGTAGAACCCCAGCAGAGAGAGGAGAGAGGCAACTGAACTCACCAAAGGAGTTCATCGCACCAGCTCAAGAACACCTCTCGCGAGGCTGTTCTTCCCTTGTACTGTTCATCATCAGCCCCTGAGGCAATCCACCACACCACACACTTGAGTAGGGTATTACACCACAACGGTGGCCCGAACCAGTATAAACCTCGTGTCCCTTGTGTTGTTCGTTGTTTCCAACATAATCACGCGAGGAGATTGGACGTAGATCGTTAGGGGAGAGATCTCCGCGCGCACCCCAATGTTCGAACCTCAAGGGTCTGCCGGAACCCGAAATCCGACATTTGGCGCACCAGGTAGGGGTGCGCCGGAGTTCTCCCTCCTGACGACCCGCTCTCCCCCAACATCGCATCCCGCCCTCATGGCGGACAACACGCCGTCCGCTCCAGCAACGGATGCCGGCACTGGGGCCAGGGGGCTCCGGGCCTTGGCCCCTGCCTTGCGACAGGTGCAGTGGCCGCGCAAGTTCAAGCCCGAGATGCCGCTATGCTACAACGGCGCGACAGACCCGATGATTTTCCTGCTGGCGTACGAGGAGGCCGTCCTCAGAGCCAGGGGCGATGACCGGGTGAGGGCCAATTGGTTACCCATGGCCCTCACCGGCGTCCCGCGCGTGTGGCTCCTCCACCTGCCGACGACTTCTGTCACCTCCTGGGAGGAGCTGCGCGACCTCTTCCTCGCCCGTTTTGCCGCACCAGCGCCGCCCGTCATCGCAGCTCTCCTGGGTGGCTCCCAGGCACCACCCTCGAGCCATCACGTCAAGCCGTTCATCCGCCGGATCAACATTGCCTCCAAGCGCCGAGAAGCCCCCCCGGGCTGGGTGGCGCCTGAGGCCGATCTAACCTTCGACTCGGAGGATCACCCCTTCAACCCTATCGGTTCGGGCGCGCTCCCGATGCTGTGCACCCCCACCATCTGCCAAGTGGCTATCACCAGGACCCTCATCGACGGTGGTGCCGGCCTCAACGTGCTCTCGGTGGAGGCCTTCAGCCTCCTCCATGTGCCGACAGAGCGGCTCCAACCCAGCAGGCCTTTCTCGCGCGTCGGAGCCGGTTCCACCGCCTCCTTGGGCACCTACGACAACTTCCGCACGGAACTGATCGACTTCGACATCGCCCCCATTGGCCTCCCCTACAACTCCATCCTCGGCTATCCGGCCTTGGCTCGGTTCATGGTAGCAACTCACCCGGCGTACAACCTCATGAAGATGCCTGGGAGCAGCGGCGTCCTCACTGTGTCAGGAGACACAGGGGATGCGCTGCAGGTGCTCCAGCTTGTTTTCAGGGTGGCCGCGGTGGCTTAACCCACTAGCACCGACGCCCTTGAGCCCAAGGGGGCTGCGCCGGCTAAAAAGAAGCAGATATTCACCCAAGACAAGGTGGAAACCAAGAAGGTACCAGTCAATGAGGACAGGTCCACTGGCGCCACCTTCACCATAGGGGCCAACCTCGAGCCCGAGCAGGAGAAGGCCCTGGTGAGGTTCCTACGTGCGAACAAGAAGGTGTTCGCGTGGGAACCTGATCAGTTAGCAGGGGTCCCAAGGAAAGTGATTGAGCATCACCTCAATGTGTGCCCCAATGTGCGCCCCATGAAGCAGAAGGCGAGGCGGCAGTCCACTGAGAAATAGGCTTTCATCGTTCAAGAGACCCGGAAGCTAGAGGCGGCAGGAGTTATCCACGAGGTCCGCTACCCTGATTGGCTGGCTAATCCGGTCGTTGTGCCAAAAAAGGGAGGAAAGGAGCACATGTGTGTCGACTTCACCAACCTCAACAAGGCCTTCCCGCAGGATCCATTTCCGCTCCCCCACATTGACCAGATAGTCGACTCCACCGCAGAGTGTGACCTATTGTGCTTCCTAGATGCCTTCTCGGGCTATCACCAGATCAAGATGGCGGTAGAAGACGTGGAAAAGACAGCTTTCCTGACCCCATGTGGAGTGTACTGCTATACGTGCATGCCATTTGGGTTGCGCAATGTAGGCACGAACTTTCAGCGGCTGATGCACATCGCCTTAGGCTGGTAGCTCGGGAGGAACGCTGAAGCTTACGTCGATGACATTGTGGTGAAGTCTCGTGAGGCAAGAACCCTGATACAGGACCTGGAAGAAACCTTTGCGAGCCTCAATGAAGTGGACCTACGGCTCAACCCGGAGAAGTGCATGTTTGGAGTCCCCTCGAGCAAGCTCCTGGGTTTCCTCGTGTCCCATAGGGGCATCGAGGCCAACCCAGAGAAGGTCAATGCAGTTGAAGACATGAGCCCACCAAGGACCCTTAGAGAAATGCAGAAGCTCACCGGGCGTGTAACTGTGCTGGGGCGCTTCATCTCCAAGCTGGGGGAGCGAGCCCTGCCCTTCTTCAAGCTAATGAAGAAAAGGGCCCCTCCGAATGGACTAAAGAGGCCGACAAGGCATTCCAAGACCTCAAGAGGTACTTTACCAGCCCACCAGTGATGGTAGCTCCGCGTCCTCGGGAGCCCCTAGTGCTCTACCTTGCGGCCACCCCTTACTCCGCTAGCACAGCCCTGGTGGCGGTTAGGGACGAGCGTTGTGCCAAGGCCGCATCGACCGTCTGAACTGAAGCAAAGCAGAGCCGGGAGGGCCTCGCGAAGGCCGCAACCGCAGCCGGAAAGGAACAGCCGCAGAAGGAGAATGCACCTGGAGCAGGAGAGGCCTCTTCAGGCGACCAAGCACTGGGGGCTCCGTCGTCTCAAGAGACGCCTCGACCTCTGGAGGACGCAAGCTGCGCCAGCACCCTCAACCTCGTCAAGCATCCCGTGTACTTCGTCAGCATGGTGCTACAGGACGCGAGGGCATGGTATCCCATGCCTCAAAAACTCCTCCTCGCGCTACTAGTGGCCTCACGCAAGCTGCGCCACTACTTCCAAGGCCATCCCATCAAAGTCGTCTCAGCATACCCCTTGGAAAGAGTACTCAGGAGCCCCAACTCAGCTGGGAGGGTTTCTGAATGGAACATTGAACTACAGGCATTTCAGCTAGAATTTAGTACGACCAAAGTCATCAAGGGAGCCGCACTTGCGGATTTCGTGGCAGAATGGGCAGAAGCGCCGGGTCTCGAGGCAGGCGAAGACCGATCACTTTCCCCGGGAAGTGAAGCACCGGACGGCTGGGTCATGTACTTCGATGGGGCATTCTCCCGACATGGTGCGGGAGCTGGCGCAGTGCTCGTATCCCCTACCCAGGACAAACTCTACTACGCCGTACAACTCTGCTTCCAGCATAGAGAAAAGGTCTCCAACAACATAGCGGAGTACGAAGGCCTAATAGCAGGCTTGAAGGCCGCAATTGCCTTAGGGGTAAAGCTGCTGGGTAACGTAGTAATTTCAAAAAAATTCCTACGCACACGCAAGATCATGGTGATGCATAGCAACGAGGGGAGAGTGTGATCTACATACCATGTAGATCGACAACGGAAGCGTTTGGTTGATGTAGTCGTACGTCTTCACGGCCCGACCGATCAAGCACCGAAACTACGGCACCTCCGAGTTTTAGCACACGTTCAGCTCGATGACGATCCCCGGACTCCGATCTAGCAAAGTGTCGGGGAAGAGTTCTGTCAGCACGACAGCGTGGTGACGATCTTGATGTACTACTGCCGCAGGGCTTCGCCTAAGCACCGCTACAATATTATCGAGGACTATGGTGGCTGGGGGCGCCGCACACGGCTAAGAGTAAGATCACGTGGATCAACTTGTGTGTCTCTGGGGTGCCCCTGCCTCCGTATATAAAGGACCAAAGGGGGGGTGCGGCCGGCCTAGGAGAGGCGCGCCAGGAGAGTCCCACTCCCTCTGGGAGTAGGATTCCCCCTCCAATCCTAGTTGGAATAGGATTCGCGGAGGGGGGAAAAGAGAGAGGGTGGCCGGCCCCCTCTCCTTGTCCTATTCAGACCAAGGGAGGGGAGGGGCGCGCGGCCCATCTTGGGCTGCCTCTTCTCTTTTCCACTAAGGCCCACTATGGCCCATATAGCTCCCGGGGGGTTCCGGTAACCTCCCGGTACTCCGGTAAAATCCCGATTTCACCCGGAACACTTCCGATATCCAAACATAGGCTTCCAATATATCAATCTTTATTTCTCGACCATTTAGAGACTCCTCGTCATGTCTGTGATCACATCCGGGACTCCGAACAAACTTCGGTACATCAAAATGCATAAACTCATAATATAACTATCATCGTAACCTTAAGTGTGCGGACCCTACGGGTTCGAGAACAATGTAGACATGACCGAGACACGTCTCCGGTCAATAACCAATAGCGGGACCTGGATGCCCATATTGGCTCGTACATATTCTACGAAGATCTTTATCGGTCAGACCACATAACAACATACGTTGTTCCCTTTGTCATCGGTATGTTACTTGCCCGAGATTCGATTGTCGGTATCCTATACCTAGTTCAATCTCGTTACCGGCAAGTCTCTTTACTCGTTCTGTAATACATCATCCCGCAACTAAATCATTAGTCGCAATGCTTGCAAGGCTTAAGTGATGTGCATTACCGAGAGGGCCCAGAGATACCTCTCCGACAATCGGAGTGACAAATCCTAATCTCGAAATACGCCAACCCAACATGTACCTTTGGAGACACCTGTAGAGCTCCTTTATAATCACCCAGTTACGTTGTGACGTTTGGTAGCACACAAAGTGTTCCTCTGGCAAACGGGAGTTGCATAATCTCATAGTCATAGGAACATGTATAAGTCATGAAGAAAGCAATAGCAACATACTAAACGATCGGGTGCTAAGCTAATGGAATGGGTCATGTCAATCAGATCATTCAACTAATGATGTGATCCCGTTAATCAAATAACAACTCTTTGTCCATGGTTAGGAAACATAACCATCTTTGATTAACGAGCTAGTCAAGTAGAGGCATACTAGTGACACTCTGTTTGTCTGTGTATTCACACATGTATTATGTTTCCGGTTAATACAATTCTAGCATGAATAATAAAATTTTATCATGATATAAGGAAATAAATAATAACTTTATTATTGCCTCTAGGGCATATTTCCTTCAAAAGCGCCTCATCATCAAGGGCGATTTGCAGCTCCTCGTCAACTTCTCCCACAAGATATACGAGCCAAAGGAAGAGCACATGGAAGCCTACCTCGCTGAGGTTCGCAAGATGGAGAAACAGTTCTGGGGGCTGGAGTTGCAACACGTGCCCCGCGACACCAATCAGGAAGCTAATGACATTGCCAAGAGGGCATCTTGGCGGCTGCCTCAGGAGCCTGGCGTCTTCGAGGAGCGGTTCTTCAAACCCTCGGCGGTGCCGTCACCGTCGAGCACGGCGCAACCAAGGGAGGAGCTCCCTCAGCCGCCTGCCTCAGGAGTCCCGGTCTGCAGCCCGGCCTCAGGGGCACGCCTGCTCCTGGCGTTAGAGCCTCAGGAAGGGTGTTGGATCCCGGAGCTCAAGAACTACCAGATGCAAGGCACTCTGCCGGAGAACGAGGAGGAAGCGGAGCGTGTGGCGTGGCAGGCCACAGCTTATTGCATCAAGGATGGAGATCTCTACAGGAAGCGACCAAATGACGTGTCCCTACGTTGCATCTCCCGAGAGCAAGGGAAGGAGCTACTGGCGGACATACACGGCGGAGACTGCGAGCACCACTCGTCGTCAAGAACCCTCGTCGGCAAGGCATTCCGTAGTGGATTCTACTGGACCACGGCGCTCATCGACGCCGTTGATCTGGTGAAGGCTTGTGAGGCCTGCCAGTTTCATGCTAAGCAGATCCATCAGCCTGCGGGGGGTCTACAGACTATACCCCTCTCATGGCCGTTCGCAGTTTGGGGGCTGGACATTCTGGGCCCGTTTCCTCGGGCGCCAGGGGGCTATCACTACCTCTACGTCACTGTGGACAAGTTCACCAAGTGGGCTGAGGTGGAAGTCGTCCGCATAATCCCGGCAGGCTCCGCGGTCAAGTTCATCAAGGGCCTCGTGAGCCGATTTGGGGTGCCCAACCGCATAATCACCGAGAATGGTTCGCAATTCACCAGTAATCTCTTCAAAACATACTGTGCTAACCTTGGAACGCGGATATGCTATGCTTCGGTAGCACACCCCTGGAGCAACAGCCAGGCCGAGCGAGCCAACGCGGAGGTCCTGAGGGGCCTCAAAGCCAGGACCTTTAAGAAGAAGCTGGAGGCCTGTGGCAGGGGCTGGTACGACGAGCTCCAGTCCGTGTTGTGGTCAATCCGCACAACTGCGACCAAGCCGACTGGCGAGACCCCGTTCTTCCTCGTCTATGGAGCAGAGGCTGTTCTCCCTCACGAGGTCAGGCGTCGCTCCGCACGGGTCCTAGTGTTCGACGAGACGCAACAGGACGCCATGCGGGGGATGGATCTCGTGCTGGGGGAGGAACGCTACCGAGAAGCCGCGCTGCGAGTGGCAAGGTATCAACAGGCGCTACGACGATACCACTGCCACAACATCTTCCCCAGAACTCTTGAGGTAGGGGATATCGTGCTCAGATGGGTTCTCTCCAGGGAGGGGCTGCACAAGCTCTCTCCCATGTGGGAGGGCCCATTCAAGGTTGTTCATGTCTCCAGGCCTGTCTCCGCGCGCTTGGAGACCACGGAGGGGGTACCCATCCAGAGCGCGTGGAACATTCAACATCTCCGGAGGTTCTATCCCTGAGCGAGGCCTAGCACCTAGGAAAGGCCCGGTGCCTATGAAGAAGGCAAATGCCTGTGAAGCTGCCGTGTTTTGGGAAAGGCCCGGTGCCTGTGAAGAAGGCCAATGCCTGTGAAGCTGCCGCATTTCGGGAAAGGCCCGGTGCCTGTGAAGAAGGCCAATGCTTGTGAAGCTCGCCTCCCGTGACACTCTCACGTAATAATGAGTGGGGCTGTACACGCCCCGGAGTCTCCGGAGTGCCGCCCTCGGGCCTCGGGGGCTCCCGCCCATGCCTAGTGGCAGCACTTAGCTCCGCGCTGGTGAGAAGACGTCGAAGACTAGAATAGGTGCCGGACGCGGCTTTTCCATTTGCTTTCTGCAGTTGGCTTGTTTATTCCCGTTTGAAGTTTTATTGAAGCTGTTAACGTTCCTGGCTTTTGACTCTTTATCTTTTTCACTCGCTTGCCTCGTGTAAGTGCATCTAGTGCCACCCCAGTTGGTTTTGGAGTATTGACGACAAACCTAGTTGAGGGACTAATGTGTTTGTGAGAATTGCAGGATAACACAGGTAGAAGTCCCTCATTGATTCGGTTTTACTACCAGAGATGACCCCTAAAAATGTATGAAGACATTG
Organism: Triticum urartu; assembly: GCF_003073215.2. Classification (NCBI taxonomy): domain Eukaryota; kingdom Viridiplantae; phylum Streptophyta; class Magnoliopsida; order Poales; family Poaceae; genus Triticum; species Triticum urartu. Next base: position 379,159,854 of record NC_053022.1, on the reverse strand, counting down.
AAGTCAAAGGTGGTATATGAAGATATTCAATTGAAGACTATGACAAAAGAAGACACGTTATGAAGCCTATGGAGCTCGAAGACTTAGATCTTTCGTAGTTCTTTTTCTTTTGTGTTGAGTCATAGGAACCACCGTACTGTTAAGTGGGGTCCAGGAGAACCAGTTAGAATGACTGAAGTGATGCCTAAACCAAAAACCTATGTCTTCGAGTGAAGACAATGAGAGCGAATCTTGTCCAGAGAAGGACAAGTCAGCTTTGCTTGTAGCCCAAGTAAAGTTGCCATGAGAGTTTGAAATCTGACCGTTGAGACACGTGTCAGTTCCTTAGTGACCCAGGGTCATTTCGGACAAATCAGGTCAGGTTGCCAAGTGGCTATAAATAGTCCACCCCCTACAACCATAAATGGTTGGCTGCTCAGATTTCAGTGCACGGCTTTTGTCGTTTGAGAGCAACCCACCTCGAAGCCTTTGAGAGAAAATTCCTAGCGAGGAGAAAAGCCCTAACCACCCAGAGCCAGAGAACATTGGGCATCACTTAAGTCTTCTTGTTTGTGTGATCTGAAGACTTATTACACTTGAGGACTGTGCATCCCCAGACGGTTAGGCGTCGCGTTCAGAGCATCCAAGAGACATTGTGGATTGCCAGTGAACGAAGTCTGTGAAGTTTTGGGAGTCTACCTTGAAGACTTACCAGAGTGATTGGGCGAGGACTATGTGACCTTAGCTCAAGGAGAATACGGTGACGACTTGGTGTCCTGAGCTACGTGTTTAGGACTGGGTGTCCGGGACTGTGTGTCCTAAGGTTTAAATACCTAGCCGCTCCAACCAGACGTACAGTTGTCACAGCAACCGGAACTGGTCCAACACATCATTGTCTTCAACGAGTCACTGGTTTCATCTTCACTTCCTTTTACTTACTGTTACTCATTGTGAAGCCATTGCATGCTTGCTATATCTTTTGTCTTCACAATGTAACTGTATGATTTGTTTGGCTTCATAACTTCTTCCTACCTGATCCTTATTACACTGCATCTACTTGTCATTGTGCTTTCACTCTATTGAATACTTGACCATGGCTTGTCTAGTGTAATCTAACTTCCGCTGCATAGTAATAGGCATATCTCTGCTGTTTGTCTTCATAACTTCCACGTTTTGAAGACTTCCATAAAAATCGCCTATTCACCCCCCCTCTAGTCGATATAATGCACTTTCACCTCGTTTTCTCTCGCACAAGTCTCGCGAGGGAGGTTCGCGGGTGCCCTCGCGAGTGTTTTCTGCCCCGATCGTTTGGAGCTTTCCTATCCGAGTCCTCTTCGGGAGCACCCCTCCCAGTCCGTGCCCGACGGGCATCGCGACACGAGCGCAGGACCTGGGCCGATCGCCCCCACAATCAAGACCGAAAGTTACCCCTCCTACCGATCCTTGCAGGGCACAAAGCGCACGGCGAGGCCACGGCCTCGGGAGGCGAGGACTGCGTCAAGCCCCACCGAGCTAAAATAATTCCCACACATGGGTGCGCGGCGTGGAAACACAACGCAGAAATAGCGGAAGCAGCGCGATGGTTAACAGCGGTAGTTCTAACACGCCCCCGCGGGGCCCTATACTACCTTCTATTTCTGCGCAGGAAAAGAAGGAAAACAAAATGGGCGCGATTCATCCTGCACCAACCCACAGCGAAGGTTCGAGCTGCTCCTGGGGCTCAGGCGGATCCCTCCTCTCGCTTCACCGGGGCACGACGGTGGGCTGACCCGCTACCTTCACTCAGGCGGGTGCGACGACGTGGGGGCTGGTCGCGGCCACCGCTGGAGGAGCTGCTGCCTGAGAGGGAGTCCCCGAAGCTCAGCGTACCCCGAGCACCGCCACCTGTACGCCTGTCGCCATCTTCATCCTGGTCAGTACCGGGGCTGGGCAGGCGGCCGCGGTCGTCGTCTTGGGGGCAGCACCCAGCACGGCGACCGTCTTCCCCGAACACCCTCACGTAGAGGGTGGCATTGCCATCGAACTTGAAGTGCAAGGTGCACCGCCGGCCCAGGCCGCCCGCGCGGGCAAACGTTTGCCAGCCGCGGGTCAGGGCCCCATTCCTAGAAACGGAGACCTCCAGCGAAGCCCAGGAGGCCCTGTTGCAGCAGCCGTCTGCCTGGAGCCAAAGGCCGCACCGGGCGCTGGCCGGCAGTTCACCTACGAAGAAACAAGGGAGCTGGAGCCGGGTGCTGGTTGGGTCTGCTGACAACACGACGAACTCCAGCAGCACCTCCGCAGAGAGAAAGCGTGGCCTAGGGGGCGCGCAGCCACGGCGTGCCCCCCATCGGCGGCCGGGCGCTCACCACCGCGTAGGGAACCGCCTCCATGGCCGCGGGAGGCCACTACAGGGACCGTGGAATACTTGCGAGGGCGGCCTCGGTCGCGCTTGGTCGGGGGGAGTCAGGCCCTGCCTGGCAGGCCTTTCCTTTCTCCGCGGCCGAGAATCTCTTTGGAGCCATGGGAACGGCGAGTAGCCAAGAAGAAGAAAAGGAGCACCAAGAAGGGATGGGCTGAAGGGGCTCGCGCAGTCCCGTACTTATAGCCGGAGGAGGCCAACCGCCGAGCACCACGATCGCAGGTAATCATGACCGGTCTCTCTGCATGCAGGGACTTGTCAAGTCATGCGGTCGCCAAGGCATCATGGGGAAGCACAGATGCCCGCGTCCAATCGATTGCCATGCGGTGCCCAAGGCCACAGGCTATTGGGGCCCACGGCACTTCGCGCTTGCCCCTTCGCTTCCCTGCTAGGCCAAGCCTGGGCGCGCCTTGGGCCCGGGGGCTACTGTCGGCGTTCTGGGAACGGGGGTCCCCAGACTTGCCTGCCTGCGGCCTGCGGCATGGCTCAAGTGGGGGCCCAGCGTGGCCCATCTTCATCAGCTGAAGCTCAAGACCCTCGCGAGGGGCCGAGCCTCGCGGGGCGAACGACAGAAAGCTTCCTCAGAGGCAGCCTCATCAGGCGGGCTCGCGAGGAGGCAGAGATATCAAGGCAGGGGTACCTCAGGAGGAGCCCATGACGCAAGCCATGACGATCGAGACCAGGCGGGTGCCGGCCTGCGCAGTGTCCTTGTTTCCCCTCTGGTGCAAAGGGGGCAAGCACAGGCCAAGGCATCGGGCAAAGGTTACCATTCCGGTGCAACGAGACCAAGACCAACAGAGCGGCAGGACGGAGGTCACCGTGGAGCCCAAGACGGCGTCATCACCAGTGCTTTTGGCAGCCGAAGACCACCTTTGGTCAGGATAACTTGTACTAGATGTTCCCCTTCAAAATGGCCAATTGTTGGCGCCCTTCCCGCTCATTATTTGGGGAGAGGCCCAGGGCCTCTATAAATAGAGCTAGCCACCATAGAGTAGAGAGACATCTAGAGATCTGGTAGAACCCCAACAGAGAGAGGAGAGAGGCGACTGAACTCACCAAAGCAGTTCATCGCACCAGCTCAAGAACACCTCTCGCGAGGCTGTTCTTCCCTTGTACTGTTCATCATCAGCCCCTGAGGCAATCCGCCACACCACACACTGGAGTAGGGTATTACACCACAACGGTGGCCCGAACCAGTATAAACCTCGTGTCCCTTGTGTTGTTTGTTGTTTCCAGCTTAGATCACGTGAGGAGATTGGACGTAGATCGGTAGGGGAGAGATCTCCGCGTGCACCCCAGTGTTCGAACCTCAAGGGTCTGCCGGAACCCGAAATCCTACAGGCGCTAGCATTCTTGAGACTAAAGGGCATGGTAACATAGCAAAAGCACCCGAACAGGGTGATGAAAGCTGTTTTTATTTCACCGGGTCCATACAGTCGGATCTGATGGTACTCAAAATATGCGTCCAGAAAGGATAGTTGCTCACATCCCGCGGTCGAGTCAACTATTTGATCGTGCAAGGGAGAGAGAAATGATCTTTCGGGCAGGCCCGATTGATATGCTTGAAATCGATACACATATGGAGTGAATCATCCTTCTTGGGAACAATAACTACATTGGCGAGCCACTCGGAGTGGTAAATCTCTCAGATGAACTCAGCGGCTAGAAGCCGAGCCACTTCCTCACCAATTGCCTTTCTTTTCTCCACGGTGGACCGTCAGAGATGTTCTTTGACAGGTCTTGCTTTTGGGTTGACTCACAAATAGTGCTCAGCTAGTTCTCTGGGTACACCTGGCATGTCAGAAGGTTTCCGTGCAAAGATGTCCCAGTTCTCACGGAGGAACTGGATGAGCTCTTCTTCCAATTTGTTGTCGAGTGTTGTCGGTATGTGAGTCGGAGCAGCATTGGGATCAGTTGAGTGAATATGAACTATCTTTGTTTCACCAGACGACTTAAATCCAGACTCTGAAGCAGGCTTCTTAGCTCTCAACAAATCACTCGGATCTGTTGTCCTCTTGTATTCCTCCATTTCTATTGTTGCCATCTGTTCATCGGCAATCTTTAAGCCCTTCTAAAAGCACTCGTGCTTGCTGCCGATTACCAGTGACTGTAATCACGCCCCTAGGGCCGGGCATCTTGATCTTGAGATACACATAACATGGTCGAGCCATGAAACGGGCATACGCAGTTCTTCCCAGGATAGCATGATAGCCACTGTCGGTGTCAAAACCGGCGGATCTCGGGTAGGGGGTCCCGAACTGTGCGTTAAGGCGGATGGTAACAGGAGGCAGGGGACACGATGTTTACCCAGGTTCGGGCCCTCTTGATGGAGGTAATACCCTACGTCCTGCTTGATTGTTCTTGATGATATGAGCATTACAAGAGTTGATCTACCACGAGATCGTAGAGGCTAAACCCTAGAAGCTAGCCTATGGTATGATTGTGTGTTGTCCTACGGACTAAATCCTCCGGTTTATATAGACACCGGAGGGGGCTAGGGTTACACAAAGTCGGTTACAAGGGAGGAGATCAACATATCCGTATTGCCAAGCTTGCCTTCCACGCCAAGGAGAGTCCCATCCGGACACGGGACGAAGTCTTCAATCTTGTATCTTCATAGTCCGACCAAAGGATATAGTCCGGCTGTCCGGAGACCCCCTAATCCAGGACTCCCTCAGCAGCCCCCGAACCAGGCTTCAATGACAATGAGTCCGGCGCGCAGATTGTTTTCGGCATTGCAAGGCGGGTTCTTCTCCAAATTCTGAATATCTGCTAAGTAGTGTCCGGCTCCCCATAAATGTTGCACTTCTTGGCTTCTGCGCCCAATAAGGGCTATCTTCCACGTGTCGAGCGAATGCGAGGAGCCAGGGCGTTTTTACATTCGCCCCCTAGCCATGTAAATAAATTGTCTATTAAAGGGACAAGGATTCTTAGATCCAATCCACACCATCCTCCCATGGCGAGTATCCATTGGAGCACGCTCGGAAAAATCCATTCCAACATGGCCGGCCATCGCAGCTCCTCCTCCCGCTCCCGTAGCCCTAAGCCCGGTGATTGGGAGAAGTGTTCCGTCCCGCACAACCAATTAGTAGAGTTGCAGACCCAGGGATTTCTCCCTCCAGCATATATGGTCCCCGTTCGAGCTGGGCTCGCCACCTATAATGGCGGGGAGCAAGCGGAGAGCTTCCCCAATCCCTCCAAGGAGGAGCGGGTATGCATTGTCCCTTATTTACTAAGGGGACTTGGATTTCGAATCCATCCGTTCCTCCACGGGCACCTGGAGTTTTACGGCCTCCAATTGCATAATTTCACCCCCGCTTCCATATTACACATCGCTGGTTATGTTGCCCTTTGTGAGCTGTTTCTGGGCTGCGAGGCTCATTTCGAGCTGTGGAAGAGGCTATTCTGCCTTGTGCCCCGTACACAGGAGGGGTCACTATATCAAGTGGGCGGAGCCGAAATATGGCACATTGCCGGGACCGGTGTAACACCCCGGATGTAACTTTCCCTATTTGTACTCCAACTCTTGCCGTTTCCGGCGTTAAGTTATATTTATTTCCTCGGGTTCGGGTTTTTTCTCCGGGTGTTGTTGTCTTTGTCATGCATCTCATATCATGTCATCATGTGCATTGCATTTGCATACGTGTTCGTCTCATGCATTCGAGCATTTTCCCCATTGTCCGTTTTGCATTCCGGCGCTTCGTTCTTGTCCGGTGGTCATTTCTAGCTTTCTTTCGTGTGTGGGGATTAAACATTTCCGGATTGAACTGAGACTTGCCAAGCGGCCTTGGTTTACTACCGGTAGACCGCCTGTCAAGTTTCGTATCATTTGGACTTGGTTTGATACTCCAATGGTTAACCGAGGGACCGAAAAGGCCTCGTGTGTGTTGCAGCCCAACACCCCTCCAATTTGGCCCAAAACCCACCTAACTCTGCTCCATCATCTAGAGTGTTCGATCACGACCGCGTGGCCGAAAACCGCACCTCATTTGAATTTTCCTAGCTCCCTCTATGTCTATTTAAAGAACCCCCGAAATCCGGATCTTCTCCTCCCCCGAAACCCTAGCTCCATTCGTCTTCGCGCGCCGCCGGACAAAACCGCGTCGACGGACACGTCCGGGTCCTCCCCCGTGGCCGCCACGTGTCGCCCCCTCATTCGCCATCGCCGTCGCCCTCCGCCGCCGGCCCGGGAGCCCAGATCCGGCCCCCGAAGCCCACCTGCGTCGCACCGCCCGCGCCTTCTCCCCGCCGCCATCGCCTCCGTCGCTGGCGCCCTCCGGCCGTCGCCGTGCCAACTCCGGCTAGAGCTCCTCCGCGCTGCTCCGCTCCGGCTGAAGCTCCGCCGTCCCGCCGCCCAACGCGTCGCCGCCCGCCGCCTCCCGGCGCCGCCATCGCCAACCCCGGCGCCGGCCTCCTCCTCCCTCCTCGCCGGCCCCGGCCGCCACCGGCTCGTCGGTGAACAGTGCGCCGCCGCCTCGGTGAACAGCGCGTCGTCGGTGAACAGTTATGTTTCAGCATGTCCCAGTTTTTCACCAAGTCTGAAAACTGATTATGTTTTTGCTATGTTCGTGTGCTTGTTAGTATATTTTCTGATCCATTTTGACTCAAGGTCACTAAGGGACTTTTGTTAAGCTTGTTGATTAGCTCCATGCCATGTCTTTCTTTGTCATGTTCAGGTCCTGTAGCATGTTGTTTTGTTGCTCCGAAGAGGGCTATATGATCTGAAATTCCAGACAAGTGTTAATTTCACCAAGTCTGAGATCTGTTTTACCATTTGCGTTTTTGCCATGCTTGTTTGAACCTCCTAATGGATGAATTGGCCGTAGCTCAGTGCTAGACTTTTGTTAAGCATCTTGAATGCTTCCCTGCCATGTATTTTGGTGCCATGTTTGAATGCTGTAGCATGTTCCTCTCATTGCATTTAGATGCCTACTTGCTGTAAATCGCAGACCGGTGTCATTTTTGAATCGCTTGCCTTTTCCAAACCGTAACTCCGATTCCGGCGTTATTTATATCGTTTTCAAGCGATTTCATCCCATCTTTCCAGTGGAACACTTGGATTTCCAAGTTGAGGCCAGGTTCATGCATTTCCTGTCATATCTTGCATTTTGCATCCCGCATCGCATCCCGCATAGCATATCATCTCTGCATCGTGTTGATTGAGTTTGCACTTGGTTGATTGTATCCTTGTTGCTTGTTTGTCTTGTTTGGGTAGAGCCAGGAGACGAGTTCGCTAACGAGGAGCCCGTTGAGTTTGCTTTTGAGGATCCAGTCAACTCTGACAACTGTGCAGGCAAGATGATCATACCCTCGAAATCACTACTATCTTTGCTATGCTAGTTTGCTTGCTCTTTTGCTATGCCATTGCTACGATGCCTACCACTTTCTTGCAAGCCTCCAAAATTGCCATGTCAAACATCTAACCCACCATTGTCCTAGCAAACCGTTGATTGGCTATGTTACCGCTTTGCTCAGCCCCTCTTATAGCGTTGCTAGTTGCAGGTGAAGATTGGAGGCCGTTCCTTGTTGGAACATTTATTTACTTGTTGGGATATCATTTTATTATCTTGCTATATTAATGCTTCTATATACTTGGTAAAGGGTGGAAGGCTCGGCCTCTCGCCTAGTGTTTTGTTCCACTCTTGCCGCCCTAGTTTCCGTCATATCGGTGTTATGTTCCCGGATTTTGCGTTCCTTACGCGGTTGGGTTATAATGGGAACCCCTTGATAGTTCGCCTTGATTAAAGCTTTTCCAGCAATGCCCAACCTTGGTCTTACCATTTGCCACCTAGCCTCTTTTTCCCTCGGGTTTCCGGAGCCCGCGGGTCATCTTATTTTAAACCCCCCCGGGCCAGTGCTCCTCTGAGTGTTGGTCCAAACTAGAGTCCTGTGCAGCGCCACCTCGGGGAAACTCGAGGTTTGGTTTTAGTTGAATGGAGCTCTCATCTAGGTGTGCCCTGAGAAAGAGATATGTGCAGCTCCTATCGGGATTTGTCGGCACATTCGGGCGGTGTTGCTGGTCTTGTTTTAACCTGTCGAAGTGTCTTGAGTTACCGAGATACCGAGTCTGATCGGAACGTCTTGGGAGGAGGTCTATTCCTTCGTTGACCGTGAGAGCTTGTCATGGGCTAAGTTGGCACTCCCCTGCGGGGATTTGAACTTTCGAAAGCCGTGCCCGCGGTTATGGGCAGATGGGAATTTGTTAATGTCCGGTAGTAGATAACTTGAACCTTAACTTAATTAAAATGAACCAACCGAGTGTGTTACCGTGATGGACTTTTCTCGGCGGAGTCCGGGAAGTGGACACGGTGTTGGAGTAATGTTTGCGCAGGTTGCTCTCCAGTTTCTCGCTCGCGCTTTGCCTCCTCTTCTTGCTCTCCTTTGCGAATAAGTTAGCCACCATACTTGCTAGTCGCTTGCTGCAGCTCCACTCATATTTTACCTTGCCTTACCTATAAGCTTAAATAGTCTTGATCGCGAGGGTGCGAGATTGCTGAGTCCCTGTGGCTCACAGATTACTATTACACCAGATGCAGGGCCTGATGATTCTGCTCCAGGAGACGCGTACGAGCTCAAGTGGGATTTCGATGAAGACTCTCAACGTTACTATGTCTCCTTTCCCGATGATTAGTAGTGGTGCCCAGTTGGGGGTAAACGGGACCGTTGTCACATGTTGGGTTCTCTTTTATTTTGGCGACGTAGTCGGGCCATGAGTGTTTGGATGATGTAATGCTATTTATGTACTTGTTTGACGTGGCGAGTGTAAGCCAACTATGTTTTCTCCCTTTTATTATTTATATTACATGGGATGTTGTGAAGATTGCCTAACTTGCGACATATGCCTTCAATGCGATTATGTCTCTAAGTCATGCCTCGACACGTGGGAGCTATAGTCGCATCGAGGGTGTTACAAGTTGGTAATCAGAGCCTTCCCCGACCTTAGGAGCCCCTTTGCTTGATCGTTTTTAGCGGTCGAGTTGTGTCTAGAAAAATGTTTTGAGTCTTTTAGGAATTATATATCGGAGAGATTAGGAATTCTTTTTACTTCCCAGTCTCCTCATCGCTCTGCTAAGGCATCCTGACGTAGATTTTTGACTCTTCTCTTCTCAAATTTCACTAAAAAAATTTTTAGGATCACGCGGATATCTTGGAGTCGTTCCGATGGTTTTATGATGAGAACATTGTCTTGGTGCCTCCTGTCAGGGGTTTAGTGGAAGTGTCCCGGGGAGTTGAGCTCTGAGGTGTTGTCATCATAATTTTATAGTTGCAGTTCAGGAATACCTGAGTTTAGTACGCCGACATCGAAAATCTCTTTTATGCAGTTCGTTGGTGAGATAACCTCGACGCCACCCAGTACTGGGGCAGGAATTCGGGAGTATCGCCATAACTTGTATAACGGATGCTTTTCGGAGGTTGAGGTAGATGGTTTCCGAAGGTTTCTTGGTTATGTGTTGAAGGATGGATACAGCTGGATGTAGGAATTGCTAGTTTGGGTGAGATATTATGCTTCCCCTGTATCCCCAACACCTGATTGCATAACCGGAAAGGTTTGGGAGTTTCAGAGGTGGGAATTCTTGTAGCTTTAGTTCTTCTTCCACGGATATTGGTTTGAGATTGGGATTTCTTACCGATTATTCGTTCTTGATCCGTACCTTGTTGATTTATTTCTCTATCTTAATTCTACGTGCCTTCTCAATTTATGGATATGTGACCATTTTAAGAGGAATGCATTCGTTCATTTTGTTCGGATGTGAAGACTATATGTTGCAATTTTCATTCCATTGGATTCAGCTTCAATATTTATCTGTCAATGTGCTAATGGTGGTCAACCTCTTCAGGATGGCTCCTCCAACGCGCACGACTCCGAATCCTGATCCGCCACCACCTCCACCTCCTCCAGAGGCATGGCAAGCTGTGATGGCCGCAACCAATGCAAACACACAGTTGATCATGCAAATTCTTCAAGAGCGCAATCAAGGCAGTCAAGGGAATCAAGGCAGCAATCAGAATCACTTTGCTACACTCAACCAGTTCCTTGCTAACGGGCCAAAGACTTTCAGCAATTGTGTTGAGGCAACCAATGCTGACGATTGGCTTGTGGATCTGTGTAAGCATTTCGAGTGCAGTAACGTCAGGACTGAGGACTTTGTCAAGTTCGCTTCCTTCCAACTCAAAGATCAAGCTGCAGAATGGTTCCAGCAGTACAAGGACTCCAGAGGTGGACGTGTTATCACTTGGGATGATTTCCGTCGAGATTTCCAAGCTCATCATATTCCCCAGAGCATGGTTGAAAGCAAGCATGAGGAATTCCGCAACCTGAAGCAAGGCTCTTTGTCTGTCTATGACTACAACAAGTTGTTTCAGAAGCTCGCCCGCTTTGCCAAGCAGGACGTCCCTGATGAGAAGAGCATGATATACCAGTTCAGGGGTGGTCTCAGAGAAGATATTCAGCTAGCTCTTGTTCTTTTCGAGCACATTGAGATACGATGAGTTCTACAACATGGCATTGAAGCAAGAGGCTGCTCAGTTGAAGTGTGATGCTTCCAAGAAGCGAGTCAGAGATGTTACTCCTTCTTCCTCTACTCAAGTGGCCAAGCTGCAGAAGTATTGGCTTCCTCCTCCTCCATTTCGTCAGCCGTATCAGCAGAAGAGCAAAGGTGGCAGTGGTTCTTCCCACCCACCCAACCCTGGCTTTCAGAACAAGACTTCGTCTCAAGCTCCAAGATCGAGTGCTCCGTATCACCGTCCGCTTTCAGAGGTCACGTGCAACAAGTGCCAACCAGAAGGGTCACTATGCCAACAAGTGTTTCAACCAGAGGCGTCTTCCTCCTCCTCCTCCTCCTGTCAGATCGGCAAGTACAGCTGTGGTCAAGGATAACCCCAAGTTCGCCAAGGTCAAGATGGTGAATGCAGCTCAGGCAGAGGACTCACCAGATATCATCATGGGTAACCTTCCTGTTAATGATATTCCTACAAAAGTTCTTTTTGACATGGGTGCATCGCATTGCTTCATTTCCAAACCTTTTGCATCAAATTATGAGTGTGATTATCAGTATTTGCAAAGATCCTTGCAAATTGTGTCACCGGGCAAGCAGATGACAGCTAACACCTGCGTCCCGGAGGTTACTATCACATTGGGTGACTACAAGTTCCTTTCTTCCCCAATTGTTCTTGGTAACTCGGATATTGATCTTATTCTCGGAATGGATTGGCTTTCTAAGCACGAGGCACATCTTGATTGTGCTGCCAGGCAGATTCAATTGACTCATTCGTCTGAGGATGTAATTGTCTTTGCCGCTCGGGATAATACTATCCGTCTGTTTTCTCTCAATGAGAAGGGTGAATTGGATGCTATTTCGCAAATTCCAGTCGTTTGCGAATATCAAGACGTCTTTCCAGAAGAACTTCCAGGAATGCCTCCGCACCGGCCAGTTGAATTCGTTATTGATCTTGAGCCTGGCACGGAACCTGTGTGTAAACGTCCTTACAAGCTCGGACCTAAAGAGTTGAAGGAGCTGAAGAAGCAACTCGATATTCAAGAGAAAATGGGTCTCATCCGGCCTAGTTCTTCTCCATGGGGTTGTGGTGTTCTTTTTGTGAAGAAGAAGGATGGAACGGACCGACTTTGTGTTGATTACCGTCCAGTGAACAAGAAGACTATCAAGAACAAATACCCACTTCCCAACATCAATGAGCTATTCGAACAACTCAAAGGTGCCCAAGTATTCTCCAAGCTTGATCTCCATATGGGTTATCACCAGATTCGCATTCGTGAAGAAGATATTCCTAAGACAGCATTCAGAACAAGCTTTGGTTCATATGAATACACTGTCATGTCTTTTGGTCTCGCCAACGCTCCTCCGACGTTCTCTCGCATGATGAATTTCATATTAAACGCCTACACCAATGACTTCGTTTTGGTCTATCTCGACGACATTCTGGTTTTCTCGAAGAACAAGGAAGATCATGCCAAGCACTTGCGTTTGGTTCTTGATAAGCTCAGAGAACATCAGTTCTACGCCAAGTTCTCCAAGTGTGAATTTTGGCTTGATGAGGTTCTTTATCTTGGTCATATCATCTCTGCCAAGGGCATTGCCGTGAATCCTGAGAAGGTGTCTGCAATTGTGAATTGGGAACCTCCTTAGAACGTGAAGCAACTCCGCAGTTTTCTCGGTCTCGCAAGCTATTGCCGAAGATTCGTTGAAAACTTTTCTAAGATCGCGAAGCCTCTCTCAAATCTTCTTCAGAAGCACGTCAAGTACGTTTGGTCTCCGGAGTGTGATATTGCTTTCAACACTTTGAAAGAGAAATTGATCACTGCTCCAGTTCTGACTCCGCCTGATGAATCCAAACCGTACGAGGTCTTTTGTGATGCCTCTCTCCAAGGTCTTGGCGCAATATTGATGCAAGAGAAGAAAGTTGTTGCTTATACCTCTCACCAGTTGAAGCCTAATGAGAAGAACTACCCCACTCATGATCTCGAGTTGGCGGCAGTTGTGCATGCTCTTTTGACTTGGAGACATCTTCTATTGGGAAGAAAAGTGGATATTTTCACTGATCACAAGAGTCTCAAGTACATCTTCACTCAGCCTAATCTCAACCACAGGCAAACTCGATGGGTCGAAATGATTCAAGAGTATAATCCAAGTATCGAGTATACTCCAGGAAAGGCCAATGTGATTGCTGACGCTTTGAGCAGAAAGGCTTACTGCAACAGTCTGATTCTTAAGCCTTATCAACCCGAGATTTGTGAAGCTTTCCGCAAACTTAACCTGCAAGTTGTTCCTCAAGGTTTCCTCGCCAACCTTCAAGTCTCTCCTACCTTGGAAGACCAGATTCGCCAAGCTCAGCTTCTTGATGCTATGGTGAAAAAGGTGAAGATTGGGATTGCTAAGAGTCAGTCCAAGTACAAGTGCTACCGCCTTGATGACAAGGACACTCTCTTCTTCGAGGATCATATTGTTGTGCCCAAAGGTGACCTCCGTAAAGTGATCATGAACGAGGCTCACAATTCTCTCCTCTCCATCCACCCTGGGAGCACGAAGATGTATCAGGACCTCAAGCAAGCTTATTGGTGGACTCGAATGAAGCGCGAGATCGCTCAATTCGTGAATGAATGTGATGTCTGCAGAAGAGTGAAGGCAGAACACCAAAGGCCAGATGGTCTCCTCCAACCTCTTGCCATTCCAGAATGGAAGTTTGACCACATTGAAATGGACTTCGTGACTGGGTTTCCAAAGTCCAAGCGTGGCAATGATGCTATATTCGTTGTCATCGACAAACTCACCAAAGTGGCTCACTTTCTGCCTATCAAAGAGTCGATCACTGCAGCTCAATTGGCGGAACTTTATACCTCTCGTATTGTCTCTCTGCATGGTATTCCACAAGTGATCTCTTCAGACCGTGGCAGCATCTTTACCTCCAAGTTTTGGGATTCTTTTCAGAAGGCCATGGGCACGAACATCCGCTTCAGCACAGCTTTCCATCCTCAAACAAGCGGTCAAGTCGAGCGTGTCAACCAGATTCTTGAAGATATGCTCAGGGCTTGTGTGATCTCCTTCAGCATGAAGTGGGAGGATTGTCTTCCTTATGCTGAATTCTCCTACAACAACAGTTTTCAAGCAAGTTCGGCCAAGGCCCCTTTTGAAATTCTGTATGGCAGGAAGTGCCGTACCCCTCTCAACTGGTCCGAAACCGGTGAACGTCAGCTTTTGGGTAATGACTTAATCACAGAGGCAGAAGAAATGTGCAAAGTCATTCGAGATAACCTCAAAGCGGCCCAATCCCGTCAGAAGAGCTACTATGATAGTAAGCACCATGATTTGGCTTTCGAGATTGGAGATCATGTTTACCTCCGCGTCTGTCCTATGAAAGGTACTCGTCGCTTCGGTATCAAAAGGAAGCTTACCCCTAGATACGTGGGACCTTTCAGGATTGTCAGCAAGAGAGGCGACCTCGCCTATCAACTCGAGCTTCCTTCAAACTTTGCAAATGTTCATGACGTGTTCCATGTCTCTCAGCTTCGAAAGTGCTTCAAGACTCCTGACCGCACCGTCAACTTCGAGGACATTGAGCTCCAAGAATATCTCTCTTATCATGAGCACCCAGTTGCTATTCTTGAAGAAACTGAACGCAAGACTCGCAACAAGTCAATCAAATTTCTCAAAGTCAAGTGGTCACACCATTCCGACCGTGAAGCTACCTGGGAATGCGAGGATCACCTCCGTGCTGAGTACCCGGCGTTCTTTCAGTCCTAGATCTCGGGATGAGATCCTTTCGTAGTGGTGGAGTGTTGTAACACCCCGGATGTAACTTTCCCTATTTGTACTCCAACTCTTGCCGTTTCCGGCGTTAAGTTATATTTATTTCCTCAGGTTCGGGTTTTGTCTCCGGGTGTTGTTGTCTTTGTCATGCATCTCATATCATGTCATCATGTCATCATGTGCATTGCATTTGCATACGTGTTCATCTCATGCATTCGAGCATTTTCCCCGTTGTCCGTTTTCCATTACGCCGCTTCGTTCTCCTACAGTGGTCATTTCTAGCTTTCTTTCGTGTGTGGGGATTAAACATTTCCGGATTGAACCGAGACTTGCCAAGCGGCCTTGGTTTACTACCGGTAGACCGCCTGTCAAGTTTCGTATCATTTGGACTTCGTTTGATACTCCAATGGTTAACCGAGGGACCGAAAAGGCCTCGTGTGTGTTGCAGCCCAACACCCCTCAAATTTGGCCCAAAACCCACCTAACTCTGCTCCATCATCTAGAGCATTCGATCATGATCGCGTGGCCGAAAACCGCACCTCATTTGGACTCTCCTAGCTCCCTCTATGTCTATTTAAAGAACCCCGAAATCCGGATCTTCTCCTCCCCCGAAACCCTAGCTCCATTCATCTTCGCGCGCCACCGGACAAAACCGCGTCGACGGACACATCCGGGTCCTCCCCCGTGGCCGCCACGTGTCGCCCCCTCATTCGCCATCGCCGCCGCCCTCCGCCGCCAGCCCGGGAGCCCAGATCCGGCCCCCGAAGCCCACCTGCGTCGCGCCGCCCGCGCCTTCTCCCCGCCGCCATCGCCTCCGTCGCCGGCGCCCTCCGGCCGTCGCCGTGCCAACTCCGGCGAGAGCTCCGCCGCGCCGCTCCGCTCCGGCTGAAGCTCCGCCGTCCCACCGCCCAACGCGTCGCCGCCCGCCGCCTCCCGGCGCCGGCCTCCTCCTCCCTCCTCGCCGGCCCCGGCCGCCACTGGCTCGTCGGTGAATAGTGCACCGCCGCCTCGGGAGGCGTGCGATCCAGATCTGAATCGCGATGAATAGTAAACCCTAGGTGATTTTTGTCTAAGTCCTGAATGGAAGATTCAAGTGCCCCTGTTCGAGGCCTCGTAACTTTGCATCCGTAGCTCCGATTCATGCATATAGCATATCAAAATGTTCATCTCAGAGAGTACATCATTTCATTCCATTGCATCATTTTCATTAGAGTTCATCTTGATGCCCGAAATGCTGTTAGAAGAGGGCTACTTGAGTTAATTGTCAGATCTGCTACTTCATCTTAGACATTTGTCATTTTTGCCATGATTAATGTGTGCATGCTATGCCCGTGAGTTCTACATGTGTTTTGTTAAGGGTTTTCTCATCTTTCCAGAGGTGCAACCCATGTATTTTTAGGATGTGTGTGGTGACTTGTGCAAGCTTGCAAAGTGGTGCACTTGCTAATTCTGTTTTCAGGGACTTAGTAATTTCACCAAGTCCTGCGATTGTTTATCTCATGATGCCATATGTTCTTGTTGTTTCCTAGTGATCCGTGCCTCTTTTGAGGATGATCAGTAAGGGAATTTTGTTAATATTGTCGTGCTATATCCATCCATGTATTTTTTTGCAATTATGGAGCACCCTAACTTGAGTCAATCGAGCCCTACTTTTGCTTCGTTGCGAATCTGGGCAGATCATCAACTTGTTTGCGATTTTGCCGATGTTATTGTAGTTGACCCGTGCAAGCTATGCCATTGTTCTTGCCATGTCTAGCTTGCATTTTGTGCCTTCTTAACGGATGTATGCTTGTCCTGCCATGACTTGCAACATGGTGAGTGCATCGAGCTCGTAAACATGCCTTCGTGAGTTATGTTTCAGCATGTCCCAGTTTTTCACTAAGTCTGAAAACTGATTATGTTTTTGCTATGTTCGTGTGCTTGTTAGTATATTTTGTGATCCCTTTTTACTCAAGGTCACTAAGGGACTTTTGTTAAGCTTGTTGAGTATCTCCATTCCATGTCTTTCTTTGTCATGTTCAGGTCCTGTAGCATGTTGTTTTGTTGCTCCGAAGAGGGCTATATGATCTGAAATTCCAGACAAGTGTTAATTTCACCAAGTCTGAGATCTGTTTTACCATTTGCGTTTTTGCCATGCTTGTTTGAACCTCCTAATGGATGAATTGGCCGTAGCTCAGTGCTAGACTTTTGTTAAGCATCTTGAATACTTCCCTGCCATGTATTTTGGTGCCATCTTTGAATGCTGTAGCATGTTCCTCTCATTGCATTTAGATGCCTACTTGCTGTAAATCGCAGACCGGTGTCATTTTTTAATCGCTTGCCTTTTCCAAAACGTAACTCCGATTCCGGCGTTCTTTATATCGTTTTCAAGCGATTTCATCCCATCTTTCCAGTGGAACACTTGGATTTCCAAGTTGAGGCCAGGTTCATGCATTTCCTGTCATATCTTGCATTTTGCATCCCGCATAGCATATCATCTCTGCACCGTGTTGATTGAGTTTGCACGTGGTTGATTGTATCCTTGTTGCTTGTTTGTCTTGTTTGGGTAGAGCCGGGAGACGAGTTCGCTAACGAGGAGCCCGTTGAGTTTGCTTTTGAGGATCCAGTCAACTCTGACAACTGTGCAGGCAAGATGATCATACCCTCGAAATCACTATCTTTGCTATGCTAGTTTGCTTGCTCTTTTGCTATGCCATTGCTACGATGCCTACCACTTGCTTGCAAGCCTCCCAAATTGCCATGTCAAACCTCTAACCCACCATTGTCCTAGCAAACCGTTGATTGGCTATGTTACCGCTTTGCTCAGCCCCTCTTATAGCGTTGCTAGTTGCAGGTGAAGATTGGAGGCCGTTCCTTGTTGGAACATTTATTTACTTGTTGGGATATCATTTTATTATCTTGCTATCTTAATGCATCTATATACTTGGTAAAGGGTGGAAGGCTCGGCCTCTCGCCTAGTGTTTTGTTCCACTCTTGCCGCCCTAGTTTCCGTCATATCGGTGTTATGTTCCCGGATTTTGCGTTCCTTACGCGGTTGGGTTATAATGGGAACCCCTTGATAGTTCGCCTTGATTAAAGATTTTCCAGCAATGCCCAACCTTGGTCTTACCATTTTCCACCTAGCCTCTTTTTCCCTCGGGTTTCCGGAGCCCGCGGGTCATCTTATTTTAAAACCCCCCCGGGCCAGTGCTCCTCTGAGTGTTGGTCCAAACTAGAGTCCTGTGCAGCGCCCCCTCGGGGAAACTCGAGGTTTGGTTTTAGTTGTATGGAGCGCTCATCTGGGTGTGCCCTGAGAAAGAGATATGTGCAGCTCCTATCGGGATTTGTCGGCACATTCGGGCGCTGTTGCTGGTCTTGTTTTAACCTGTCGAAGTGTCTTGAGTTACCGAGATACCGAGTCTGATCGGAACGTCTTGGGAGGAGGTCTATTCCTTCGTTGACTGTGAGAGCTTGTCATGGGCTAAGTTGGGACTCCCCTGCAGGGATTTGAACTTTCGAAAGCCGTGCCCGCGGTTATGGGCATATGGGAATTTGTTAATGTCCGGTTGTAGATAACTTGAACCTTAACTTAATTAAAATGAACCAACCGAGTGTGTTACCGTGATGGCCTCTTCTCGGCGGAGTCCGGGAAGTGGACACGGTGTTGGAGTAATGTTTGCACAGGTTGCTCTCCAGTTTCTCGCTCGCGCTTTGCCTCCTCTTCTCGCTCTCCTTTGCGAATAAGTTAGCCACCATACTTGCTAGTCGCTTGCTGCAGCTCCACTCATATTTTACCTTGCCTTACCTATAAGCTTAAATAGTCTTGATCGCGAGGGTGCGAGATTGCTGAGTCCCTGTGGCTCACAGATTACTATTACACCAGATGCAGGGCCTGATGATTCCGCTCCAGGAGACGCGTACGAGCTCAAGTGGGAGTTCGACGAAGACTCTCAACGTTACTATGTCTCCTTTCCCGATGATCAGTAGTGGTGCCCAGTTGGGGGTGAACGGGAGCGTTGTCGCATGTTGGGTTCTCTTTTATTTTGGCACCGTAGTCGGGCCATGAGTGTTTGGATGATGTAATGCTATTTATGTACTTGTTTGACGTGGCGAGTGTAAGCCAATTATGTTTTCTCCCTTTTATTATTTATATTACATGGGATGTTGTGAAGATTGCCTAACTGGCGACATATGCCTTCAATGCGATTATGTCTCTAAGTCGTGCCTCGACATGTGGGAGCTATAGTCGCATCGAGGGTGTTACAACCGGATACCTGTCCGATACCCCGAAGAAGACGTACGAAGACTGGCCTTTGGAGTGGTTTTACATGGAGGACGTCCCCCTTCCAGATCCTATTCGGAGGGGTCTTCCCGAGTTCAACAATGCTCCTCTGAAGAAATGCCGAAGCTGGCGCCCACGGAGCTCCCAGGAGGAAGACAACGGAGAAGTCCTTTACCTAATGGACCGGATTAAAGTGCTGGCTCAATCAGGATTGACAATAATCGAGGTCATGTCAATATGCATAATGCGGGGCGTGCAGCCACTTCAATATCGAGGGCACCCCTTGTGGTACTTTAACGGGGAAGATGATGTCACCCGCTGCGGGCGTAAGGGACCGGACTCCACTGCTGCTCTAGCAAAAATCCTGTCCGAGTTGTTCAAGGGAGAGGAAGAGGAGTTCACCCGTATTAAGCCACGGGATGGATTCTCCATGTACAACCCTCCAAGCTGGGTGAGTTGTCACTCTTTATCCCCAACCTTCCCACATTCTTCGTCGTAAATACTCACCTTGCCGTTTCACGGTAGGAACTGTGAAAAGCTGTAAGGGAGGTCAGTAGCCCACCTCCACAACCGGAGGACCCTGATCGGGCCCTCGATCCCGGACTCGAAGAGGATCCAGACATATTTGTGGAGCTGATAGACAGGACGTTCTATCAATTGAGCTGCGATGACGCCATGGTGGCCATCACGGCCGACTATCCTGGGCTACTCCCCGCATCGCATGTAAGAAAAAACCGGAGTCCCAACTTCCAAGAAGGATCCCCTTTTATGCACTTCACCTACCATACACATATGGTGTTTTACAGGGAAGGCCTTCAGGACGCCATGCCGAACCCGCAGTGACTCGCCAACAAGGGGCACCGAAGCCGGGTAGGCCAAAACGGAAGGCGGTCAGGACCGAGACGCCGGCGCAGAGGTATGATACAAAACCTTGCTCCGTGGTTGTCGTCTTTCTTAAAATATAATGATGTCCATGTTTCCTAGTAGAAAAAACGCTCGCCAGACTATATCTGGAGAAGTTGCCGATCATGCTTCTACCAGTCGGGCTCCAGGGCCGGACATAGAGGTGGAAGCTAACACGGGGCGAACGCCGGATGCTCCTCCTATAGAGGATGCAAACAGACTATCCTCTACAAATTCCAAAGTGGAGAGCGCCATGAATCATAGGCGTCGCCGGGCCGTACTCCATGATGCTTGTTTCTCCCAAGAGGCGTTCGATGCCTTCAACTCAGGAGACGCGTACATCCGTGCTGCTCAAAATGGTCTAGCCAGAGCCACGGACCAGTATGTAAGGGATATACGGGTAAGAAAATCTGACGATTATATATATCAGTAGCCCCTAAGACTTGAAACAGTTGACGCAACTGATTTAACGATCATTATTTGTGCAGGTTCTTACAGAGAAGAATTCCCAATTGTCTCAAGAGCTGGAAGAGTGCAAGGCCCAGCTAGGGGCCTCTGTTGCCGCGTTGAAGGAGTCCAAGAAGGGCCCCTCTGGTAACACTTGTTTCCATTGCAAAGAATATAGGTACTAGATAGTATGCGGCATGCATGCAAATCTAACAATAAATGTTGCAGATGACCCCGGAGTGAATCCGAAGGCCGTGCCGGTGAATGCGGAGCGTGCTGATCGACAGCTAAATGCTGGCGAGCGCGTGCTTACGCGAGTCAGGCAGGAGAAAAATGATCTCCAAGACGCCAATATCCGGCTGGGCGTGGAACTAAAAGATGTCCGAGCCCAGCTTGCGGACTCCGTGAAGGAGAATAAGCGGCTTCGATGTGGAATTTTCAGTAAGTTCTTTGAATGAACTTTGGAAGGAGTTCGGCGGAGAAGCTGGCTAATAGAGTTATGTCTGCAGGTATGCTGACGGGTCGTCCCGCGGAGGAGATGCCCGGGTCTGCAGGTGATCTTCTACTAGAGCTCTCACAACTGCACGAACAAGTTCGGCAGGTGATGCAGGGTATTGCCCAAGCCTTGTGGCCATCAACGTCCCCGCCGGGAGGCATGGGGGAGCTTATTGAGAAGCTCAAGGGAGCGTGGCGGCGCTTCCGATTATGGAAGATATCGACATGCCGACAAGGTGCAAGGGAAGCCTGGGCTATGGTGAAGACGCGATATACCAAAGCTGACCCAAACTAGATGGCCGAGGTCGGACCTGTGGGTCCCGATGGGAAGGAGATCCCCGTCAGTTTGGTGTATGACCAAGTAGAAGTAGCCGCAAAGTATTCCCAATAGGATTGTAGGCTAGACAGCCTATTGGATGGTATAGAAGAAGAAATTAATCAGTTTTAGTGACTGTGTACTTCAAGTGACATGTATAATGTCCCTAGCCGGATTGTAAATCATTTGTCATGGCGGACCTTTTCGCTTCGACCTCTGGACCCAATAGTCCGGAGTGTATCTGAATACCCGCTCGGTTATGTAAAAACCGGGGTATGCATGGAAACCAGGCATAGGGGTCATAAGTGATTGAACAGACAAGTACCCAACTAGCTATGTTATATTACATGGATAGTAAGAAACATCTTCCAGGGAGAATAGTTCCGTTAAGGGTTCCTTTCCCTGGGTACGCATGCCCTAATGTGCATGTCCGAACTGCGAAAAGAGACGCAGGCTGTAAACATCTGGGGGCATGTGTCAGGTTAAATAAAAGTCATCTTTTGTTCACCGACCGAATATTCCCTTAAGAACATTAGCTTTCGGCTTCACCCAGTCTGAGGTACACATCCGGCTGACCCAGCAGTAACAATCGTAGAGGTGCTCCCCTTATGCCCTAGCCGAATTAACGGGAATGTAGGGCATAAATACAAGAGCCAGGCAACCCAGCTTGGCCAAAACTTAAGCCATATCTATGCATATATTAGCGAAAAAAGGTATATGCGGAAGGATAACACATGTGTGGGGCATAAAAGCCCAGAAAAATAGTTATATTGAGCTTCTGTATAAGAAGCCCCCAGGTATAATGAGCGCGGTTTAGCGCGTCATGATTGTATAGTCAAGACACAAGTTAGCCTTTTTAAGGCATTGAGGAGAAGAAAAAAGGAAGAGAGAAAGAGTGAAAAGACAGATAACGGGTATGCGAAAAACTGACGGGGGTAAGGAACGAACATAGAGTCCGGCACTAGGCGTAGAATCTTTGGAGTCTGGTTGCGTTCCATGGGTTTGGCTCGAGTCGATTGTCCGATGCATCCCGCAGACGGTACGCTCCACCGGTCAGAACTTGGTCAATAATGAAGGGACCTTCCCATTTGGGCTTGAGCTTGTTCTTTTTCTTCTCCGGCATGCGTAGAACTAGTTCGCCAACGTTATAGATTTTGGCCCGTACTTCTCTACTTTGATACCTTCGAGCCTGTTGCTGATAGAATGCGGAACGGGCTTTTGCCACGTCACGCTCCTCCTCTAGGGCGTCCAAACTGTCCTGCCGATCGAGCTCAGCCTCTTTTTCTTCGTACATGCGCACTCGAGGTGAGTCATGAATTATGTCGCAAGGCAGAACCGCCTCTGCGCCGTACACCATAAAAAATGGTGTGTATCCGGTAGTGCGATTCGGCGTGGTCCGCAGGCCCCATAGTATGGAGTCGAGCTCCTATACCCAATGCGTGTTTGATTCCTTTAAGGACCGCACTAATCTGGGTTTGATGCCGCTCATGATAAGACCGTTTGCTCGCTCGACTTGACCGTTAGTTTGCGGGTGATAGACAGAAGCATAATCGAGCTTGATGCCCATGTTGATGCACCAAAGTTTCACCTCCTTGGCTGTAAAGTTCGTGCCGTTGTCGGTGATGATGCTGTGGGGATGCCATAATGGTGTACAACCGCAGATATGAAGTCTATCACCGGTCTGGATTCAGCCATTTTGACAGGTTTGGCTTCTATCCATTTGGTGAATTTATCCACCATGACCAGTAAGTATTTTTTCTTATGGGTTCCCCCTTTAAGGGGTCCGACCATATCAAGCCCCCAGACCGCGAAGGGCCAAGTAATGGGGATTGTTTGGAGAGCGGTAGGCGGCATATGGCTTTGGTTTGCAAAAAGCTGGCAACCGACGCAATGTTGGACCACATGCTGTGCATCTGCTCGGACCATCGGCCAATAGAAACCTATACGGAAGGCCTTGCTTACAAGGGCCCAGGCTGCGGCGTGATGGCCGCCGAGTCCAGCATGGATTTCTGCCAAAAGCTTCCGCCCTTCCTCTTCAGAGATATACCTTTGAAGGACTCCAGTAGTGCTTTTCTTATAAAGCTCTCCCTCATGGACCATGTAGGCTTTATATCGCCGCACTATGCAGCATGCCTCATTTTGGTCCTCGGGTAGTTCCTGCCTAGTTAGGTAGGCCAGGAATGGTTCTGTCCACGGGGCGATGACGGCCATTATTACGTGGGCTGAAGGTGTTATTTCGATGGCAGAGTCTCCGATTGTGTCAGAGTGTTCGGTATCTGGTGTTGTGGCCGGGTCCGGACTATTGTTACCGGTGTCCCCTTCCCATACCACGGATGGTTTAAACAGTTTTTCCAGGAAGATGTTAGGTGGGACAGGGTCGCGCTTAGCGCCGATACGGGCGAGGATATCCGCCGCCTAGTTGTTTTCCCAAGCCACATGGTGGAATTCAAGCCCCTCGAACCGAGCTAACATTTTGAGGACGGCGTTGCGATATGCCGCCATTTTTGGATCCTTGGCATCAAAGTCTCCATTTATTTTTGATATTGTGAGGTTCGAGTCCCCACGCACCTCCAGGCGTTGAATGCCCATGGAAACTGCCATCCGGAGACCGTGTAATAGGGCCTCGTATTCGGCTGCGTTATTGGAGTCTGTGTATAGTATTTGGAGTACGTATTGCACTGTATCTCCGGTGGGGGACGTCAAGACGACGCCAGCCCCCAGACCAGCTTGCATTTTAGAGCCATCAAAGTGCATGACCCAATTGGAGTATGCGCCATACTCTTTAGGGAGTTCGGCTTCTGTCCATTCAGCGACGAAATCGGCTAGTACTTGCGACTTAATGGCTCGTCGTGGTCTATATGTTATGTCGAACGGGAGGAGCTCGATAGCCCATTTGGCAATCCGGCCCATGGCATCGCGGTTGTTTATTATGTCGTTGAGTGGTACATCTGAGGCCACCATAATTGAACACTCTTGAAAGTAGTGTCGTAATTTCCGGGATGCCATGAATACCACGTATGCTATCTTTTGATAATGTGGGTACCGTGATTTGCATGGAGTGAGGACAGTGGATACATAATATACCGGCTTTTGAAGTGGGAATTTATGTCCGTCCGTCTCACGTTCGACGACGAGCACTGCGCTTACACCTTGGTGAGTTGCCGCTATATATAACAGCATTGGCTCACCGACATTTGGCACGGCCAAGATTGGGTTGGTGGCCAAGATGGCTTTTATTTCCTCCAATCCGGCCATGGCTGCATCCATCCAATCGAAGTGTTTAGTGCGCCGAAGAAGGCGATAGAGGGGGAGTGCCTTTTCTCCTCATCAGGAGATAAAGCGGCTTAAGGCCGCCACACATCCAGTTAACTGCTGGATTTGCTTGAGGTCAGTTGGGATAGCCAACTGCGACAGAGCCCGGATTTTAGCCAGATTTAGCTTTTCGGCGGGTACGCCGAAAACGCATTTTTCCGGATTGAGCCTAATGTCGTATGTTTGGAGATTATCGAACGTGAGCCTTAAGTCATCTATTAAGGAGTCGACATGTCTGGTTTTAACGACCACATCGTCGACATATGCCTCCACTGTTTTGCCGATTTGCTTTTCCAGACATGTCTGAATCATGCGCTGATACGTTGCGCTGGCGTTTTTGAGCCCAAAGGGCATTGTGTTAAAACAGAAGGGGTCATATGGAGTGATAAATGCTGTTGTGGCTTGATCGGACTCCGCCATCTTAATTTGGTGGTAACCGGAGTATGCGTCGAGGAAGCACAATGAGTCATGTCATGCGGTAGCGTCGATAATTTGATCGATGCGAGGGAGGGGGAAGGGATCCTTTGGGAAAGCCTTATTAAGGTCCTTGAAGTCGACGCATAGGTGCCAGGATTTGTCCTTCTTTGGTACCATCACCAGGTTTGCTAGCCAGTCTGAATGCTTTATTTCTCTAATGAATCCGGCCTCCAGTAACTTGGCTAGCTCCTCTCCCATGGCTTGTTTCTTAGGTTCGGAGAAACTCTGAAGAGTCTGCTTGACCAGCTTGAATCCTTTTAGAATGTTAAGGCTATGCTCGGCCAGCCTGCGCGGGATTCCTGGCATGTCTGAAGGATGCCAGGCGAATATGTCCCAATTCTCGCGCAGGAACTCCCGTAGTGCGGCGTCTATGGCGGGGTTTAACTGTGCCCCGATGGATGCTGTTTTTGTGGGGTCCGTTGGATGGACTTGGAATTTGACTATTTCATCCGCTGGTTTAAAAGAGGTGGACTTGGATCTTTTGTCTAGTATCACGTCGTCCCTGTCCACTGTGGAGCGCAGCGCTGTTAATTCCTCCGCCACAAGGGCTTCGAATAATGCCTCGAGGGCCAGTGCGGCTATTTTGTTCTCGGTGCGGAGTGCGATGTCCAGATCACTAGCTAGAGTGATGATTCCATTGGGCCTGAGCATTTTGAGCTTCATGTACCCGTAATGGGGTATGGCTTGGAAGATCATGAATGCCTCCCGCGCTAGAAGGGCGTGGTATCCGGTACTGAATGGAGCCACTTGGAATGTAATTTCTTCGGACCTGTAATTCTCTGGAGTGCCGAATACCACATCTAGTGTGATTTCCCCAGCGCGACGTGCCTACCGACTAGGGATGATTCCTCAGAAGGTCATGTTGCTTTGCTCAATACGGTTTCTGTCTATTTCCATTTTTGAAGAGTCTCCTCATAAATGAGGTTTAATCCGCTGCCGCCGTCCATGAGCACTTTAGTGAGCCGAAAGCCGTCCACAATTGGAATGAGGACGAAGGCGGCTGGTGCTCGGGTTGTTCGGAATTTATGTTCATCACTGGCATTGAAGGTGATAGCCGTGTCGCACCATCGATTTATTGCTGCCACATGGCAGACTTCGGCAAGGCTGCGGAGTGCTCGCTTACGCCTATTATTTGAGGAGAAGGTCTCGAAGACTGTCAATACTGTATTGTTATCCACGGGAAGGTGCTCTGAGGTGTTTTGGATGAGGAGGTCCTCACCGCTCTTGACCACCTGCCGGAGTACCCAACATGCTCTAAGGCTGTGTGTTGGTATGGTATCTGCTGTACCCATTAAGCCATCCCTCCAATACGGTTCCACGCCCTATAGTGGGCTTTTGCTTCTTTGTAATTGAGTCGGGCGACTTATGAGAGTGCACCCTTTTAGTTCGGACTGGGGGTTTTTTCAGAGCCGGATTATCCCAAAATTTTGTTTGGGTTTTCCAGGCGCTTTCCATCACACAGTACTTCCGTACTATGGCCGCCAAGTCAGCGAAGTGTGCTATGTCACAGTGACTTATGGCGTTGAGGATTCCCTTGTTCGTGCAATTATTGCAGAAGAACGAAATTGCGTCTTCCTCGCGACAGTCCTTGACCTTGTTCATTACAAGGAGGAATCTGGCCCAATAGTGATGTATTGTCTCTTGGGGCTCTTGCCTAATGTGGGAAAGATCGTTTGTATCTGGGTGGGTGGGTGGATTTAAGTCCAGACCTTGACCCAATCTCAGACCCCGGGGCGGGGGTGTTTCCGATCTTGGAAGTTCGGGCTCCGGGATGTTGCCCTGCAGGTTCGGTATGCAGCCTGATTCTAGGTTCAGGGTTAGGGCGATGTCCTCCTGTGAGCGGGTATCCGGCTCGGAGAGCTCGGGAATCCGGACATAGTTCGTCCTCGGGATAGAGGGAGAATCGCCGCATTGCTCCTCCACCACCGCTATCTGATGGGTGACCGGCGGAGAGTTACTTTCCCTTTGGTCAGGTTTAAGCCCAATCCGATCATAGTCCGTAGTGACTCCTAGAGCGGCGATGCGATCCAAGAGCTTGTTCAAATAGGAGAGCTCCATTGGATCCATCTTCTCGGTGAATTTCGAGCCGATGTGGAGGCTATTTTTGATGACCCGAGAAGTCATCGTCGGTGCAGCGGCCGAGCGGGCGGTCATAACGAAGCCGCCTAGTCGGAGAGTTTGGCCTACAACCAGGGCTCAACCAGAGGTGATGTTGTCCCTGACAACGAGACGAGCCATCCTTACCTATGATGACGACATAGTGGAACTCTCAATGAAAGAACCAATGTCGGTGTCGAAACCGCGGATCTCGGGTAGGGGGTCCCGAACTGTGTGTCTAAGGCGGATGGTAACAGGAGGCAGGGAACACGATGTTTACCCAGGTTTGGGCCCTCTTGATGGAGGTAATACCCTACGTCCTGCTTGATTGTTCTTGATGATATGAGTATTACAAGAGTTGATCTACCACGAGATCGTAGAGGCTAAACCCTAGAAGCTAGCCTATGGTATGCTTGTGTGTTGTCCTACGGACTAAACCCTCCGGTTTATATAGACAACGGAGGGGGCTAGGGTTACACAAAGTCGGTTACAAGGGAGGAGATCTACATATCCGTATTGCCAAGCTTGCCTTCCACGCCAAGGAGAGTCCCATCCGGACACGGGACGAAGTCTTCAATCTTGTATCTTCATAGTCCGGCCAAAGGATATAGTCCGGCTGTCCGGAGACCCCCTAATCCAGGACTCCCTCAGGCACTGTGAAAATCCATGACTTCAAATGTCAAATTTTCCTTCCGGTAATTCTTTAAATCGCCGAAAGCCACGTCAAGGGTGATTTGGCCAAGTGAATCCACTTTCTTCCCTGGTATAACTCCGTGAAACCGCATGTTACTCTCACTGAGCTTGGACATCGGAATGCCCATCCCTCGGAGGGTCTCAGCATACAAGAAGTTCAATCCACTGCCACCATCCATCAAAACTTTGGTCAGTCAGGTGCCTCCAACGACTGGGTCGAGCACCAATGCTTGCCTCCCAGGGGTGGCAACATGCGGCGGATGGTTTGACTGGTCGAATGTGATAGGAGTCTTTGACCATTTCAGATATGTCAGTGTTGCCGGAGCAACCATGTTTACTTCCCTGTTGATGACTTTCAGTCGACTTTTGCTTTCAACATCAGCAAAAATCACCAAAGTTGAATTGATATTGGGGAAACCATCACCCTCCTCTTCCTTGTCCTTGTATTTATCAGATTCTTTTTCCTTCTCACTGGGTTACTTTTCTCTAAACTGTTGTATAAGGACTCGGCACTGCCGAGTGGTATGCTTAGGATATATGAGATTTCCCTCTTCATCCTTCTTGATGTGAATGTGACATGGTAAATCCAACACGTCGTTCCCGGCTGCATCTTTCGCCTTCTTAGGGGTCCAGGGCCCTTTAGGTTTTCCTTTAGTTTTTCCTTGGGTTGCGACTGCAACCTCTCCAGGCGTCGCAGGCTCTGCTTTACGCTTCTGCTTCTGATTGGAATTACCTCCTCCGGTGTCCTGACCGACTGGTTTACTCTTGCCACTGCAGAGTCGGTCTTCTTCTTCGCCATTGGTGTACCGAGTGGCTATCTCCATCATTCGAGTCAAAGACATGTCTCCTGTCCGACCGAATTTCAGATTGAGCTCTCGGTACCGAATGCCCTCCTTGAAGGCGCAAACTGCTTGATGATGAGACACATTCTCTATAGTGTGTTGTAAAGTGGTCCACCTCTGGATATAATCCCTCAAAGTTTCATTCGGCTTTTGCACGTAGTGCTTCAATTCTGTCAATCCTGCTGGCCGTTTGCACGTGCCCTCAAACATTTTGACAAACACTCGGGCCAACTCTTCCCAGCTGAAAATACTGCCTGGAGCCAACTGATTCAACCAAGCTCTAGATGACCCTTCAAGCATCAGGGGGGGAGATGCTTCATGGCAACTTCATCATTTCCTCCACCGATCTGCACAGCCACTCGGTGATCTTCAAGCCAGGTGTCAGGCTTTGATTCACCAGTGAACTTACTGAACCCAGACGCCAACCTGAAGTTGGGAGGGATCTCTGTGGCCCTGATGGCCCTGCTAAAGCACTCGGGACCAGAAACATGCACCCTGCTTCCAGTCGGGCGATCTCTGTCTTGCCCTTCCCTATGTGCTTGATTCCTGTCCACTAGTCCTTGCACCAAAATGGACCTTGTGTCGAACCCTGGCTCTCTTGGGTCGATCGGCCTCCTCTGCTCTTTGTTGTATGGGCGCCTATCATCATAATGCCGGGGAATGTATGATTCGCCCCTCGGAGTGGGTGTGGGCACTCGACGGCGGTCATCACGGTCGAGCCGATGATCTTGTTGCTCATGGTTCCGACCCAAATACTGCCCTTGACGATGCCCATGTCCCTCATGCCGCGGAGGCGATCTTGGGCTGTGAGCCAACTGAACGGTATCAGCCACCACAGATCTGCTATGGATCCTGTTGCGCGACTGAGAAACCTCTGCCAGCTTCCGGCTGAGACGGCTGAATGGATTCTGCTATACAAGCCGCAGCTGTAAGATTCTGAATCGGAGTGCGGTATACCTGTGGTTCCCGTGGAAAAAACTGCCGCTGCCGTCGACTGGACTCAAGAATCTGTCGGCGAGCGCGGTCGTCGAGTGCATGCTGAAGGTTCTCCAGTCGGGTGCGCTCAGCCAAAGTGGCCAAACGCGCCGTCTCCAAGGCCCGAGCCACGGAGGACTCACCTGTTGGGGACGTAGTAATTTCAAAAATTTCCTACGCACACGCAAGATCATGGTGATGCATAGCAACAAGAGGGGAGAGTGTTGTCTACATACCCTCGTAGACCGTTCGCGGAAGCGTTATATCAACGTGGTTGATGTAGTCGTACATCTTCACGATCCAACCGATCCAAGTACTGAAAGCACGGCACCTCCGAGTTCTGCACACGTTCGGCTCGGTGACGTCCTCGCCTTCTCAATCCAGCAAGATGGGCGAAGTAGTAGATGAGTTCCGGCAGCACGACGACGTGGTGACGGTGTTGGTGAAGAACAATCTCTGCAGGGCTTCGCCTAAGCACTACGAAAACTAGGATGGAGGATAAACTAGAGGGGACGGGGTTGCCAGCACACGGCTTGGTGTTTCTTGATGTGTATTGGTTGCTAGCCCTACCCCTCTATTTATATGTTGAGCCTTGGGGTCGAAACTTGGAGTAAAAGTCTCCACAAAGTCGGTTTCACCCGAAAGGCAAGAGTCCTTCTCGGACTCCAGGGCCAGACGCCAGGGTTCCCGGTGTCTGGACCCAGACGCCAGGGACCCTGGTGTCTGACCCCTGGACTCCGCAAAACTTCCTTTTGCGCTTTCCAAAAACCTTGTGGGCTTTCCCCTTTGGCCCAAATAAAGTGTTCTCGTACCCAAACATTTCGGGAAACATCTGGAACCCCTTCCGGTAAATTCTGGAACCCTTCCGGTGACCAAACACTATTATCCCATATATCAAACTTTATCTCCGGACCATTCCGGAGTTCCTCCACATGTCCGTGATCTCATCCCAGACTCCGAACAACATTCGGTCACCAACATACATAACTCATATAGTACTATATCGTCAACGAACGTTAAGCGTGCGGACCCTACGGGTTCGAGAACTATGTAGACATGACCGAGACACCTCTCTGGTCAATAACCAATAGCAGGACCTGGATGCCCATATTGGCTCCTACATATTCTACGAAGATCTTTATCGGTCAGACCGCATAACAACATACGTTGTTCCCTTTGTCATCGGTATGTTACTTGCCCGAGATTCGATCGTCGGTATCTCAATACCTAGTTCAATCTCGTTACCGGCAAGTCTCTTTACTCGTTCCGTAATACATCATCCCGCAACTAACTCATTAGTTGCAATGCTTGCAACGCTTATAGTGATGTGCATTACCGAGTGGGCCCAGAGATACCTCTTCGATAATCGGAGTGACAAATCCTAATCTCGAAATACGCCAACCCAACAAGTACCTTCGGAGACACCTGTAGAGCACCTTTATAATCACCCAGTTACGTTGTGACGTTTGGTAGCACACAAAGTGTTCCTTCGGTAAATGGGAGTTGCATAATCTCATAGTCATAGGAACATGTATAAGTCATGAAGAAAGCAATATCAACAAACTAAACGATCAAGTGCTAAGCTAATGGAATGGGTCAAGTCAATCACATAATTCTCCTAATGATGTGATCCCGTTAATCAAATGACAACTCTTTGTCTATGTCTAGGAAACATAACCATCTTTGATCAACAAGCTAGTCAAGTAGAGGCATACTAGTGACACTCTGTTTGTCTATGTATTCACACATGTATCATGTATCCGGTTAATATAATTCTAGAATGAATAATAAACATTTATCATGATATAAGGAAATAAATAATAACTTTATTATTTCCTCTAGGGAATATTTCCTTCAGCCTCCCACTTGCACTAGAGTCAATAATCTAGCTCACATCTCCATGTGGTCTAACACCAATAGTTCACATCACCATGTGATTAACACCCATAGTTCACATCGACATGTGACCAACACCCAAAGGGTTTACTAGAGTCAATAATCTAGTTCACATCTTTATGTGATTAACACCCAAAGAGTACTAAGGTGTGATCATGTTTTGCTTGTGAGAGAAGTTTAGTCAGCGGGTCTGCCACATTCAGATCCCGTAAGTATTTTGCAAATTTCTTTGTCAACAATGCTCTGCACGGAGCTACTCTAGCTAATTGCTCCCACTTTCAATATGTATCCAGATTGAGATTTAGAGTCATCTGGATCTGTGTCAAAATTTGCATCGACGTAACCCTTTACGACGAACCTTTTTGTCACCTCCATAATCGAGAAACATATCCTTATTCCACTAAGGATAATTTTGACCGCTGTCTAGTGATCTACTCCTAGATCACTATTGTACTCCCTTGCCAAAAACAGTGTAGGGTATACAATAGATCTGGTACACAGCATGGCATATTTTATAGAACCTGTGGCCAAGGCATAGGGAATGACTTTCATTCTCTTTCTATTTTCTGCCGTGGTCGGGCTTTGAGTCCTACTCAGTTTCACACCTTGTAACAGAAGCAAGAACTCTTTCTTTGACTGTTCCATTTTGAACAACTTCAAAATCTTGTCAAGGTATGTACTCATTGAAAAACTTATCAAGCGTCTTGATCTATCTCTATAGATCTTGATGCTCAATATGTAAGCAGCTTCACCGAGGTCTTTCTTCGAAAAACTCCTTTCGAACACTCCTTTATGCTATGCAGAACAATTCTACATTATCTCCGATCAACAACATGTCATTCACATATACTTATCAGAAATGTTGTAGTGCTCCCACTCACTTTCTTGTAAATACAAGCTTCACCTAAAGTCTGTATAAAACTATATGCTTTGATCAACTTATCAAAGCGTATATTCCAACTCCGTGATGCTTGCACCATTCCATAGATGGATCGCTGGAGCTTGCATATTTTGTTAGCACCTTTAGGATTGACAAAACCTTCTGGTTGCATCATATACAACTCTTCTTTAATAAATCCATTAAGGAATGCAGTTTTGCTTATCCATTTGCCAGATTTCAAAAAATGCGGCAATTGCTAACATGATTTGGACAGACTTAAGCATAGATACGAGTGAGAAACTCTCATCGTAGTCAATACCTTGAACTTGTCGAAAACCTTTTGCGACAATTCTAGCTTTGTAGATAGTAACACTACTATCAGCGTCCGTCTTCCTCTTGAAGATCCATTTAATCTCAATGGCTCGCTGTCAGGACCCCGATTCCAAGTCACATCGATCTAGCCGGTAACACCTCATATCACTTCGCGGCCTCACGCACGGTATTCCCACGGGTGTCGCCTTACCATGGGCCGGGACCATTTTCGCCTTTTGGCTCACGTATATGATAGTGTCGCTAGCATCCATATGACAGAGAACCCAGGCCGACATGGCTAATCGTGAACCCAAAGCGGCACTAACCTATGGGGACAGGCATACATGAATCACATCGAGCGTGTCGGTCAGCAGTGTGAGAATCCAGGCTGTAGCACTGGGCTAACAGGACTCCGGGAACCCGGGCTGTAGCAGGCTAGGCAGGACTCCGGATGTCACCGCGTGACATTTCCCCGAAGGGACAGACAAAGGAACAAAGTGAAACACATGCCGGCCAGTCAAGTGTCCTGAGCAGTAGAGCTGGGCTAACAGGACTCCGGTGAACCAGGCTGTAGCGGACTACTATGGCTCATGGAAGCACTAGACTACATTTCCCCATAAGAGGGGTTGCCAAGGATAAACAACTAGATTGTCGGATCCCACACATACCAAGCATTTCAGTCATACACACAATATGCTCGATATGTGTAAATACAACATGGCATCACAACATAACTCGACAACTCAAGTATGTATTCATTAGGCTCAGAGGAGCGAGATAATACAAACATGAGTCTCATGACCCAACATTCAGATCATACAAGTCAAACACATGCGGAATCTTAACATGTCTGAGTACAGACATCTACAAATGAAAAAAAAGGCTGAGAAGCCTGACTATCTACCAGATCCTGCCGAGGACACAAGATCGTAGCTGAGGTATCAAGCTAAACGTCGAAGTCCACGTGAAACTACTAGCGAGACTGAAGTCTCTCTGCAAAACATAAATTAAGCAAACATGAGTACAAATGTACCCAGCAAGACTTACATCAGAACTAACTACATATGCATCGGTATCAACAAAGGGGGTGGTGGAGTTTAACTGCAGCAAGCCAGCTTTGACTCAGTGGCTAACCTGAACTACGACTACAAGTAACTCTTTTGAGGTGGCGCACACGAGTCCACATATTCACCATTCAATACACCACTATGGATTCGCTCCCGTCTCCCTACGAGAAGGCCATCCATAGCACTCACACTTATCTTGTGAGTTTTAGAGTATCCACTTTCACTTGTCTATGAACTGTTATAGGCAACCCAGAAGTCCATTACCGCGGACACGGCTATTCGAATAGATGATGTTAACCCTGCAGGGGTGTACTTCTTCACACACGCTCTCACCACTTACCGCCGTTTACACGACATGTACTCGGCAACCTTCAAGTGGAAGCCCAACGAGGGTGTCGGCCACGGCCTACCTAAACACTCAAGTCTCTAGTCCAGGTTTATCGCCTATCCAGGTTCCATCCGTAGGGAGTCCGGCCGAGGTTTCCACATACGGCCCCGAACGATGTGTACAGGGTTCCGAGACACCAAACGGGCGCCCGGCATGCCCGGCCACGGTGTATCTACCGCATCATAGCCCACCCCTAGGGTCAGCGCTACGCACGGCCACCAACACATATCCTATAAACACCAGAAACTAGTTGCAACTCCTGGACAGAGGACAAGGGTGATCAAGAAGCCGAGAGGGTCCATTGGTTTCGGGCCCAATGCGTGGTAGTAACTGTTTCATGGATCACAAACACAGAACTCAGTTCCTAAGAACAGTTTCAATGAGACAACCCACCATGTACTCCTACATGGCCTCTCATCGCTACCTTTACCAAATCGTGTTCACACACCTAGCTCACACACTGTAGGACATGTTTACACACCTCCGGTTCATCCCCGATGAACCAGACCTGACACGACTCTATGCAATAGCAGGCATGACAAACAAGCATGAATGAGTAGGCACATCAGGGCTCAAACAACTCCTACTCATGCTAGTGGGTTTCATCTATTTACTATGGCAATGACAGGTCATGCAGAGGAAAGGGGTTCAACTACCGCAACATGTAACAGTTGAATCGTTGTTGTCCTAATGCAGTAAAAGAGGGCAGGAGCGAGAGAGTGGTTTGTATCGGAATGAACAAGGGGGTTTTGCTTGCCTGGCACTTCTGAAGATAGTATAGTTCTTCATCGGTGTCATCGATCACATCGTCAGAACGTCGTCTACTGAAGGGGGGCAAACACCGGCAAAAGAGAGGAACACAATCAATGCATATGCGACAATATGATGCATGACCATGACATGGTAATATGCTGTGATTTGAGCTAATGCATCTAGTTATGATCTAAATGAAGTTGGTTTGAATACAAGATTCAAATTCCAACTCCATATATGATTATTTAAATGCCCTTTATTTGTTTTGTCCAAAACAGAGGACAAACATTGTTCAAACATGCATGAAAATGGTACAGATGGATTCCTTGAATTTTTCTGATAATTTTTCATATATAATTTATTTCATTTGGAGTTACGGTTGATTTACTATGAATTTTTGAAGTTTAGGCAATTTTTAGAATTTTCTGAACTATTTTTAATCTAGAAATGACTTATTACGTCAGCACTGCGTCATGCCTGCGTCAGCAAGTCAAAGAAGCGGTCTAGGTCAAACCTGACCAGTGGGGTCCACTGGTAAGTGACACAATGCTGGCATGAGTCACTGACGTGTGGGGCCGGTCAAAGGCCACGTCAGCAAGGTCAAAGCTGATGCGTGGGTCCCGCGGGGTTATGACTAATCTAAGCAGAAATAAAGCTGGGGTTAATTAGGGCGTGGGGCCCATTTGTCAGTGAGCAAGGGGCGTTAATTAGGGCATGATTAGCCCCTAATGACGGCGCCACGTCAGCCTCGTCGGAGCTCAGCCGGCGGCGACCAAAACCGACGACGGAGACGACGTGGGAAGCGCTACAGGGGACGGTTTCGGCCGCGGTCGGTCCCGTTGGGAAGCTAGCGCTCGGCCGCATCCAACGGTGCAAGCGGGGTTGCCGGGATCGGCGTGTCGGGGCGACGGCGGCGGGCAGAAGCGGCGGCCGGAGTTGGGCTCGAGCGGGTCTGGGGCTCTAGTGCGAGCTAGAGCAAACGGTGCGGCAAGTTCGCTTCCCGGCGACGCGCTGAGAATGTTGGTGCTGCTTAGGAGAGCGGGGCAGGTCGGGAGCGCAGGGCTGGCCGGCCATGGCGGCGGCGGCGCTCGGGAGCTTGTGGGCAGCGGCTAGAGGGCGAGCGCGACAAAGGGAGGAGGGGGGAAACACTGCAGGCCTCACAGCGGATCTTCTGGTGCAGACGGCGAGCTCGGGGAGGTCCCGTAGCCGGCGAATCGACGACGGCGGCCGTCAGGGTAGAGGATGAAGATGGCGATGGTGGCGACGCTGCAGGGCTCCTACGGTCGCGTTCCTCAGTGTGTAGCTCCACGGAGTCATGGCGGAGCTCGTGGTGGCGCTGGTTGGGTAGGTGGTGGCCTATAGCCATGGCGACGGCGACGGCGCGCTCTCGGGTTCACGGGAAGAGAGGAAGAGGGAGCCAGAGGAGGGGGGGAGAACGAGGGGAGGCTCTGGGCGTCTCCGTGGCGCCGCGAGGATGTCGGGGAGGATGCCACCACAAAGCAGGAGGTGGAGGCTCGGGCACGGCGCGTCGACACGCCTCTGCCAGTAGGCAGAGGTTGAAGACGGCTCTGCCCCTGGTGGGCTGGGCCACCAGGTGGGCTGGCCGGTGCAGCTGGGCTGGCTACAGGTAAGGCCAGGTAGGTTTTCTCCTCTGTTTTAATCTTTGGTTCTGTTTTCCTTTATTTAATCACTTTGCCACTATTTTTTAAATTCCAGCAAAAGTGGAAACAGTGAAAACATCCATCTGAATATTTTTATATTGCTCAATGGGAATATCCAAAGGCACATAAATTATTTTAGAGTTATCTGAAATTATATTCCATATATTAAGAATATAAAACCAAATCCAAATACAATATTGATTTAAATTCAATGCCCAAAATAAATCCTTAAAAATGTTCATTATTTTTGGTTTGGATCAAAGCCCTTGCCAAAAATACCAAATATCAATAAAGATCATTTTGGTTTCATTGAATGCAAATTTTAGTTGAACCTAGTTTGATTCAAGTGATGCTAGGGTTTGAAAATCCCCATTTCAAGATTAATTGAAATTGAAAATGATGCATGGATGCAATGCCACTAATTACAAGAAGATTCCTAGGGCTGTGACAACTCACCCCCACTAGTCAAGAATCTCGTCCTGAGATTCAGGAAGTGAAGTAAGAAGACAGTGGGGCACATAACTATCACAATCTTCACGATCCAGATGTCTTGCTTTGAGAACTACAACTAACATGAAAATGAGAGGAAAGGAAAAACTCTAGAAGGATTGATCTTATCGAAGATCGAACAACTCAGGATCAACTCGTGGAGCGAGACGCTGAAACAACTCTCGAGCTGAGACATGAAGCATACATTGAGAGGAATGGAGTGCAACACATGACAAAGGTACACTAGGTAGGCAAACAATTCCACACCTAAGAGGGTGGTGGTCGGTTGCCAACGTAGCGAGGAATTGAGTTGCCATGACACCAAAACGAGACATCTTGGAGGAGGGTGACCCGTAGAATCATCCCTTAAGCGGCAAAAAGAATTACTTTTGATCTAGAGATCAATAAAATTCTCTATACCAGTCTAGGGAAAATCTCGAGCAATCATTTGGCGGAGTAAGTAGGGATGGCATACCGAGACTAGAATGGATGATGTGGACTACCTTGTTGAAGACAACACAATGGATGATTTTGCTTATCATCGAAAATGGATGGGACCCATGGTATGTCCACTTTGAAGATGATCCTGAACAACAACTACTGAGGTGCAAGCTGGAACAAAATGCAAATGTTGGGAATGATTCTAGTAACTGGGGAAGAACTCAACAGTCGAGAGTGAGTCCACTGTTTGAAAAGGTTATAACATAACCGAGGAAACTGGAAGCAAATCCCAGTTAACATCAACGATAAAACCTAGTGCTTGCGCGTGCTCTCAAGAACTTGAGCATTTCCATATTCATCAAGATTCTACCAACATGTGTGTCGAGGATCCTGGCAACACATCTTACTACCTTGACAAATAGTAATGGAAAATGCAGATGCATAAAAAGACACCCCTTTCTCAGATTTCACCTTAGCGAAGCCAAGGGAACGAAATCTGGATGATCGACCGAGAGACATTTAGCACCCCGCTTCTAATGTTCTCCTTGATGTGCTAGCGCAACCCATTAATAGATATGGTTTGATAACTAGAATATCAAGTAAAAGGTCGGACTTCGGGAGTACAAGCATCCATAAGGAATAACTATGGAAATAAATCCTACGAAATCCTTATGGGGAGGTGGCCAACTTTCTCAATCAAGATACTATAATAATCAGCCTTTCGGTTAGGTGTGTTGGCCACAACATCCACTTTACCGGGTTACAGGGAGACCAATATTATAGTTCTTGAGGAACATTCCAACCATCATATCTTCCTGAGATTCAGACTTGGTTGGTGTCAGAATATTCCAGACTCATGTCTGGAAAAGAAAGGTTGCAACACAAACCAACGAGATGACGTTGCGGGATTCTCGGGAGATGAACTACGATAGCAAGCTCCAAAACATGAGCTGGTTATGCTACACACATGTGAACATGCGGTCCTAGACAAGCATGACCACCTAGTAGTCTTATAATAAACACTACCGAGTTCAGGTTGGGAACCATCATTGAGGATAACGAAGTCCTAACATAAGTCATGACTAGTTGTTATGAAGGAACGCCTTCTCCTTGAACAAATCAATCAGTGGCTTGGTGTGCTAGGGATACATATGGGCTAAAGGTTGCAAGTCTTCAAACCATAGAATACTTCGCACATATGCATGACTGACTTGGGATGGTTTCGAAGGAAGCAAAAACAAGCTTCCTCGAATTCACGGTGGCAACTTTCATCAAATGCACGTGAATTAGAGGAAGTCACTCCTTTCATCCAAACGTATACCTCATGAGTGGAACATGTAGGCAATGCTTACAAAGTTTCCAATACTAGTGTAATGTTCAACATGAATCATGGGGGAGACAAAATGCTGCTGATGGGCTCAACAGCAACTCATCGAAATTCCCATATCACTGGACTTCCACCATCATGTGAACACGGTGATAGCATTGGTCAGACCAAAAGATTTAATGGTGTATGCTCGAGGGATCAACCACGAGTAAGACAACATTACGAACATCGTTGGTTCTGATTTGACTTGACGATAGCCCATACTCAAGTCAAAGTTTTGACAAGGCAATAGATCCAACAACTGATCACAAGGACCAATCGATGGAGATATCATCTTTCTTCAACACACGCACACACAAGGATATCCCTTTGGAATGAACTGAGCCGGACAAGCTTTCATCTTCCAACTCTGCAAGTTGTTGTTCAGCTTAACCAACTAGCTCAGGGTATCCAACACAGATTCTTGGAGAAGGGGTGGTTTACAAGAAACCAACTTGATCACGAGCTCAACGTAACAGTCAGGTGACAACCTGGTAACACTTCCTAGAAGACATTCAGAAAATCACGAACCACCGATATGTTCCTAAGCTCAGGAACAATCTTGCTTTTCAGACCAAGACGATATGATCAAGAGAGCGAGGGACTGACCCAATCCTAACTCATTGATCGAAGAGTGCACCAGGAAAAGTGAACTAGGTAGCACGATCAATCTTAGGATGATGATTCAATAACCAACTCGCTAAGAAAGAAATTATTGTCCATTAGCTACCTAGCAACTAGTTGCTAGGTGTATTGATTTCACACATCATGGTTCACTTGCCGACATTCCAGTTGCGACAACACGGGACCGAGGAATGAAAAATGATGGTAATAAGTATCACTACGTCAAGAATTCATGAGAGAGGGTGTAATTCTCATGACAATCCTGACATAAAGGGGGTAATACTCCAGGGTAGAACAGAGCAAAAGCTGGATTGGCATTTGTTCTACAGAACACAACTACTTTGACCCAATCCTGGATATGGATGAGGTAATGGACTTTGTTTCTCCTAGTCATTCCGGAATAGAATGGCTTGACGGACCACAAGAATAAAAGGGCATTGATGAACACAAATGCACACATACTCTTGGCTATCAACTGATAGGGGATGGTCGGAATACAACTGAAGAGGAACAACTCAAGGAACATATAATTTTCTGAGTTGTGGATGCATAGATTAATATGTTGAGCAAAGCTAAACATTTCTTCCGGACAACCCATGCAGAACGGTAGGACTAGCAGAATCACAATATAGAATGGGGAACTCATCGAGAGCACTCTTGTTGTGATCTTTTGATCCAACAAACTTCTGCCATAAGTGGTTCATAGTATTTGGAAGAAGGAAATACCACGGACCTCGAGGACTAATGCAGAGGTTACTAACATCCTAAAGGTACGAGCAACACTATCAACAGGATGTAAGTAGAATGAATCTTGGGTTTAAGGACCCAGAAATAAAATACCTACTAACTAAATGGCATCACGGGATGTTTTCGATAATGGTGGCCAGAATCATCACACTAGGGACACAAAACATTGCTAGATTACTAGGTGACTCTCTAAGACACCTAGGGTCATAATAATAGCTCCAACATATATGTCGAGGCAGCAGAGTACCTCAACTCTCTGGCTAGTGTGCTTATTCTGACCGAAAGTACATCGGGAACGGAGGAAGGATTTGCAAATGCATTAGATTATTTAGAAACCTGGAATGACTCGAACAGCATAACGGCTGTAAATGCTCAAAATGATTTGAGACATCCTGCAAAAATGGTGGCATGACCACTCAATATCACAATATCAAGGTTCTGAGGCCGGCTATGAACATATGGAGGTAGTAGGAACTGAACTGAGGCTTGAACTCAACAATCCTAGGCAACTACGGTTTAGTAACACGTCATCCTGAGAGATAGAAGAGAAACCTAGTTCTTAACCCCGTAGAAAAGATAAGATGACTCAGATCAGAAGGTCATGAGGATAAGGAGTAAAAAGAGCCTTACGTTCCCTTCCACAATCAATTCCGTTACATAACTAAAGCATTTCTAGACTCAACTTCGATCGGTTGGCTTGGTAATCCTACAGGCAGTCAGGCTCTGATACCAACGCTGTCAGGACCTCGATTCCAAGTCACATCGATCTAGCCGGTAACACCTCATATCACTTTGCGGCCTCACGCACGGTATTCCCACGGGTGTCGCCTTACCATGGGCCGGGACCGTTTGCACCTTTTGGCTCACGTATATGATAGTGTCGCTAGCATCCATATGACAGAGAACCCGGGCCGACATGGCTAATCGTGAACCCAAAGCGGCACTAACCTATGGGGACAGGCATACATGAATCACATCGAGCGTGTCGGTCAGCAGCGTGTGAATCCAGGTTGTAGCACTGGGCTAACAGGACTCCGGGAACCCGGGCTGTAGCAGGCTAGGCAGGACTCCGGATGTCACCGCGTGACATTTCCCCGAAGGGACAGACAAAGGAACAAAGTGAAACACATGCCGGCCAGTCAAGTGTCCTGAGCAGTAGTGCTGGGCTAACAGGACTCCGGTGAACCGGGCTGTAGCGGACTACTATGGCTCATGGAAGCACTAGACTACATTTCCTCATAAGAGGGGCTGCCAAGGATAAACAACTAGATTGTCGGATCCCACACATACCAAGCATTTCAGTCATACACACAATATGCTCGATATGTGTAAATACAACATGGCATCACAACATAACTCTACAACTCAAGTATGTATTCATTAGGCTCAGAGGAGCGAGATAATACAAACATGGGTCTCATGACCCAACATTCAGAGCATACAAGTCAAACACATGCGGAAGCTTAACATGTCTGAGTACAGACATCTACAAATGAAAAAGGCTGAGAAGCCTGACTATCTACCAGATCCTGCCGAGGACACAAGATCGTAGCTGAGGTATCAAGCTAAACGTCGAAGTCCACGCGAAACTACTAGCGAGACTGAAGTCTCTCTGCAAAACATAAATTAAGCAAACGTGAGTACAAATGTACCCAGTAAGACTTACATCAGAACTAACTACATATGCATTGGTATCAACAAAGGGGGTGGTGGAGTTTAACTGCAGCAAGCCAGCTTTAACTCAGTGGCTAACCTGAACTACGACTGTAAGTAACTCTTTTGAGGTGGCGCACACGAGTCCACATATTCAGCATTCAATACACCACTATGAATTCGCTCCCGTCTCCCTACGAGAAGGCCATCCATAGCACTCACACTTATCTTGCGAGTTTTAGAGTATCCACTTTCACTTGTCTATGAACTGTTATAGGCAACCCAGAAGTCCATTACCGGCGGACACGGCTATTCGAATAGATGATGTTAACCCTGCAGGGGTGTACTTCTTCACACACGCTCTCACCACTTACCGCCGTTTACACGACATGTACTCGGCAACCTTCAAGCGGAAGCCCAACGAGGGTGTCGGCCACGGCCTACCTAAACACTCAAGTCTCTAGTCCAGGTTTATCGCCTATCCAGGTTCCATCCGCAGGGAGTCCGGCCGAGGTTTCCACATACGGCCCCGGAACGATGTGTACAGGGTTCCGAGACACCAAACGGGCGCCCGGCATGCCCGGCCACGGTGTATCTACCGCATCATAGCCCACCCCTAGGGTCAGCGCTACGCACGGCCGCCAACACATATCCTATAAACACCAGAAACTAGTTGCAAAACTCCTGGACAGAGGACAAGGGTGATCAAGAAGCCGAGAGGGTCCATTGGTTTCGGGCCCAATGCGTGGTAGTAACTGTTTCATGGATCACAAACACAGAACTCAGTTCCTAAGAACGTTTCAATGAGACAACCCACCATGTACTCCTACATGGCCTCTCACCGCTACCTTTACCAAATCGTGTTCACACACTTAGCTCACACACTGTAGGACATGTTTACACACCTCCGGTTCATCCCCGATGAACCAGACCTGACACGACTCTATGCAATAGCAGGCATGACAAACAAGCATGAATGAGTAGGCACATCAGGGCTCAAACAACTCCTACTCATGCTAGTGGGTTTCATCTATTTACTGTGGCAATGACAGGTCATGCAGAGGAAAGGGGTTCAACTACCGCAACATGTAACAGTTGAATCGTTGTTGTCCTAATGCAGTAAAAGAGGGCAGGAGCGAGAGAGTGGTTTGTATCGGAATGAACAAGGGGGTTTTGCTTGCCTGGCACTTCTGAAGATAGTATAGTTCTTCATCGGTGTCATCGATCACATCGTCAGAACGTCGTCTACTGAAGGGGGGCAAACACCGGCAAAAGAGAGGAACACAATCAATGCATATGCGACAATATGATGCATGACCATGACATGGTAATATGCTGTGATTTGAGCTAATGCATCTAGTTATGATCTAAATGAAGTTGGTTTGAATACAAGATTCAAATTCCAACTCCATATATGATTATTTAAATGCCCTTTATTTGCTTTGTCCAAAACAGAGGACAAACATTATTCAAACATGCATGAAAATGGTACAGATGGATTCCTTGAATTTTTCTGATAATTTTTCATATATAATTTATTTCATTTGGAGTTACGGTTGATTTACTATGAGTTTTTGAAGTTTAGGCAATTTTTAGAATTTTCTGAACTATTTTTAATCTAGAAATGACTTATTACGTCAGCACTGCGTCATGCCTGCGTCAGCAAGTCAAAGCAGCGGTCTAGGTCAAACCTGACCAGTGGGGTCCACTGGTCAGTGACACAATGCTGGCATGAGTCACTGACGTGTGGGGCCGGTCAAAGGCCACGTCAGCAAGGTCAAAGCTGACGTGTGGGTCCCGCAGGGTTATGACTAATCTAAGCAGAAATAAAGCTGGGGTTAATTAGGGCGTGGGGCCCATTTGTCAGTGAGCAAGGGGGGTTAGTTAGGGCATGATTAGCCCCTAATGACGGCGCCACGTCAGCCTCGTCGGAGCTCAGCCGGCGGCGACCAAAACCGACGACGGAGACGACATGGGAAGCGCTACAGGGGACGGTTTCGGCCGCGGTCGGTCCCGTTGG
Organism: Triticum urartu; assembly: GCF_003073215.2. NCBI lineage: Eukaryota > Viridiplantae > Streptophyta > Magnoliopsida > Poales > Poaceae > Triticum > Triticum urartu. The sequence continues at coordinate 379,116,099 of NC_053022.1, read as the reverse complement.
GAAGCTGGCGCTCGGCCGCATCCAACGGTGCAAGCGAGGTTGCCGGGAACGGCATGTCGCGGCGACGGCGGCGGGCAGAAGCGGCGGCCGGAGTTGGGCTCGAGCGGGTCTGGGGCTCTAGTGCGAGCTAGAGCAAACGGTGCTTAAGGACAAAGGATTGGCTCAAACTTCAAGATCAAGACTCTACATTTTCTATTTTAGTGATCCAAGATCACATTGAGTCTATAGGAAAAGCCAATACTATCAAGAGGGGATGAGGTGTTGCTTAATGGCTTGCTTGCTCAAAGTGCTCAGTGATATGCTCCAAAACCCTCAACTACCTTCCCACATCCACATATGACCTAAACCAAAAGTCAAACTCGCCCCCACCGATTCTATCTATCCGGTGCCACCGAGTTTCAGATGTCATAGCCACTGCCACAAACCCTAGCAAATCGGTTTCACCAATAGGGATCTTGGTCTCACCGAGAAGGGATTGTAATCTCTTTGTGTATGTCCATTACCAAAATCGGTCTCACCGAGTTTGAGCAATTGGTACTACCGAGATTACAATGCAAACCCTCTGGTTAGCTTATTACCAAAATCGGTCCCACAGAGTTTGTGTAATCGGTCCCACCGAGTTTGCCTGACCAACTCTCTAGTTAGCTTATTACCAAAATCGGTCCCACCGAGTTTGTGTAATCGGTCACACCGAGATTACATTATTCCCTAACCCTAACCATATTGGTCCTACCGAGTTGCATCTCAGTCCCACCGAAAATCCTAACGGTCACTAGGTTTGCTGAATCGGTCCGGCCGAGTTTAATCATTCGGTCCCACCGAGTTTGGCAAATTGTGTGTAACGGTTAGATTTTGTGTGGAGGCTATATATACCCCTCCACCCACTCTTCATTCATGGAGATAGCCATCAGAACATAACTACACTTCCAATACACATTTTCTGAGAGAGAACCACCTACACTTGTGTTGAGGTCAAGATATTCCATTCCAACCATATGAATCTTGATCTCTAGCCTTTCCCAAGTTGCTTTCCACTCAAATCTTCTTACACCAAATCCAAATCCTGTGAGAGTTGAGTGTTGGAGAGACTACCATTTGAAGCACAAGAGCAAGGAGTTCATCATCAACACACCATTTGTTACTTCTTGGAGAGTGGTGTCTCCTAGATTGGCTAGGTGTCACTTGGGAGCCTCCAACAAGATTGTGGAGTTGAACCAAGGAGTTTGTAAGGGCAAGGAGATCGCTACTTCGTGAAGATCTACCGCTAGTGAGGCAAGTCCTTCGTGGGCGACGGCCGTGATGGAATAGACAAGGTTGCTTCTTCGTGGACCCTTCGTGGGTGGAGCCCTCCGTGGACTCGCGCAACCTTTACCCTCCATGGGTTGAAGTCTCCATCAACGTGGATGTACGATAGCACCACCTATCGGAACCATGACAAAAACATATGTGTCTCCAATTGCATTTGAATACTCCAAACCCTTCTCTTTACATTCTTGCAAGTTGCATGCTTTACTTTCTGCTGCTCATATACTCATTGCATGGTTGCTTGATATGTATTGTGTTTGTTAAACTTGTGTTTAAACTCCACTTAAACTTAAGAATATTAAAAACTGTAACTTTTGGCACTTAGTGTCTAATCACCCCCCCCCTCTAGACACCTCTTCTTGATCCTTTCAGTTGGTATCAGAGCTTTGGTCTCCATTGCCTTGGTTTAAAAACCATTGGAGGAAGATGGATGTGTATACTCTGGGGAGTCTTAGACATAGAGTGCCTATTCTTGATGGAGAGTATTTTCATGAGTGGAAAAATGAAATGCTTGAGATTTTCAATGAATATCATTTGAACAAGTACATTACTAGCCCTTGTGCACCTCATGTTGATCCTTTGCACCCTACCCTAGATGAAGATATTGACATGATTCGCAATCTTAGAACTGTTGAGCTCATCATTAGAGGCTTGCCTAGAAACTTGATTAGATGTTTGCCTACTCTCAAGTGTGCCTACACCATATGGAGATTTCTTGAGGAACGATTTCCAGATTATTCCTTGAAAATTTTAGACGAAATTCTTCATAAGTCTATTGCCTTGAGTAAGATGAACTCTAGTGATCCTAGCTTTGGTGATTTTCTATTTGAGCTTACCAATCTCATGCGTGCTAAAGGAAATGTTGGAATCATTAGAGATATCATATCCGAAGCTATTAGAATTCATAAAGGTAACCATTGTGATGATCATTTATCTAATGAATTACCCTCTCTAGGAATTGATCAATCACAAGATGATGTTGAACATGGCTACTATGATGATAGTGACTATGATCTTGATGATGCAATGAGGCATTTTGGTCTTATGGCAAATCCTCGCGGCTACATGGCTAGAGGAAAGGAATGGGTCCTTGGTAGTGGATGCACTGATCATATGACCAGAGATAAAGATATGTTCCGTGAGCTTGCTGAAAATGACGGCCCTCGAAAATATGTCACTTTTGGTGATAATTCAAAGGGTAAGGTGGTTGGCCTTGGTAAGGTGGCCATCTCACATGATAGCTCCATACAAAATGTCATGCTCGTTGAATCCCTTGGATACAATTTACTTTCAGTTTCTAGACTTGCGGATTTCGGTTTCAATGTCTTATTCACTAAAGTAGATTGCCAAGTGTTTTGTAGAGACAACCATAAAATCGTCTTTATCGGTATACGTAGAGGAGATCTTTACATTGTTGATTTCACTAAAAAGGCTCAACCTAGAACTTGCTTAATTACCAAATCTTCTAAAGTCTGGTTGTGGCATAGAAGACTAGGTCATGTTGGTATGCGAAATCTTGATAAGCTTATTAAAGGTGATCATATCCTTGGAATAAATGATGTCATATTTGACAAGGATAGACTTTGTAGTGCTTGTCAAGCAGGGAAACAAGTTGGAGGAAGTCACCGCGCGAAGAACATCATGACCACAAGAAGACCACTCGAGCTACTTCACATGGATCTCTTTGGTCCAAATGCCTACAAGAGTCTCGGTGGTAACTCATTTGGTCTAGTCATAGTTGATGATTTTTCAAGATTTACGTGGGTGTTCTTTCTTGATGACAAATCGCAGGTCCAAAAGATCTTCAAAAACTTCGCTAGGAAGGCCCAAAATCAGTTTGACGTGAAGATCAAGAAGGTTCGGAGCGACAACGGAACGGAGTTCAAGAACGCAAATGTGGACACCTTTCTTGATGAAGATGGGATTTCACACGAGTTCTCGGCTACGTACACACCTCAACAAAATGGAGTTGTTGAAAGGAAGAACCGGACTCTTATCGAGATGGCAAGAACGATGCTTGATGAGTACAAAACGCCAAAGCACTTTTGGGCGGAAGCGGTTGAGACAGCTTGTCATGCAACAAATCGCTTGTATCTTCACAAGCTACTCGGCAAGACGGCATACGAGCTCCTCACCGGTAACAAACCCCAAGTTGGATACTTTCAAGTATTTGACTCAAAGTGATACATTCTTGATAAGCATCGTCGTTCTAAATTTGCTCCTAAATCTCATGAAGGTTTCCTACTTGGTTATGGCTCAAACTCTCACACTTACCGTGTCTACAACAATTTCACCCGAAAGGTTGAAGAGACGGTAGATGTGAAGTTTGATGAATCTAACGGCTCGCAAGTAGAGAAATTTCCAATTGATGTAGGAGATAAAGACCCTTCGGAAGCAATTCAAGACTTGTCCATTGGCAAGATTCGTCCAATAGAAGTGAAGGAGAGTACCTCGTCCGTCCAAGTGGAAGCTTCTACCTCATGACAAGGTGAACCAAGAGTTGATACGGAAGCATCCACAAGTGGGACACGCCAAGATGAAGAAAACGAGGAAGTGCACCAAGATGAACATCAACAACCTCCTTCTCCACCACGACAAGAGAACGACAACATCAACAATGAAGAAGGCCAAGAAGAAGCACAAGATGAAGAGGATGTTCCACCCCGACCCAAGAAAAAGCTTTCACGAGTTCGAGCAAGAATTGCTAAGGATCATCCCGTCGAGCAAATCCACAATGATATCCAAACCGGGAGAATCACTTGCTCTGAAACTCGTTTAGCTAAATTTTGTGAACATTACTCATTCATCTCTAGCATTGAACCTATGAAGGTTGAAGAAGCATTGGAGGATCCGGACTGGATGAACGCTATGCATGAAGAGCTACACAACTTTGAGAGAAATCAAGTGTGGACATTGGTCGAGAAGCCCGACAACAACCACAACATCATTGGTACCAAATGGGTGTTTCGCGACAAGCAAGATGAAGATGGACAAGTGGTTCACAACAAAGCACGTCTCGTCGCCCAAGGCTACACACAAGTTGAAGGTATGGACTATGGTGAGACATATGCTCCCGTTGCTAGACTTGAGTCCATTCGCATCTTACTTGCTTATGCTAATCACCATGATATCACCTTGTACCAAATGGACATTAAAAGTGCTTTTCTAAATGGCAAAATTGAGGAAGAAGTTTATGTTAAGCAACCTCCCGGCTTCATCAATCCTAAGAAACCTAATCATGTTTACAAACTTCACAAAGCCCTTTATGGTCTTAAACAAGCTCCTAGAGCATGGTATAAATGCTTGACCAAGTTCCTTATTGAAAAAGGCTTTGAAATTGGTAAAGTTGATTCTACTCTTTTTACTAAAAGGGTTAATGGAGAACTATTTGTGTGCCAAATTTATGTTGATGATATCATACTTGGTTCAACTAACCCTCATTTTAGTGAGAAGTTTGGAAAGCTAATGTCGGAGAAGTTTGAGATGTCTATGATGAGTGAACTCAAATTCTTTCTCGGTGTGCAAATCAAGCAAACTAAGGAAGGTACCTTTGTGTCTCAAATGAAGTACACCAAGGACTTATTCAAGAAGTTAAATATGCAAGAATGCAAAGGTATGACTACACCCATGCCTACTAGTGGACATCTTGATTTGACCAAAGATGGTGAACCGGTTGATCAAAAGGTTTATCGCTCTATGATTGGTTCATTGTTATATCTATGTGCCTCTCATCCCGATATTATGCTAAGTGTGTGCATGTGTGCACGATATCAAGCTGCTCCTAAAGAGTGTCATCTTAAGGCTGTGAAAAGGATAGTGAGATACCTAATCCATACACCAAATTTTGGCATTTGGTATCCCAAGAGGTCCTCTTTTGATCTTGTTGGCTACTCCGATTCGGACTATGCCGGAGACAAGGTTGATAGAAAATCCACTTCGGGTACTTGTCAATTCCTTGGTAGATCTCTCGTGTCTTGGTCTTCCAAGAAACAAAACTCGGTATCCTTATCCACCGCCGAAGCGGAATACATTGCCGCTAGTTCATGTTGTGCTCAATTACTTTGGATGACCCAAACTCTTAAAGATTATGGGATATATGTGAAACATGTTCCATTGCTATGTGACAATGAAAGTGCTATTAAGATTGCTCACAATCCCGTGCAACATTCTCGAACTAAGCATATTGAAGTTCGTCATCATTTCATTCGAGATCATGTTGCAAAAGGGGACATTAACCTTAAGCATGTTCGCACCGATAAGCAATTGGCGGATATATTCACTAAACCACTTGATGAGAAAGTGTTTTGCAGGTTGAGAGGTGAATTGAACATCATTGATGCTTCAAACTTGGAGTAGGAACTCCATTTGATACATGCGGGGCATGAGCCTATGACTAATCCTCGATATTTCTCTTATGATGCTATTCATATGTCTTGGATATATTTGTACCTTGCATGGTATCTAACCCGTGTAGGTACTTGGATGAATCTAAATCTATGAGATTGCCACACACTCACATCTTGAGCAATTTCTACATCACCAAGTCTCTACACAATGGTGGTTGAAGACAAGGAAGCACGAAACCATTCAAACATATCCTTTGGCAGATTCTATGTTGAGTCTCATGATTGTCATTTTGGATACACAAGTGCTCTTCTTTGCAAAGCTAACCCATGTAGGTAGATGAACTCAAACTCCAAGTGGTGCTCCCAACTCTTGATGAACTACATCAACCTTGAGCAACCCACACAAGTTCAACTACATGATCAAGATCAACACCACCACCCAAGGTATGTTATTCCATCTTAGAGAAGCTTTACTCCAAGTCATGAGCCAAAGCAACTCGACAAGATGTGAATACATCAAGATGCTTAAACAAAAAATGGTAACCCCATTTTGAGCTTAAACGATGAGTATGACCTATGATCAAGTGCTCTCACTTGACTCCTAAGTCAATATACTCTAACATAGGTGACTTTGTTACCAACCATTTCTAGATGAAGTTCTCTAGTGTTTCTCCGTGCTTTTGCATTTGCATATTTGTTTCCCCTTTCACTTCATCTAGAACTTTTACTTTCTTTTCTTTCCTTTTTGTTCTGCATTTTCTGCATCCAATTCATTGCAAATCCTTCTGTAAATTCCTTGCATATCCTTGTGAGATCTTACTTGTCTAGTGAGCTGAGGTGACAAGTGGTTTCACTCTGATGAACTCGGTCACACTGGTTTGTTCTCTTCGGCCCAACCGAAATCTTTCGGTGCAACTGAAGCACACAACTCGGAGTCACCGATTCCATCACAGGAAAACCAACTTGCCACTTATTCCTGCTTTCTGTTTGCTGCAGCTCCACTCAATGATTCTTGTCCTCTACTAGCATCATATTAGACATGCTGCTTTGCTCTGTGACTCAAGGACCAACCCCTTTGTATCACATGTCCAGAAGAGCCCTTCTTGGAAATTGATGTCAAAGGGGGAGAGAGAGATCACATCAAAGCTTAATCCTTCCTATAGGGGGAGAAAGAGAGAATACTCAGGGGGAGAGAGTTTCTCAACTAGGAGAAAGTAAAATCATCAAAGACCCTAGATGCTTGGTGTTCAAGAGGAGAGATGTCACATGTCTTTAAGAGGGGAAAGACATGTTTGGTTGCTTGCTTTAGCTCAAGCTCTGTTGTTTCCTTTTTTGTTGCTCTGATTTTCTGTTCCCTATCTTCTCCCAATATCCCATGCAGATTCAGGGGGAGAAAGACATCTAAGGGAAGGAAATCTCTGATTTTATTGCATATCTTTACCTTTGGGGACATGTCTATATCCAATGTGGTACTTAGTACTCAATCTACGTGTCATCCCAGTCTTGGTTCTCTTGTGGTTTCTCTTGCTTGCTCTGGTCAGTAGGTGTATCTGTGTTATTTAACCTTGTTTGCGCAGGTTCATCCCATCCTAAGCCAACTCAAGACCACAAGGTAAGTATATGCATCACAGTCATGTGAATGAGAAGTTCTTGTTGATGTACATACTGTTTGCAAGAAGGACTCATGAGCATGAAGGTACATTTCTCACATTCACATCATTTGCTCTGTGCATATAGCCAAGATACATGTAACACATTGCTTACTCTGTCATGTTTACGCATTCACATGCTCCTATATTCAATATTCACATGATTTCATACATGTAGGGGGAGCCTGAAGTGCGTTATATCGACTAGAGGGGGGGTGAATAGGCGATTTTTATGAAAGTCTTCAAAACGTGAGAGTTATGAAGACAAACAGCGAAGATTATGCCTATTACTATGCAGCGGAAGTTAGATTACACTAGGCCAGCCATGGTCATGTATTCAATAGAGTGAAAGCTCAATGACAAACAGCTTCAGTGTAATAAGGATCAGGTAGGAAGAAATTATGAAACCAAACAGATCATACATTCACGTTGTGAAGACAAAAGATAAAGCAAGCATGCAATGGCTTCACAATGAGTAACAGTAAGAAAAGGAAGTGAAGATGAAACCAGTGACTCGTTGAAGACAATGATATGTTGGACCAGTTCCAGTTGTTGTGACAACTGTACGTCTAGTTGGAGCGGCTAGGTATTTAAACCTTAGGACACACAGTCCCGGACACCCAGTCCTGAACACACAGTTCAGGACACCAAGTCCTCACCGTATTCTCCTTGAGCTAAGGTCACTTAGTCCTCGCCCAATCACTCTGGTAAGTCTTCAAGGTAGACTCCCAAACCTTCACAGACTTCGTTCACTGGCAATCCACAATGTCTCTTGGATGCTCTGAACGCGACGCCTAACCGTCTGGAGGATTCACAGTCCTCAAGTGTAATAAGTCTTCAGATCACACAGACATGAAGACTTAAGTGATGCCCAATTTACTCTGGCTTTGGGTGGTTAGGGCTTTTCTCCTCACTAGGAATTTTTCTCTCAAAGGCTTCGAGGTGGGTTGCTCTCAATCGACAAAAGCCATGCACTGAAATCTGAGCAGCCAACCGTTTATGGTTGTGGGGGTGGGCTATTTATAGCCACTTGGCAACCCGACCTGATTTGTCCGAAATGACCCTGGGTCACTAAGGAACTGACACGTGTCTCAACGGTCAGATTTCAAACTCTCATGGCAACTTTGCTTGGGCTACAAGCAAAGCTGACTTGTCCGGCTCTGGACAAGATTCGCTCTCATTATCTTCACTCGAAGACATAGGTTTTTGATTTAGGCATCACTTCAGTCATTCTGACTGGTTCTCCTGGACCCCACTTAACAGTACGGTGGTTCCTATGACTCAACACAAAAGAAAAGGAACTACGAAAGATCTAAGTCTTCGAGCTCCATATGCTTCATAATGTGTCTTCTTTTGTCATAGTCTTCAAAGTGAATATCTTCATGTACCACCTTTGTCTTCAATGTCTTCATACATTTTTAGGGGTCATCTCTGGTAGTAAAACCGAATCAATGAGGGACTTCTACCTGTGTTTTCCTGCAATTCTCACAAACACATTAGTCCCTCAACTAGGTTTGTCGTCAATACTCCAAAACCAACTAGGGGTGGCACTAGATGCACTTACAATCTCCCCCTTTTTGGTGATTGATGACAAACTAGTTGAAGTTTTCAACGGGGAATATAAAGTGTGAAGTTTGTAAAGGATAGGGAATTGTCTTCATAAGTTGCAAGGGCTCCCCCTGAAGATGTGCATATAAGTTAATTTGCTTTTGGAATGCAAATGCACATGGCAGGTTGTACTTGTGGAGATCCACTTCAGCTTATGATGACAATCCACTATGCATGTGAAAGTATATGAAGATAATGACATGCATAATGGAAAATGGACGTCTGCAGAATGAGATAAGTGCGGAATTTATCGTCGCACATAGAGTGGCAAACAAGTAGCAGACGACCATCGAGTTTTAGTGTTTACAACTCAAAGAACCAAATGAAGCAAAAGCAAGAGTTGTAAACACGAAGCAAAATATAACGAAACATAAGGCACCCGCCCATATTGACCCGCTTGAAGACTATAAAACATCATATGCTTCTCCCCCTTTTGTCAGTAATGACCAAAAAGGTTTGAAGATATAGAGTTTTCTACGCGTTCCCAGGCGCAGCAGGGTCGGTGGAGTTGTTTGGCGGTGCAGAGCTTGGAGGTGCTGAAGCAGGTGGTGGTGAAGTAGCATCGTCGTCTTCATCAATGATCCTTGCAGTAACTGTGGCAGCAGATGAAGAAAACTCAGAGTCTTCAAGTGATGGTGTGTTGCGCATCACAGCCCTTCTAGGAGGTGTGGTGTCAAACTTGAAGCGCTCTGTGAAGCCATCCTCTTCAAGTTCAGCTTCAGTGCATATCGTTGAGAGCCCTTTCCACGTACGACGGCAGGTTTCGTGTGTAATGAAGGCATTCTTGGTGGCAAGGTTTCGAAGACGATTGACATCCACCAAGAGGCTCTTCATCTGACGTTTTAGCCAGTCGTGATGCCTATCTTGCTTTTGGTGAAGGGCCACAAGAAGCTCTTGGTCAGTGAGGACACGAGCACGCTTCTTGGTTCTTGGAGCATTTGTGCTGTCTGTGGCTTCAGTAGATGCTGGTGCACGTGTAGTGCCAGCCAACGGATATACCCTGGATATGGCTTCAACACTTTCAACATTCTGCGTGAAGCTCTGGTGTTCTGCATTCTGAAGACTTATCGGTTGCTTGGCAGGCTCAGGGTATATTGCTTCAGCAGAGGTATCCACATCTGGCAAGAAGATCCGATGGTTTCGGGCAGAGGGCTGATACGAGATCGCAGAGTGCAGTTTGATTAGCCTCATCACCCAAGGAGCATAGAACTTCAAACCAAATAATTCTGAGCCTGACGCTGCAAGTTGGCGTATGAAGAGATCCTGTGCGTTGAAGCATTTGCCATGCAGGATATAGAATATGAGAGTCTTCATTGCACCCTCAATCTTAGCATGTGGTGAGTGTCCCTTAATGGGCCAGAGAGTCCGCCGGATGATGTGATATATGGTCCTGGGCAGGTACTCTAGGTCTTCAACGAAGAACTCAGTTGGATAGGGTGCATCCTGAGGCAATGGCTTCATCATTGAGAGCATCTGACTCATATTGGGTTCAGGTCTCTGAAATATGCTCTCAATAGCTTCAGAATGTAGTTGACAGCCTTCCTCAAAGAATTCGCCTGGAGTGGGCAGGCCGGTGAGCTCAATGATATCAAATGCATTGGCTTCATGATGGACATTTCCAGTCATCCACTCCAGGATCCAAGTCTTCGGATCTCTGTTGTATCCTTTGATATGGAGAGTGGCATAGAACTGAAGCAGAAGCTCTTCATTCCAGTGCTCTTAATCAGTCACAAACGGCAGCAGACCCACTTGCTTGAAGCAATCCAAGGCTTCCTCAAGACATGGCAGACCAGCAATGGCTTCAACCTCAAGGCGCTTGTGCGGGAAAATGCGCCCTTGGTTGTATAGTATGCTTGAGTAGTATCTGCGCTGAGGATAGCTCCAGAACCTATCTGATACAATCCTTTCCCTTGAATAGGGGTTCTTGGAGCTATTAAAAAATGTATTGTCTGCCTTGAAGCTATTTATGTCGAAGGAGCCAGGTGCTGATGCAGGACCTGGGAACCTTGGAAGCCTTGGGACTGGCTTCTGAACATGAGGCCTGTGCTCAACATGGTAATCAAATTGAGGACCTGCAGCAGACTCAGGAACAGAAGTGTCTGGCTCAGTAGCTTCGCTGTCTGCTGAAGCATTTGGTGGGGCGGGCTCCACATTGGCTTCAGTGTTTGTGGTGGCAGCCTCAACATTTTCTTCCTCCGCTTGTGTAGTTGGAGGGACAACCTCAGGCATGTTCTCCTGGAGAACTGCATCTTGATGTAGCGGGGGAGTGGGTTCTGGTGGTGCTTCTTCATTGTCTTCGGCTGATGCAGCCGGAATTTCTTCAGTATGAACTGGAGGCCTTGGACCTTTGCGAAGCCTACGGAACGCAGACGACGCTTGTGGAGTTGGAGTGGGCTGGGCCTCAAAGTCTTCTTCTTCCTGAGGGCGATCCGCCCATGACTCATTTTGTGCCATTGGCATCAGAGGACAACCAATACTGATGAGTTCGCTTGTTTCAAGCTGAGGAAGGGCTGCATCATCTTGTACATTGTCTTGGTGACCAATGTCTTCAGCAGCTATGGGGTCGGCTGCTGGAATATCTTCAGCTTCAGGAGCCTCTGTGGGAGCAGGCTCATGAACTGTCAGTCGTCTTTTTGCATTGGGGTGAAGGACAGAGAGGGGTTCAACTATCAAGGGCTCTGTGGGAGCAGCCTGAGATTTCTTAATCTTGTGTTTCTTTTTGCTGGGGGCAGTAGGAGAGGCTTCAGAGCTTTTCCTTTTCCTGGCTTCAGCCTCTGCATTCCGTGTCTTCTTAAGCTCAGAAGCGGTTGACCGGCTCTTTGGCTTCGAGCCAGTCGTGGTGGTTGGGAAGACAATCGGAATAGCTTCTTGTCTTGGTGCCTCTGGTTCATTCACAGCAGGCTGCTTCTTCTTCTTCACGGCCATCTTGGGGTCGATGCCAGGACGCCCAAGTGCCTTGCGCTTCTCGGCCTCATTGTAGGCCTGCACACATCGTTCTGCCAGAGACTTCATCTGCTCACGCGAGCCCTGAGCTTCAGCATGCTTCTTCAGGAAATTTTCCTTGAGCTCATGCAACATGGTTTTGAAGCTCTTTACTTCCTGCACGCTGAGCCTGGCCATGTGCTTCTTGAACTGAGCCTTTTCATGATCAATTTTCTGCTTCAGCTCAACTATGCGCCGAGCAATGGCAAGTTCTGAAGCAATTGCGCCTTGGAAAGCGACGCTGAGACCGACAGGCAGCTGCAGATCTTCAAAGCTGATGTCTGGTGAGGCAAACCATTCATCGATGAAGTTGTGGATGATGGCGACATCAAAGAGAGGTAAATTGTTGAAGATTTCAGCTTCTTCTTTGCTTTTGATAAGCTGCTCTAGAGCGTCATCTCCCAGATCTTCATCGCTTGATAGATCAATGGCTTCGCTGCGCAGAATGGCAGCAGCAGTGAGCTCTTTGCCTATTTGTTGCTGGGGCTCCTTTTCCTTCTGGGGCTTGGAGACGCGGGATACGTCTTCAGACTGCACACTGACTTCAGGAGGTGCAGTTTTCAATGGCTTCGCCCTTGAGATTTTTGAGGCAGGTGCCGGCTTTGAAGCTTTTGGTTTCTTCGTCTTCTTTGGCTTCGGCACAGCAGGAGCTTCATCAGATCAGAGTCAGCTGGAGGGTCATTGACGGCAGTCCCTTGGACTAAGATGTGAGTGATCAGGCCCTCAAGATTGGCAAATGGACCGATGATATTGGGTTCGGCGTCGCGTGTGCCATCTGCCCTTGGTGCGGAGGGACCAGGGTTGAAGTCTAACCCAAATTTCTTCCTATTTAGCTTCGCTGACTGTTGGGCAAACTGAAAGTTGCGCTTGAAGAGATTGTCGTCACGACACCAGAGGAGTGACGACGGATGCGCATCATCAGGCTGTGGTCCTCGGACCATGCATGGGTAGAAGCCTTGCGTAATGGCTTCATCTCTGGTTCTGGGTAAGAGATTCTTGAAACGGATATCCCCCCATGGTCTCCTGATGGCACTTTTCTCAGCATACTCCTCAGTGACGAAGCGGTATTTGAACCACTGTTCTGCCCAATAGCGTCGGATCCATTGGATTCGGGTCTTGCGCTGCCCATAGCTCTCTTCTGGATCTGTTTTGTACATTTCTGCCAAGTCTTCAGGAAGATCCTTGGAAGTTCCCTCACGTCTCTGTCTGCCCCCCTTCCTTGCTGCTGCTTCTAAAGCCATAAACTTTAACTTGAAAGGCTTCAAAACTTTCAAAGGCTTCAAAGGCTTTCTTTTTCTGGACCAACAGGAACTGGCTTCAGGAGAGTTTATGTGATGCTGTAGGAATTCTCCAAATGAATGCAGACTATGAGAACCGAAGGATTCTCCCACGGACATGTACTTGTGACAGCATTAAGGTGCGAGGGAAGGGGAAGAGGTCATATGCATTCTCAGAAGGTTTTTGAAGATTAATCAGTTTAGAAGACATTGACCTCATCGTGCGAAGACATTCACTCATAGATAAGAAGTTGGTTCCAGATTTGTACGAACCCACAGATCAGTACAAGTGAGGAATCTAACTACTTTATGAAGCACAAGTGAATATACTAGGCATGTTATGAGATGCAGCGAGAGATCTAACTAGTGTGAAGAGAAACTTCTTATGGTAGAAAGTGACAGAACCATGAGATCAAAAGAGGCTGTAAAAAGAAGTTTTATTTACCACACTGGAACTGCTAGACGGAAGGGAGTGGATGCCGAGCAGTTCAGTCCTCCGTGCCCTAACTTGGCGACGGAAAACACCTACGGCGACGGCGGAGAGGACGATGTCCGCGGTCGGCGTGAGGACGGCATTGGAGAGGTTGCGGCAGCGAAGCGCTTCGTCTCCGGCGTCGTCGAGTGCTAGCGGTGGCGCTAGGGTTCTTGCGAGGGTGGAAGAAGGAGATAATGACTGCGGTACGTGTGAATTTATAGGCTCAGGGGCGGCACTGTGCTATTACACAGGTGCCCCTGGCGGTTCGCATTTGAGGAACGCGTGGCCAGTTTGTGGAAGTTTTGGGTTTGTTCCACGTCCCACACACGACTGGATTGTCGGGCGGTCGTTCCTACTTCTCCGGATTTTATGTGGATAAATGAGCATTGAAAATGGACTTTATGGTTGTCTCTTTATCTTCTGCTGACAAGGACGCAGTGAAGACATTCGACAGTTTCAATAGAATGCATATGACTTGGAGAGATAGAATTTGAGATGGAAAGCATAGAGAGATTAGGGTCCGATCACATTCACTTAGTTCAAAAGATTCAACCAAGAAGACATAGCTATAAGTGAATGCTGTAGAGGACAGAACACTAGTATGAATATATATATATAATCAACATAGTGAAGATAATCATGAAGACATATTAAGTTCGAAGCCAAACCAAATGTGAAGATATTGCAAGGTAACGCCATGAGGGAAACACTTCAAAATAGAACGTTTGGTGGTGGCGTTACCCACCGTATAGGAAGTATTAGACCCAGACACGGCGCACAATTATCGTGGCACTCTAAAGTCAAATTCCACATTAATGTATTCACACTTAGAATGTATGTCTTCATTGATTGAAGATATACTTTACTTTGTGTGTTGCACATCTAAGTCGTCAATATGCATAAGTGTTAGGATGTGTGCCTGATCACAGGACATTTGAGGATTCCAAGATATTTAGCTCACACCGTAACTTGCAAAACCTCTTCTCATCCAAGGGCTTGGTGAAGATATCTGCCAATTGCTCTTCAGTGTTGACGTGTATGATATCAATGTCTTCCTTCACAACATGATCTCTGAGAAAGTGATGACGAATTTCAATGTGCTTTGTCTTCGAGTGCTGAACTGGGTTGTTGGCAATCTTGATGGCGCTTTCATTGTCGCAGTATAGTGGCACTTGCTTCAGATGAATGCCATAGTCCTTGAGTGTTTGCTTCATCCACAGAAGCTGAGCGCAGCAAGATCCAGCAGCAATGTATTCAGATTCAGTAGTGTCGAGAGATACACAGTTCTGCTTCTTTGAAGACCAACATACAAGTGATCGTCCCAGAAAGTGACATGTGCCTGATGTAGACTTGCGATCAACCTTGTCACCAGCATAATCAGCATCCGAAAATCCAACCAAATCAAACTCTGAGCCCTTTGGATACCATAATCCTAGAGTTGGGGTGTGAGCCAAATATCGAAGAATTCGCTTCACAGCTAAGTGATGCGACTCCTTTGGTGCCGCTTGAAATCGAGCACACATGCAAACACTAAGCATGATATCTGGCCTAGATGCACATAAATAAAGCAAAGACCCAATCATGGAGCGGTATACCTTTTGATCGAACTCTTTACCATTGTCGTCAAGACCTAGATGATGTTTGGCTGGCATTGGTGTTGTGAAGCCTTTGCAGTCTTGCATGCCGAACTTCTTCAGGCAATCTTTGAGATACTTCTCTTGAGATATGAAGATGCCATTGCGCTGTTGTCGTATTTGAAGACCAAGGAAAAATTTCAGCTCCCCCATCATGGACATCTGATATTGCTCTTGCATCATATATCCAAACTCTTCACTGTACTTCTGATTGGTGCAGCCGAAGATAATGTCATCCACATATATTTGGCACACAAACAGTTCACCATCATATGTCTTCGTGAAAAGAGTGGGATCAAGGGAACCAGGTATGAAGCCTTTGCTCTTCAGGAAGTACTTGAGTGTGTCATACCAGGCCCTAGGGGCTTGTTTGAGGCCATACAGTGCCTTGTTGAGCTTGTATACCATGTCAGGATGTTTTGGATTTTCAAAGCCAGGCGGTTGTGCAACATATACTTCTTCTTCAATCTTGCCATTGAGAAAGGCACTTTTCACATCCATTTGATATAGAAGTATGTTATGATGATTTGCATAGGCCAGCAGTATGCGTATGGCTTCAAGCCTAGCCACAGGAGCAAATGTTTCATCGAAGTCAATGCCCTCCACTTGAGTATATCCTTGAGCAACGAGACGGGCTTTATTTCTGACAACTTGACCATGCTCATCTTGTTTGTTGCGGTATATCCATTTAGTGCCTATAATGTTGTGCTTCCGTGGATCAGGACGCTTAACCAGTTCCCATACATTATTCAGCTCAAATTGTTGAAGCTCTTCTTGCATAGATTGAATCCATTTAGGTTCCATGAAGGCTTCTTCAACTTTCTTGGGTTCTGATATTGATACAAATGCAAAGTGCCCACAGAAATTCGCCAGTTGAGTTACCCTTGAACGAGTGAGTGGACCAGGTGCATTGATGCTGTCAATTATTCTGTCAATTTGCACTTCATTGGCAACACGAGGGTGTACAGGGCAAAGACTTTGCTCTTGCTGATCTGTGTTGTAGTTGGGAGGAATGTCTTCGGGCTGAGCATTGTCTTCATGTTGATCAGGTGCTGAGATGATGAGTTCTTCTTCAGGATGATCTTCAGAAAGTATAATCTCTCCAGTTCCCATAAGCTTGATTGATTCATTAGCTGGAACTTCATCTAGCACATTTGGCAGTTGCTCTCTTTGTGAACCATTTGTCTCATCGAACCGCATATCCACTGTTTCAACCACTTTGTAATGAAAGAGATTGAAGACTCTGTAGGAGTGTGAATCCTTTCCATATCCAAGCATAAAGCCCTCATGTGCTTTTGGTGCAAACTTTGAGGTGTGGTGTGGGTCCTTGATCCAGCACCTTGCTCCAAATACTCTGAAGTAACTGACATTTGGCTTCTTGCCAGTTAGGAGTTCATAAGATGTCTTGTTCAGAAGCTTGTGAAGATAAACACGATTGATTGTATGGCATGCAGTGTCAATGGCTTCAGTCCAGAATTTTCTTGGAGTCTTGTATTCATCTAGCATCGTTCTGGCCATCTCAATGAGTGTTCTGTTCTTGCGTTCGACGACGCCATTCTGCTGTGGCGTGTACCGAGCTGAGAATTCATGTGTGATTCCCAAGGTATCAAGATATGTATCAAGGCCAGTGTTCCTGAATTCAGTGCCATTGTCACTTCTGATGTGCTTTATCTTGGCACCAAAATTGTTCATAGCTCGATTGGCGAAGCGTCTGAAGACATCCTGCACTTCAGTCTTGTAAAGGATTATGTGCACCCACGTATATCTAGAATAATCATCAACAATGACAAACCATAGAGGCAAGCAGAAGTAGTAAAAGTTGAGTAGTGAGTGGGACCGAAAAGATCCATGTGGAGCAGTTCGAAGGGTTGTGTAGTAGTCATGATTGTCTTCGAAGGATGTTTTGCCCTTGTCATTTTCCCTGCTTCACAGGAACCGCATAAGTGATCTTTCTTGAACTTGACGCCCTCGATGCCTATGACATGCTTCTTCTTCGCAAGGGTGTGGAGGTTCCTCATGCCAGCATGCCCAAGCCTCCGATGCCAAAGCCAGCATTCTGAAGCTTTTGCAAGAAGACATACTGCCAGTTGTGGCCCTGCTGAGAAATCTACCACGTACAAATCATCTTTCCGATACCCTTCAAACACTAGAGACTTGTCAGATTCCATTAGTACCAGGCAATGATATTTTCCAAACATTACGATCATGTTCAAATCACAAAGCATTGAGACAGACATTAAGTTGAAGCCAAGGGATTCAACAAGCATGACTTTATCCATGTGTTGATCCTTTGAGATTGCAACTCTACCTAGACCCAATACCTTACTTTTACCAGTGTCAGCAAATGTGATGTGACTCTTGTCGGATGGACGTAAGGTTGAGTCCATAAGAAGGCTTCTTTTGCCAGTCATGTGATTTGTACACCCACTGTCAATAATCCATTCTGAAGACTTTGAAGTCGCTGGTGTCATACCCTACAGTGCAGTTAGGGGGATAGGCTTCACGAAGAGAATTGTGAAGCAAAAACATTTGACGAACCAGTGGGTTACGAAAACTTAGATCCAGATTAGGAGTAATAGGGAGAGTAGCATGCGATTCAGGAACGAAGTACATAATGATGCCATTTGGGCATTTTATCTTGCGCCCCACAAGATTTTTAAGGTCCCCGGCAATAGCATCAGAAGATTTTGTTTTTGTGCTGGAGACCTTTCCCTACAAAAGAGAGTTAAGCTTTCTTAACCACCCACATCAAGGGTGGCTTAGAAACTATAAGTCTAATTGCAGCATCTAAGAATTTTGGCTTTGAAGCCTTAGCAAACAGTCTAGCAGGTGGACAATAATACTCATATGAATAAGCAGAATAATTTTTGGTCATATGAACATGACGGTTCGAAGAACCGCTCTCATATTCGTATGCCTGAGTATGGTTTCCCTGCAAAACATTTGCGTTAGTGTGACTCTGGTGAGTCCTCTGTTTGTATGAAGCCTTTGGACCATATGAAGCCTTTGGTCTGATGTTTGTCTTCTTCAAGTGAGGTGTCATGAAGACATTCACAGGAAGATTTTCCAGACACTTTTTCGGAACCCAGATCTTCTTCATAGGTGGTCCATTCCTGCAGTTAGTACCAATGTACCTGGCAAACACTTCACCATTCTGATTCTTAAACAGTTTATAGTTTGCATCAAAGGATTCATCAATGATAATGGGGTTAGCACAAGTGAAGCCAGATAAATTGGATGGATCTGCTGAAAGTTCCTTTGCAGCAACCCATGTGGTTTTGGGGTACTGCTCAGGTTTCCAGTAAGAGCCATCTGCATTTATTTTCCTCACGAACCCAACACCCTCTTTCCTAGGGTTTCGGTTCAGAATCTGCTTCTTGAGGACATCACATAATGTCTGATGTCCTTTAAGACTTTTGTACATCCCTGTTTCAAGCAATGTCTTCAACCTAGCATTCTCATCAGCAATAGCAGTGGTATCCTCAGCAGAGGGGTTAGTTACCACATCAACAGTTGAAGATATTGGAACAGCAGTAGCAGTGGAACATTCAGCAACAGAAGTAGCATTATCACGCTCAATGCATTTAAGACATGGTGGTTCAAATCCTTCCTGAGCGGGACTGATCTGTTCGGTGCGAAGTGACTCGTTTTCCTTTTGAAGATCTTCATGAGCCGCTCTCAATTTCTCAAGTTCTTGCTTCCTTTGAAGATAATCATAGGAAAGCTTTTCATGAGTTGTTGAGAGAGTATCAAGACGATCTTCAAGTTCCTGATACTTAACGTGAAGGTTTTTTATGTCTTCAATTAAGGATTCAGATTGAGTCATTTCAGCACCCAATAGATCATCGCTTCTGTGTAACAGTTTTTGAATATGTTCCATATCTTTTTGTTGTTCAGTTGCAATTTTAGCAAGTGTTTTGTAGCTGGGTTTTGAATCACAGTCAGAGTCATCGTCACTAGATGTTTGATAGCGAGTAGTGCGTGTGTTTACCTTGGCACTGCGTGCCATGAAGCAGTAGGTAGGAGTGGAGTCGTTCTTGTCATTTGCGTCGGTGTCGGTAATGCAGTCATTGTCTTCAGTGTTGAAGATGGACTTGGCGACGTATGCTGTAGCCAGACTCGCAACGCCAGAATCAGACTCCTCCTCAGACTCCACCTCTGCCTCCTCAGATGCGGACTCCTCCTCTGAATCCATCTCCTTGCCAACAAACGCACGTGCCTTGCCAGATGAGCTCTTCTTGTGTGATGAAGACTTTGAAGAAGACTTGGAAGAAGACTTTGAGTATTTCTTCTTCTTCTTGTCGTCAGAATCATATTCCTTGCTCTTCTTCTTCCTTCTGTTCTCCTTGTCCCACTATGGACACTCAGAGATGAAGTGTCCAGTTTTCTTGCACTTGTGACATGTTTTCTTCTTGTAGTCATGAGCAGAAGCTTCATCATTCCTTGAGCTTGATCCTGAAGATTTTCTGAAGCCTTTCTTCTCGGTGCATTTTTGGAACTTCTTCACTAGCATTGCAAGTTCTCTTCCAATGTATTCAGGATCATCAGAACTGCAGTCAGATTCTTCTTCAGATGAGGAAACAGCTTTTGCCTTCAAGGCACGAGTTCACCCATAGTTTGGACCGTAGATATCTCTTTTCTCAGAAAGCTGAAACTCATGTGTGTTGAGCTTCTCAAGTATGTCAGACGGATCGAGTGTCTTGAAATCAGGACGTTCTTGAATCATCAGGGCCAGGATGTCAAACGAACTATCAAGTGATCTCAGCAGCGTCTTGACGATTTCATGTTTGGTGATCTCAGTGGCGCCGAGGGCTTGAAGCTCATTTGTGATGTCAGTGAGCCGGTCAAATGTGTGTTGGACATTCTCATTGTCATTTTTCTTGAAGCGGTTGAAGAGGTTGCAAAGAACACTGATTCTTTGATCTCTGTGGGTTGACACGCCTTCATTGACCTTGGAGAGCCAGTCCCAGACCAGCTTGGATGTCTTCAAAGCACTCACACGGCCATACTGTCCTTTTGTCAGATGACCACAGATGATATTTTTGGCAGTAGAGTCCAGTTGAGTGAACTTCTTGACATCAGCAACAGTGACACCTTCTCCAGCCTTGGGAACGCCGTTCTCGACGACATACCATAGGTCGACGTCAATGGCTTCAAGATGCATGCGCATCTTATTCTTCTAGTAGGGATATTCAGTTCCATCGAAGACGGGGCACGCAGCGGAGACTTTGATTATCCCTGCAGTCGACATAGCTAAAACTCCAGGTGGTTAAACCGAATCACACAGAACAAGGGAGCACCTTGCTCTAATACCAATTGAAAGTGCGTTATATCGACTAGAGGGGGGGGTGAATAGGCGATTTTTATGAAAGTCTTCAAAACGTGAGAGTTATGAAGACAAACAGCGAAGATTATGCCTATTACTATGCATCGGAAGTTAGATTACACTAGGCCAGCCATGGTCATGTATTCAATAGAGTGAAAGCTCAATGACAAACAGCTTCAGTGTAATAAGGATCAGGTAGGAAGAAGTTATGAAACCAAACAGATCATACATTCACGTTGTGAAGACAAAAGATAAAGCAAGCATGCAATGGCTTCACAATGAGTAACAGTAAGAAAAGGAAGTGAAGATGAAACCAGTGACTCGTTGAAGACAATGATATGTTGGACCAGTTCCAGTTGCTGTGACAACTGTACGTCTGGTTGGAGCGGCTAGGTATTTAAACCTTAGGACACACAGTCCCGGTGACCCTGGGTCACTAAGGAACTGACACGTGTCTCAACGGTCAGATTTCAAACTCTCATGGCAACTTTGCTTGGGCTACAAGCAAAGCTGACTTGTCCGGCTCTGGACAAGATTCGCTCTCATTATCTTCACTCGAAGACATAGGTTTTTGATTTAGGCATCACTTCAGTCATTCTGACTGGTTCTCCTGGACCCCACTTAACAGTACGGTGGTTCCTATGACTCAACACAAAAGAAAAGGAACTACGAAAGATCTAAGTCTTCGAGCTCCATATGCTTCATAATGTGTCTTCTTTTGTCATAGTCTTCAAAGTGAATATCTTCATGTACCACCTTTGTCTTCAATGTCTTCATACATTTTTAGGGGTCATCTCTGGTAGTAAAACCGAATCAATGAGGGACTTCTACCTGTGTTTTCCTGCAATTCTCACAAACACATTAGTCCCTCAACTAGGTTTGTCGTCAATACTCCAAAACCAACTAGGGGTGGCACTAGATGCACTTACAGAGCCTATGCATGTTACATGTCTTTCCAAAGCTTTACTTTCTATTCTCTATATCTTTATCTAAAGCTTTCATGTATGTTGTCATCAATTACCAAAAAGGGGGAGATTGAAAGCACAAGTGCTCCCTGGGTGGTTTTGGTAATTAATGTCAACATATCTCTTGTTGGACTAACACTTTTACCTAGTATGTTTCAGATAAGTTCAACAATGGAGTGGCATGGACTAGAGGATGTGGAACCCCTTCAAGATGAGAGGATGTGGAACCCCTTCAAGATGCTAAGGACAAAGGATTGGCTCAAGCTTCAAGATCAAGACTCTACATTTTCTATTTTAGTTATCCAAGATCACATTGAGTCTATAGGAAAAGCCAATACTATCAAGAGGGGATGAGGTGTTGCTTAATGGCTTGCTTGCTCAAAGTGCTTAGTGATATGCTCCAAAACCCTCAACTACCTTCCCACATCCACATATGACCTAAACCAAAAGTCAAACTCAACCCCACCGATTCTATCTAACCGGCGCCACCGAGTTTCAGATGTCATAGCCACTGCCACAAACCCTAGCAAATCGGTTTCACCGATAGGGATCTCGGTCTCACCGAGATGGGATTGTAATCTCTCTCTGTATGTCCATTACCAAAATCGGTCTCACCGAGTTTGAGCAATCGGTACTACCGAGATTACAATGCAAACCCTCTGGTTAGCTTATTACCAAAATCGGTCCCACCAAGTTTGTGTAATCGGTCCCACCGAGTTTGCCTGACCAACTCTCTGGTTAGCTTATTACCAAAATCGGACCCACTGAGTTTGTGTAATCGGTCACACTGAGATTACGTTATGCCCTAACCCTAACCATATCGGTCCTACCGAGTTGCATCTCAGTCCCACCGAAAATCCTAACGGTCACTAGGTTTGCTGAATCGGTCCGACCGAGTTTAATCATTCGGTCCCACCGAGTTTGGCAAATTGTGTGTAACGGTTAGATTTTGTGTGGAGGCTATATATACCCCTCCACCCACTCTTCATTCATGGAGAGAGCCATCAGAACATACCTACACTTCCAATACACATTTTCTGAGAGAGAACCACCTACACTTGTGTTGAGGTCAAGATATTCCATTCCAACCATATGAATCTTGATCTCTAGCCTTTCCCAAGTTGCTTTCCATCCAAATCTTCTTTCCACCAAATCCAAATCCTGTGAGAGAGAGTTGAGTGTTGGAGAGACTATAATTTGAAGCACAAGAGCAAGGAGTTCATCATCAACACACCATTTGTTACTACTTGGAGAGTGGTGTCTCCTAGATTGGCTAGGTGTCATTTGGGAGCCTCCAACAAGATTTTGGAGTTGAACCAAGGAGTTTGTAAGGGCAAGGAGATCGCTACTTCGTGAAGATCTACCGCTAGTGAGGCAAGTCCTTCGTGGGCGACGGCCGTGATGGAATAGACAAGGTTGCTTCTTCATGGACCCTTCGTGGGTGGAGCCCTCCGTGGACTCGCGCAACTGTTACCCTTCGTGGGTTGAAGTCTCCATCAACGTGGATGTACGATAGCACCACCTATCAGAACCACGACAAAAACATCCGTGTCTCCAATTGCGTTTGAATACTCCAAACCCTTCTCTTTACATTCTTGCAAGTTGCATGCTTTACTTTCCGCTGCTCATATACTCATTGCATGCTTGCTTGATATGTATTGTGTTTGTTAAACTTGTGCTTAAACTCCACTTAAACTTAAGAATATTAAAAACTGCAACTTTTGGCACTTAGTGTCTAATCACCCCCCTCTAGACACCTCTTCTCGATCCTTTCAATAGGGAGTGTGCGATGATGATCATATCAATCTTGGAACCACTTCCAATACACATCGTCACTTCACCCTTAACTAGTCTCTGTTCATTCTGCAGCTCCCGTTTCGAGTTACTACTCTTAGCAACTGAACCCGCATCAAATACCGAGGGGTTGCTATAAACACTAGTAAAGTACACATCAATAACATGTATATCAAATATAGCTTTGTTCACTTTGCCATCCTTCTTATCCACCAAATACTTGGGGCAGTTCCGCTTCCAATGACCAGTCCCTTTGTAGTAGAAGCACTTAGTCTCAGGCTTAGGTCCAGACTTGGGCTTCTTCACTTGAGCAACAACTCGCTTGTCGTTCTACTTGAAGTTCCCCTTCTTCCCTTTGCCCTTTACTTGAAACTAATGGTCTTGTCAACCATCAACACTTGATGTTTTTCTTGATTTCTACCTTCGTCGATTTCAGCATCATGAAGAGCTTGGGAATCATTTCCATTATCCCTTGCATATTATAGTTCATCACGAAGTTCTAGTAACTTGGTGATAGTGACTAGAGAACTCTGCCAATCACTGTCTTATCTGGAAGATTAACTCCCACTTGATTCAAGCAATTGTAGTACCCAGACAATCTGAGCACATGCTCACTGCTTGAGCTATTCTGCTCCATCTTTTTAGCTATAGAACTTGTTGGAGACTTCATATCTCTCAACTCGGGTATTTTCTTGAAATATTAACTTCAACTCCTGGAACATCTCAAATCGTCCATGACATTCAAAACGTCTTTGAAGTCCCGATTCTAAGCTGTTAAGCATGGTGCACTAAACTATCAAGTATTCATCATATTGAGCTAGCCAAACGTTCATAACGTTTGCATCTACTCCTGCAATAGGTCTGTCACCTAGCGGTGCATTAAAGACATAATTCTTCTGTGTAGCAATGAGGATAATCCTTAGATCACAGATCCAATCCGCATCATTGCTACTAACATTTTTCAACATAATTTTTCTCTAGGAACACAATAAACTGGGAGCAACATCACGAGCTATTGATCTACAACATAGATATGCTAATACTACCAGGACTAAGTTCATGATAAATTAAAGTTCAATTAATCATATTACTTAAGAACTCCCACTTAGACAGACATCCCTCTAATCTTCTAAGTGATCACGTGATCCATATCAACTAAACCATGTCCGATCATCACGTGAGATGGAGTAGTTTCAATGGTGAACATCACTATGTTGATCATATCTACTATATGATTCACGCTCGACCTTTTGGTCTCCGTGTTCCGAGGCCATATCTGTTATATGCTAGGCTCGTCAAGTTTAACCTGAGTATTCCGTGTGTGCAACTATTTTGCACCCGTTGTATTTGAACGTAGAGCCTATCACACACGATCATCACGTGGTGTCTCAGCATGAAGAACTTTCACAATGGTGCATACTCAGGGAGAACACTTATACTTTGATAATTTAGTGAGGGATCATCTTATAATGCTACCGCCGAACTAAGCAAAATAAGATGTATAAAAGATAAACATCACATGCAATCATAATATGTGACATGATATGGCCATCATCATCTTGTGCCTTTGATCTCCATCTCCAAAGCATCGTCATGATCTCCATCGTCACCGGCATGACACCATGATCTCCATCATCTTGATCTATATCAATGTGTCGTCACATGGTCATCTCGCCAATAATTGCTCTTGCAACTATTGCTATCGCATAGCGATAAAGTAAAGCAATTATTTGGCGCTTGCATCTCTTATGCAATAGAGAGATAACCATAAGGCTTTTGCCAGTTGCCGATAACTTCAACAAAACATGATCATCTCATACAACAACTTATATCTCATCACGTCTTGACCATATCACATCACAACATGCCCTGCAAAAACAAGTTAGATGTCCTCTACTTTGTTGTTGCAAGTTTTACGTGGCTGCTACCGGCTGAGCAAGAACCGTTCTTACCTACGCATCAAAACCACAACGATAGTTTGTCAAGTTGGTTTCGTTTTAACCTTCTCAAGGACCGGGCGTAGCCACACTCTGTTCAACTAAAGTTGGAGAAACTGACACCCGCCAGCCACCTGTGTGCAAAGCACGTCGGTAGAACCAGTCTCGCATAAGCGTACACGTAATGTCGGTCCGGGCCGCTTCATCCAACAATACCGCCGAACCAAAGTATGACATGCTGGTAAGCAGTATGACTTATATCACCCACAACTCACTTGTGTTCTACTCGTGCATATGACATCTACGCATAAAACCTGGCTCGGATGCCACTGTTGGGGAACGTAGTAATTTCAAAAATTTCCTATGCACACGCAAGATCATGGTGATGCATAGCAACGAGAGGGGAGAGTGTTGTCTACGTACCCTCGTAGACCATTCGCGGAAGTGTTATATCAACGCGGTTGATGTAGTCGTACGTCTTCACGATCCGACCGATCCAAGTACCGAAAGCACGGCACCTCCGAGTTCTGCACACGTTCGGCTCGGTGACGTCCTTGCCTTCTCGATCCAGCAAGAGGGGCGAAGTAGTAGATGAGTTCCGGCAGCACGACGGCGTGGTGACGGTGTTGGTGAAGAACAATCTCCGCAGGGCTTCGCCTAAGCACTACGAAAACTAGGACGGAGGATAAACTAGAGGGGACGGGGTTGCCGGCACACGGCTTGGTGTTTCTTGATGTGTCTTGGGTGCTAGCCCTACCCCTCTATTTATATGTTGAGCCTTGGGGTCGAAACTTGGAGTAAAACCCTCCACAAAGTCGGTTTCACCCGAAAGGCAAGAGTCCTTCTTGGACTCCAGGGCCAGACGCCAGGGTTCCCGGCGTCTGGACCCAGACGCCAGGGACCATGGCGTCTGGCCCCTGGACTCCACAAAACTTCCTTTTGCGCTTTCCAAAAACCTTGTGGGCTGTCCCCTTTGGCCCAAATAAAGTGTTCTCGTACCCAAACATTTTGGGAAACATCCGGAACCCCTTCCAGTAAATTCCGGAACCCTTCCGATGACCAAACACTATTATCCCATATATCAAACTTTATCCCCGGACCATTCCGGAGTTCCTCGTCATGTCCGTGATCTCATCCCGGACTCCGAACAACATTCGGTCACCAACATACATAACTCATATAGTACTATATCGTCAACGAACATTAAGCGTGCGGACCCTACGGGTTCGAGAA
Organism: Triticum urartu; assembly: GCF_003073215.2. Classification (NCBI taxonomy): domain Eukaryota; kingdom Viridiplantae; phylum Streptophyta; class Magnoliopsida; order Poales; family Poaceae; genus Triticum; species Triticum urartu. The sequence continues at coordinate 379,089,568 of NC_053022.1, read as the reverse complement.
CTATGTAGACATGACCGAGACACCTCTCTGGTCAATAACCAATAGCGGGACCTGGATGCCCATATTGGCTCCTACATATTCTACGAAGATCTTTATCGGTCAGACCACATACCAACATACGTTGTTCCCTTTGTCATCGGTATGTTACTTGCCCGAGATTCGATCGTCGGTATCTCAATACCCAGTTCAATCTCGTTACCGGCAAGTCTCTTTACTCGTTCCATAATACATCATCCCGCAACTAACTCATTAGTTGCAATGCTTGCAAGGCTTATAGTGATGTGCATTACCGAGTGGGCCCAAAGATACCTCTCCGACAATCGGAGTGACAAATCCTAATCTCGAAATACGCCAACCCAACAAGTACCTTCGGAGACACCTGTAGAGCACCTTTATAATCACCCAGTTACGTTGTGACGTTTGGTAGCACACAAAGTGTTCCTCCGGTAAACGGGGGTTGCATAATCTCATAGTCATAGGAACATGTATAAGTCATGAAGAAAGCAATATCAACAAACTAAATGATCAAGTGCTAAGCTAACGGAATGGGTCAAGTCAATCACATCATTCTCCTAATGATGTGGTCCCGTTAATCAAATGACAACTCTTTGTTTATGGCTAGGAAACATAACCATCTTTGATCAACGAGCTAGTCAAGTAGAGGCATACTAGTGACACTCTGTTTGTCTATGTATTCACACGTGTATCATGTATCCGATAAATACAATTCTAGCATGAATAATAAACATTTATCATGATATAAGGAAATAAATAATAACTTTATTATTGCCTCTAGGGCATATTTCCTTCATCATTGACAACGGGTGTGTGGAGGGCCTCCATATTGCGGCGCTGAAGTTCCTCCCTCTACTGAGAAGAGAGAGTTTCGGGGTGGTACTCTTCATGAACGCGCGACGGATCGCCACTGCCATCGTCGCCGCCGTTGCGACGCATGCCAGGTGGGCTGCAAGGTGTGTCGACCATCAGGACCTCCGCCGTGGGATCGCTACTGTCGCACTCGGACAGGGTCTCGACGGAGCCAGTCGAACAGGCCATAGAGATATTCCTCGGGCTCGATCGCCGCGACTTGAGGGGTGGCCGACTGACGCGCCACCGCGTGCTTCACCCACCACTGAAGCTGTGACCGACCGGATCTCTTGTGATGGCGAGCGGTGGGGAGCGAAGATGTCGTGGGGGGCGACCGATACTGATTCGACGGCTGCTGTGAACACATGCGCGAAAGTGTGTCGCCCCGCGAATGGGGAGCGCCTCAACGTCGAGAGGAGCTTCCTGAAGCCAAGCGGAGTCGTCAGCGATAAAAACGAGCGCACCGAGACGGATCTCGCGGCCCTCCGCCAAACCTCCACCGGAAACCATAATGAAAGGACTCGGAGAAATCGCAACCTCACCGAAAAGTCGCTAAGACACCTGCCCCAAGGTGGGCGCCAACTGTTGTGGTTCTAAGTCTGATAGTAAAGTAGGGGGTAGGAATGTAGAGGCAAGATCCTAGCTACGGTGAGATTGTGCACGCAAGATGTACAAGTTCAGGCCCTTCGCAGTGGAAGTAATAGCCCTTGTCTCAGGGGAGGGGGTGGCTTATATAGAGTGCGCCAGGACCCCAACATGCCCACGTTACGAGGGTTCAATGTACATAAAGAGGGGACGTTACTGGTAACGTCAGCATTAAAGTGATATAAATGACCCTTAAGAGTACGGAGTGAACTCCTGACCGTTGCCATCCTGAGTGGCCTTAGATCTTCTGCGCTCCGAGTGGTTCATGATGTGGTCGAATGATTATGTCATGGTCGAATGGAATTGGGCTACCCGAGTGGAACTCATGGTCGAGCGGGTTGCATTTGAGGTGATTCCAGTCGGTAGAATTTGCTATCCTTTGGATGTCTTTGACTATAGGGCAGTGTCCTTGGGGAGGGTACTTAGATCAGGTCTATTGCCCTACCCTAGGTACACGGCACCGTCACTGGTTGACCGTTTCTTTTGTTGCCTAATCACAAACAGTTCATCCGAGTGAACCGTATGTTGTACATCGCACACACCTTCATCTGGCTGCCCGTTTCTTTTGTGTTGCCTAATCACAAACAGTTCATCCGAGTGAACCGTATGCTGTATATCGCACACACCTTCATCTGGGTGCCCGTTTCTTTTGTTCCTCCTCATCGCAAACAGTTAATTGAACTAAACCGTATGCCCTGCATTACACACACAACTAAAATCCGAACCGTGTTTGATGCATCCGTCATCACAAACGTTTTGCACCTTTTTGATGGGTTTTTTACACCACCGATTGCGATTATTGCATCACACACAAATTTGTCGAAGGGTCTCTGATCGTAGTGTCGGGTTAGCAGCATCCTGCAGTAGTGTTAGTTAGATTGAGAGATTAGAAACTCAGACCAATTGTAAAAGTACATGTGATCTAGCGGCTAGCCGAATGTCCGCCACAACTAACAAGGTTTTACCGGTGATTGCTAACTCGCCGGAGTCAGGCCGGACGTTTAATTATTCGCCAACGGCTGAAGAGGCCGCCGCCTAATTTACTTTTTGGAAAGACCTCCGCCTGATGGAGTGAACATGGTATCTACATGGGGCATCCTACATATCGATTTGTTCGGTTTATTCGGTTTCTGGGCACTGAAAACCGAACACAAACCAAACACCGGACAACCTTAAAATTTCCCACCGAATCAAAAAGCAAACCACCGAATTAACCGACATATCGGTTAATACGTTTCGTTTCGGTTTGGTTTTTTGGTTTCTGGTTTAACCGTACCCACCCCTACAAAGAAAGATGCATAATTTTCCTAATTTGTTTATTATTGGTCGTTCCATGCATTGGCCGGGGTAAAAAATGCCCAAAACATGAGTTTTTCCTTGCATACTTATCCATGCCTGACGGCACTACACAACATTAGCATACTTTGAGTTTGTCCTTGTATTATCTGTTATTCACGGTAGAAATGCCCGGAGCAAAGAAATGATGAATTGTAGTGTAGTCATTCTTGTAGTTAAAGATTATGTTTAAAATTGATCATCACTTGGGAAGCTGGCAACTTGCAGGGTCGATGAGACATTAAATTGCCATATTGCTTTCCCCTCTTATTCACATGTTATGAGTATATCTTTAACAATACAATTTAATATTTGTGTTTTCATAGGTAGGAAGAGACAGGATCAGATCGCTCACCAGTGATGAAGGCGTTATGTGGTCGTTGCCGCGGTGCTAAATGTTGGTGTAGTGCCAAATAAGAGGTATGGTGCAAAATTCTTCAGCTAGACATTATGGTACAATGGAAATGTGAGGATTCTTGATCATCATACCCGTTTGTAGCCTATATCACTCTACAAACTGTACAACATGAAGTGTCTTTCACACCTGTTACAATCCAAGATTTGTTAATTAATCATATTAATTATATTCATAAGTAGTATAAAGTTGGATCATATATTATGAGGTTGGCAAGGGGGTTATTGGTGCTCATTAAAATAGCAGTATGAAATAAGCCTGCATATATTTGTTGGTTTTCAATTTAAGCCTTTCAACTCAACTGAAATTATTATTTGTACATTATTTACTGACTTTTACCTCCTGTTTTGTAGGCTATTTGGAACGATGGCAGGTTTTAACCAAGAAGTACTCAATAGGTGGACTAGCTCAAAATGGAGAAGCATGCTGGTAGCTTTTTGATTGATTTATTAAACATTTAAGTTCGTAGCAATTCACAACGTCAATATCTTTGGGATGCCTTGTAATAGTTTAGAAAACTGTGTTTTTTCCGGTCTGATGTGGCATGCTGTCCATAGACGTCCTGACCCCATTCCCTCCTCATATATGATCTGATAGCCTAGACATATGGAAACAATTTGGGGGTTCCGACTCTCTCTCTCTCTCTTGCTAATAGAATAATGAACAACCGGTAAGACTAATATTATAGACCTTCTCCTCAATCCTACCATGTATTATTCGACTTATGTGCTAATACAGGAAAAATATGTTGTAATTTTTTGAGTTGTGACCTATATTTTCTGGGCAAGTTTTAACCTTGTCGCAATTGTTGATGCATGTCATTCACCCTTTCACCCTTATATATGATGTTAATGTCTAAGTGTATGTCTAATGAGGGTTTCTCTTTGGTTGGTGTCTGAATAGGAGGTTGCTCGCTGGAGGCGGACGAATGGCACTCGACGACGATGCACCCTGATATCTGTGTCATTGAGTTCCTGCGATGGCATGGCTGCATTAAAGGCAGAATGAATTTGCTAGTTACAGTTACATATCAAATACTAGATAATCCTTTGCACACATAGAGTCAATGTTCTCGATAAATGTCGTCTGCGTTTGCACGCAAAAAAGTATGGTGTCAGTTATAAATATAGCAATTAACATCACATTTCTGTTGGATGGAGATGATTAATTTATGTTAGATAATTTTATTTTAAACAGAAAATCCTTTAAATGAGAAGCTGATGCTTACACAAACACGAGTTAATTAGCTCCTTTGAGCGGGTTTGTCTCCCAGATAAACCAAACACGGTAAGTTTAAAACCCTGTTATCTATTAAGGCATATCGATCCAAGTATTGTTCTTCTTTTAGATGACTCTGATCTTTTAGGGGGTGTATAGGGCATCAAGTGTTAGTTCATTAGTGACATAAGAATGTAGTACTAAACTGCTAATAAATGATTGTGGCTGGAGTTTAGTGTGCTGAGGAAGAAACATTACCGCGTGAGTAGTAAATGAAGCGTACGACCAGAGGTTGGCAGTTACAACACGTACATGTGATAGAAGCATGGTGGGACCTGAGTTAGAGCACATACATTAAATTCTCAGCTTTCTTAGAATAGGATAATACCCGAGATTATTATAGAAAATGTATGTCTAGGACACATCTAGATGTGACATAGTTATGTCACATCTAACCTGATGTCCACTATGTTTGTGGTCTATTCCCGCGATGACATGGCTGCATTAAAGGCAGAATGAATTTGCTAGTTACAGATACATATCAAATACTAGATAATACACTGTGACTCCTATCCTCTGCACACATAGAGTCAATGTTCTCAATAAATATCGTCTGTGTTTGCACGCAAAAAAGTACAGTGTCAGTTATAAATGTAGCAATTAACATCACATTTCTGTTGGATGGAGATGAATAATTTATGTTAGATAATTTTATTTTAAACGGAAAATCCTTTAAATGAGAAGCTGATGCTTACACAAACACGAGTTAATTAGCTCCTTTGAGCGGGTTTGTCTCCCAGATAAACCAAACACGGTAAGTTCTAAACCATGTTATCTATTAAGGCATACCGATCCAAGTATTGTTCTTCTTTTAGATGACTCTGATCTTTTAGGGGGCGTATAGGGCATCAAGTGTTAGTTCATTAGTGAAATAAGAATGTAGTACTAAACTGCTAATAAATGATTGTGGCTGGAGTTTAGTGTGCTGAGGAAGAAACATTACCGCGTGAGTAGTAAATGAAGTGTACGACCAGAGGTTTGCGGTTACAGCACGTACATGTGATAGATGCATGGTGTGACCAGAGTTAGAGCACATACATTAAATTCTCAGCTTTCTTAGAATAGGATAATACCTGAGATTATTATAGAAAGGGTCTGTTGTCATATCTAACCAGATGTCCACTATGTTTGTGGTCTATTTTTTGTTTTGTCCCAGCTTTTTTTTGTTCCTTGTTGATGCATTATTTGTGGGAGCTTAGATGTGAAATCCTTAAAAAACATCTAGATGTGAATTAGACAAACTGTTATAGAAAATGTTTCTGGAATTATTCTCAGTTTCTCAATTAACAGAAAAGAAAAAGAAAATATGTTAGAAAATCTCTCAAATCTAATTGATAATTTCACATGAATTAGTATCGTAAAAATTAAGTTCATAGAAATGTTTGATTTCGTGAAATGGCTTTTAACTTTGAGACGAAAAAGTTGAAGGAAGATGAAAGGGGATAGATGGAATCAATGGGAAAGGCATTAACTGATGACGTGACCATTGCTTGAGTAAATGTAGCTTTAGTTGTTGGATGTTGGCGGCTCGAGTAGGAGCGTGTTGTGGAGTGGGCCACTGCATGCAGAGGATACAGTGCTTTACATCTCTAATTCAAAACATACATGCAACAGAAATGATGAATACATATAGTGGTGTGAATCCCAATGCATATTCAATGGTGGGATATCAGGGGGTTGAGCCCGCAGGTGCTCCTATGCAATTTCGGTTGCTCGCTTCCCTTTTATGTGAGCTCATATTACAATAACCCCTAAAAAAGCTCATATTACAACACACACATTTCCTTTTGGGTTTTATGTGAAAATCCTTTTGAGCTGATACACAAAATATGAAGTTACATAACTCAAACAAAACTGGAAAATTATTATAAAAATAAAGATAAATGCCATTAAAATTTTAAAGAATAAACTTTATCATGGATTGATATATCTACCTGTCACAAGAGAGGTAGGAGTAGCATGTTCTAGAAGATGTCTTTGCTGCAATAATTTGTAAACGGTAAATTGTATGGTTTCAAGCGCCTAAATCCATATTATGTAATAGTTTGCTAGCCAATTGCATATTGCAATGAAGTTTCTGGTTGTAACGTCTTGAAACATTTGCTTAAAGGAAAAAAATCCATCACGTGTTTTTAATTAATGGATAATAACAATACACATGCTCTCGTGAGGCAATTGATTTTAAGAATTAAAAAAAGGCATTCAAGTGTTATTATCATTTGTAATGCAGTGTAGAATAAAGTGTTCAATGTTTTGTACCACCTTATTTATTTTGTGCATCAGGTGTATAGGATCAAATTACATTTTTTTTATTGAAGTACATTGCAAGCGAATTAGATTCCATTTTTTTCTATTTTTTATTGGTTATCTTTCTACGAATATAAATTTGCCATGCAACCAATATAAATTTTTAAAAGCCCGTAGCAACGCACGGGCAGTCTACTAGTCAATATGGTGTTGGACCACTGGGCCACTAAATTATCAGACGGGAGCAGAACAGAAGACAAACAGGAGATGAAGGAGATGACCAAGGCATTCTACACGGCTCTATACACTTCTGAAGGTACAGAGAATATGCAAGAGGTTATCAATGCAGTCCCGCGCAAAGTGACACGCCAAATGAATGATGTCTTGAACGCTCCCTACAAAGTCGAGGAAGTAAAAACTGCGCTGTTTCAAATGTCACCTCAGAAGACCCCCGGACCAGATGGTTTTCCTGCACAATTTTTTCAGAAACATTGGGATATTTGTTCTGAGGAGGTGACTAAAGTTGTCCTTAGAATTGTGGAAGGCGTGGAAAGTGCCCGTGAGATCAATAACACGGTTTTGGTGTTAATACCAAAGGTAAAAAATTCCATGCTTCTTACACAGTTCTGTCCCATCAGCTTATGCAATGTTTTGTACAAAATAGCATCCAAAGTTATTGCTAATCGTTTGAAGAGTGTGCTGCCAGACATAATCTCTAAGGAGCAATCAGCCTTTGTACCAGGCCATCTTATTACTGATAACATAATTGCTGCGTATGATTGTTTGCATTTTATGAAGCAGAATAAGGCACAAAAAACAGGCATTGTGCACTAAAGCTTGACATGATGAAGGCCTATGACAGGGTGGAATGGAGTTATCTGAAGGAAATCATGTTAAAGTTGGGGTTCACGAGCAGATGGGTGAATATTGTCATGGGTATGGTCACCTCAGTCTCGTTCTCAGTTCTTTTTAATGGGGAGAAGTTAGAAGAATTTGAGCCTACTCGTGGAATTCGACAAGGGGATCCTATATCACCTTACCTCTTTTTGCTAGCAGCAGAGGGCCTTTCGTGCCTCTTAAAAACTAGAGTTCAGTCATCTAATCTGGGTGGAATACAAGTGGCTTGATCAGCTCCGCCGGTGAACCATTTGTTGTTTGCAGATGACAGCCTGCTATTTTTTAAAGCAAATGTTGAGGGAGCTGAGGAGGTTTCTCAATTGTTGGAGATATATGCTAGAGCATCTGGCCAGCGAATTAACAAGGATAAGTGTTCACTGTTCTTTAGCAAGGGATGCCCGGAGTCCACAAGAATTAATATTAAGACTACCTTGCAAATTCCCAACGAGCAGCTAAATGAAAAATATCTTGGCATGCCTTCTGACGTTGGGAGTTCAAAGAATGGCGCCTTCAAGTACCTTAAAGATAGACTATGGAACAAGATACAAGGGTGGATGGAGAAACTACTTTCAGCAGCTGGGAAGGAGGTGCTTATTAAATCAGTAGCACAAGCTATTCCGGTGTACTCAATGTCTTGTTTCAAGCTTCCGAGGGGTTTATGCCAACAATTGACTTCAATGATTAAAGCCTTTTGGTGGGGAAGTAAACAGGGCAAGAGGAAACCTTATTGGGTGTCATGGGACTCTATGAGCATGCCAAAGTACATGGGGGGGCTGGGCTTCCGCGACTTTGAAATCTTTAACTTGGCGCTTTTGGCAAGACAAGCCCGGAGAGTTTTGGAAAACCCTAGTTCGCTAAGTGCTTGAATCCTTAAAGCGGTGTACTTCCCGGAAGGTGATCTCCTGACTGCCACTATTGGCGGGCATCCCTCCCGGATATGGAGGGGCTTGATAGAGGGACGCGATATCATGAAGATTGGACTAGTCCGGAGGATAGGCAATGGAAATACAAGTCATATTTGGGATATGAATTGGTTACCCAGGAAGGAAAATATGAGGCCCATTGTTGCTTTAAAATTAGATCCCCCGATGATGGTGGCGGAGCTGATTGATCGCGACAATGCTTGCTGGAACACAACTCTACTAGGTGAAGTTTTCCTCCCATATGATATAGCAGCCATTCTGAAGATACCAATCTGTACAAGAAATATGGAAGATTTCTGGTCATGGGGCTTTGAAAAGAATGGTATCTTCTCTATACGTTCTGCTTACAAGATGATAGTGGATATAAAAAGGAGGCATGAGGACTGGCTAGAAGGTAGAGGAGGATCTTCTGACACGGCTGCAAACGAGAAGGCTTGGGATACATTATGGAACGTGCATGTCCCGGCGAAACTCAAAAACTTTCTCTGGAGATTGGCCAAAAATTCGCTACCTACAGAAGATATTCGAAAGAACAGGAAAATGTCACACCATGATCAGTGCTATGTATGTGGAGCCGAGGACTCGTGGAGACATAGCCTCCTTGAGTGCACCATGGCAAGATGTGTGTGGTCTCTTGTAGATCACGATCTGCTGGATCATGTGATTGCCACAACTGAGCCGTCGGCGAGAGCCTGGATGTTCTTCATGATGGAAACCTTGGATCGTGAAACACTCACTAGATTGACAGTAACCTTTTGGGCAATCTGGTTTGCTCGGAGACAGCTTATTCATGAAGGAATACATCAAAGTCCACATGAGACACACAGGTTTGTGCTGAATTATCTAGCTGACCTAGCCCGGCTAGAGCCGGTGCAAGAGACACAAAGAAATACAAGTCATCGGCATGCTAGGCAGGCTCCAAGATGGGTCCCACCCCCGGAGGGTTTTGTGAAGATCTATGTAGATGCTGGAGTTTCGGAGGGAACAAACACTGGAACAACGGCAGCTTTATGTCGTGATCGGGATGGAACTTATTTGGGTTCCTCCATGCTGGTAATTGAGGGGCTGACGGATCCAACTACACTAGAGGCAATAGCATGTAGAGAGGGAATGGCTTTGGCTTTGGACCTGGGAACGAATCATATACAGATTGCTTCAGACTGTAAGCAGGTAGTAAATCATATCCATCAAAGAGCTGGGGCGATCATGGCGTTATCATCAAAGAGATATTACAAACTTCCACCTTATTCACGACTTGTAATTTTTCCTTTAAACCTTGGGAGTCGAACTATGAGGCTCATAGAATTGCTAGATTTGGTATTTCACTTCCTGCTGGAAGGCATTTGTGGTTGGGTATCCAGCATGACCCAATTGTAATACCTATAAACATTCTAGATGATCAATAAAGGCTTGGCCAGCTTTTCTCAAAAAAAAATCTAGTTATATTATTTTTTGCAATTTTTTTACCTAGTTATATTAATATTAATATTAATAAAGAAAAGAAAGAGAAGATCACTGTCCGCCAATCTGCCAAGCCTCTCAGCCCGCTATATGTCACTCTACGGCCCACTAATTGCCATCCTCCTCAACTGCCGCCCAACATCCCTACCGAAAGCCGCTCAACCCACCGAAAGACCCGTCAAAAAAAAAGCCGCTCAACCCTAAGATCGGGGAGCTCGTGAGGAGGTGACCTTCCCTCCCGACGACGGATACAGCGGCGGCTAGCGGATTCGCACGCGCGTTCCTCTTCCTATTCAAGTTGTGGAGGTATTATTTTCTCATAGGCGTCTCCTCCACTCGTTTGTACTAGCGTGGTCTGGAGATCTATCCCGGCTTGGATTAAGCTGTTTTGTTCGACGCGAAACCCTAACTGATTGTATTGCTAGGAAATGTTTGTGGTGGCCTTCTATTAAGCTGTAAGCAATCCAATCCAAGCACTTTATCGCAGTTTTTTTTCTGTGTGTTGGAGTACGAGTATAACAGTTTAATTTCCTAAAAAATGTTATGGATTCCACTGAACTCCATACGCGTTAGATCTGCAACTACTACTATCTGATTTATACGTTATAGTGTTGTTTGCGATAAATGTTTACTCCCTGCATCGCTATTTACATGCCGGGCTCTTTTTTTGTGATTTAACTTTGGCCAATAGTATATGCGTTATGTGTCATAAAAACTATATCATTGAAATCTTTTTATGATTGCGAATTTGTTGATATTGTTTTTTTAATGTAAGGGATAAGTGGTGAAACCCAGCTCACGAACACACACACAGAGAGAGATGAACACGAGGATTTTGCGCAGCGCACAACTTATGCTACTTTTCGTTTTTCCCTTCCTTATTTGTAGCTGCTTATAGGATAACTGAAAACCACAAAATCAGGACATGACTAAGCCTACTGATCGTGCCATCCCACGATCGCTGAGCCACTCCCTCGAGGATGCCGTGCCTCGTGCGTTATCTCCGCGCCATCCCACGGATACACGATCACCAGCCTACAAACTAACTGGATCAGCTCGAAGACTATCTCAACGAGCTGACCGATTATTCTGCTGAAGCAAAACTAATCCTAAATAGCTAACTGACAGAGAACTAGCCGTTGTCGACAACAGCCTGAAATGCTACAGTTAACTGACGAAACTGTCGTCAGGCTTAAGCTTCAACAATTCTCCCCCTAAGCCTGGCGAGAAGATTCAGACCTCCATGACGCCGAGCTTCAGACGCATCTCGATGAACTTGACGCGGCCCAGCGCCTTGGTGAGAGTATCAGCAAGCTGGTCGTCAGTGCTGACGTGATCAACGTCCACCTTGCCATCTTCGATGCACTCGCGGATGAAGTGGTACTTGACGTCGATGTGCTTGCTGCGCTCATGGTAGACGGGGTTTTTGCAAAGTGCGATCGCTGATATGTTGTCAACGAGCAGCTTCACCTTCGTTGGAGCGTCGCCGATCAGATCTCCCAGGAGCCGACAGAGCCACACGCCCTGGCATGCGCTCGATGCCGCCGCCACATACTCTGCCTCGCAAGACGAGAGAGTGACGATCTTCTGCTTCTGGGACGCCCATGTGACAGCACTTGAGCCGAGGAAGAACACCATGCCAGTGGTGCTCTTGCGATCGTCCTTGTCGCCGGCGTGGTCACTGTCGCTGAAGCTGATCAGCGTCGGTGCTCCTGCACCTCGCTTGTAGCAGCATCCGTATCCCGCCGTCCCTGCGATGTAACGGAGGATCTGCTTCACCGCCGCCCAGTGCGGTGCTCCCGGTGCCTCCAGGTACCTGCTCACCATGCCGACAGCAAACGTGATGTCGGGACGCGTGTTGCAGAGGTAGCAGAGGCTGCCCACGATGCTGCGATAGAGTGTCGCGTCGATGACTCCCCCTGTGTCCCGTTTGCGCAGTGGCAGCCTGCTCTCCATGGGCGTGTGTGACGCTTTGCAGCTGACCATGCCGCCCCCAGCGAGGATCTTGCGGACGTAGGCGCACTGGCAGAGAGTGATCGCATCACGTCTCTGAACCACCTCGAGACCGAGGTAGTATGATAGAAGTCCAAGATCACTCATGGCGAACTTGCACTTCATCTCCTCCTTGAACTTGTCGATGTCGCCCTTGTCAGACCCGGTGATCACCAGGTCATCCACGTATACGCCGACGATGAGAGTCGAGGCACGGGTGTTTCTCCTATACACAGCGTGCTCGAGTGGGCTGCGCTCGAACCCAAGCGAGATGAGCGTCGAGTCCAGCTTGGCGTTCCAGGCACGCGGTGCCTGCCGCAGCCCGTACAGCGCCTTGCGCAGCCGCATCACACCGTGCCTGTTCTTGTCGTCGATGTACCCTGGAGGCTGATGAACGTACACCTCCTCCTGCAGGTCGCCGTTCAGGAACGCGCTCTTGACATCCATGTGGTGCACCGCCCACCCATGGTGCGCGGCGAGCGCCAGGAGCAGACGCACGGTCTCCATGCGCTCCACCGGCGCGAACACCTCGTCGTAGTCCATGCCTTGCCGTTGCGCGTAACCTTTCGCCACGAGTCACGCTTTGTGCTTCACAATGTGACCTGCAGGATCCTTCTTTACCTTGTACACCCATTTGAGCCCAATGGCTCTGTGTCCAGGTGGGAGCGCTGCCATCTCCCAGGTGTCGTTGTCGTGGATCGCAGCAAGTTTGGCGTCCATGGCCTCCTTCCAGCACCCCTCGGACAGCGCCTCGTCGACACCATCTGGTTCCTCCGCCGCAATGAGGCAGAGCTGCACGAGCTCCCCCCGATCCTCATCCAGTTGCCTAAGTACATGCCGCATCTTGTGATACTTCTGTGGTGAGTGGTCGAGGTTGTGGCGCTCGTAGTCGTCGTCAGGAGGTGTGGCCCAGCCATCCTCTGTGGATGCAGGTGATGGCGATCGTGGCGCGATGACCTCCGCTCCACGCCGTCGTGACGCGGCGTCTCCGTGCTTGTCCCCGATGGCGTGCTCGTCGTGGCCGTGGCTCCGCTGGCCACGGATGCGCCTCTGCTCGGTGCGGCTTTGCTTGACGAAGATCCAGCTTCAGAACTGGATGGAGGGGGCGCGGGATTGGTGGTCGTGGGGTCATCTGGGTAGATGACCACGAACCGTTCGTCCAGAGGCCGCGTCGCGGCGCTCGCTGCACCTGACCAGTCCCACTTCCGCTGCTCCTCGAACTTGGCGTCACGCGTCACGCGCACCTTCTTCGTGGCAGGGTCATAAACCCTATAAGCCTTTGAGCCCTCCTCGTAGCCGACGAAGATCATCGGAGCAGATCTGTCGGCGAGCTTGTCGATCCCTGGTCCAAGGCGCTTGACATGGACGACGCACCCGAAAGTGCGAAGGTGCTGCACTGCCGGCTTCCGGCCATGCCACGCTTCGTATGGCGTCATGCCGTCGACGCTGTGCGTGGGTGCCCTGTTCAGCAGGTACACCACCGTTTTCACCGCCTCCCCCCAGAATGTCGCGGGCATGCTCATGCTTTTCAGCAGACAGCGCACCATCTCGACAATCGTCTGGTTCCTCCGTTCGACGACGCCATTTTGCTGCGGCGTGTACGGAGCGGTGGTGAAATGTTTGATGTCACCCTCGTCGCAGAACTGACGGAACGCAGTCGAGTTGAACTCGCCACCGCGATCCGAACAAAAACCAAGCAAGCGATGCCCGGACTCAGCTTCTGCTCGTGCCTTGAGCTTGCGGAAGCGCTCGAACTCCTTGGCCTTGATCACTTCCAGCCACATGTACCGTGATCGATCGTCGACAATGAGGAAGTAGTTGTTCCCCCCCTCTGTCGCCGGCGTGATCAGACCGCACAAGTCCGTATGCACCATCTCCAGGTTCTTGGTGGCGCGGTACGATGTGGCCTGTAGGAAGGGATGTCGATGCTGCTTGCCCAGGACGCAGCCATCGCACACCTGGTCCAGTCGATCGAGTAGCGGTATGCCGCTCGCCATGTCCTTGTGTAGCATCGAAAGTATGTCTAGAGGGGGGTGATTAGACTACTTGACCAAATAAAAACTTAACCTTTTCCCAATTTTAGTTCTTGGCAGATTTTAGCTATTGTAGGACAAGTCAAGCAATCATCACACAATTAAAGCAAGCATGCAAAGAGTATATTGGCAGCGGAAAGTAAAGCATGCAACTTGCAAGAATGTAAAGGAAAGGGTTTGGAGAATTCAAACGCAATTGGAGACACGGATGTTTTTCCCGTGGTTCGGATAGGTGGTGCTATCCTACATCCACGTTGATGGAGACTTCAACCCACGGAGGGTAACGGTTGCGCGAGTCCATGGAGGGCTCCACCCACGAAGGGTCCACGAAGTAGCAACCTTGTCTATCCCACCATGGCCATCGCCCACGAAGGACTTGCCTCACTAGCGGTAGATCTTCACGAAGTAGGCGATCTCCTTGCCCTTACAAACTCCTTGGTTCAACTCCACAATCTTGTCGGAGGCTCCCAAGTGACACCTAGCCAATCTAGGAGACACCACTCTCCAAGAAGTAACAAATGGTGTGTTGATGATGAACTCCTTGCTCTTGTGCTTCAAATGATAGTCTCCCCAACACTCAACTCTCTCTCATAGGATTTGGGTTTTGTGGAAAGAAGATTTGAGTGGAAAGCAACTTGGGGAAGGCTAGAGATCAAGATTCATATGGTAGGAATGGAATATCTTGGTCTCAACACATGAGTAGGTGGTTCTCTCTCAGAACATATGAGTTGGAATTGTGTATGTGTTCTGATGGCTCTCTCCACGAATGAAGAGGAGGTGGAGGGGTATATATAGCCTCCACATAAAATCCAACCGTTACACACAGTTTTCCAATCTCGATGGGACCGAATCAACAAACTCGGTCGGACCGAAAAGGTAAACCTAGTGACCGTTAGAGATTTTCGGTGGGACTGACATGCAACTCGGTAGGACCGATATGGTTAGGGTTTGGGCATAACGTAATCTCGGTGAGACCGATTACACAAACTCGGTGAGACCGAGTTTGGTAATTAGCTAACCAGAGAGTTGGTCAGGTAAACTCGGTGGGACCGATTTGCTCTTTCGGTGAGACCGAAAAGTTACAAAAAGGAAACAGAGAGTTTACATTGCAATCTCGGTGGGACCGATTCGCTCTTTCGGTGTGACCGAAAAGTTACGAAAGGGAAACAAAGAGTTTGCAATCCCATCTCGGTGAGACCGAGATCCCTATCGGTAGAACCGAATTGCTAGGGTTTGGCAGTGGCTTATGACAAGTGAAACTCGGTGGCGCCGGATAGAAAGAATCGGTAGGACCGAATTTGGCTTAGGGTTTAGGTCATATGTGGATATGGGAAAGTAGTTGAGGGTTTTGGAGCATATCACTAAGCACATGAAGCAAGAGGCTCATTAAGCAACACCTCATCCCTCCTTGATAGTATTGGCTTTTCCTAAAGACTCAATGTGATCTTGGATCACTAAAATATAAAATGACGAGTCTTGAGCTTTTGAGCTTGAGCCAATCCTTTGTCCTTAGCATTTTGAGGGTTCCACTTTCACATCCATGCCATGCCAATCATTGAGCTTTCCTGAAATAGTCATCTTGGAATAGCATTAGCTCAATGAGCTATATGTTGTTATGAATTACCAAAACCACCTAGGGATAGTTGCACTTTCAATCTCCCCCTTTTGGTAATTGATGACAACATATAGATCAAAGCTTCGACAAATGATAATAAGCATGAAATATATTGTCGCTTTGAGAAGTATGTGACAAGTAAGAGCTCCCCCTAAATTTGTGCATATTTAAAATTTGCTTTGGACTGCAAATGCACAAAGAGTTAGAGTCATGGATTACTCTTCCATGTCACATACATCTTGGTGGAGCGCTTAAAATGATAAGAATGAAATACATGCACTCATCATCAAGAATAGTGAATGATCACATAAGATAGATAAGATGATAATATTAAGCAAACATTAAGTGTAGCTTATGATCAAACACATGATCATCAATGTCTCACGAGCAATGACATAGTATCTCACACAAAAGCAAACAAGGTTCGAAAAACCACCAAATAAAACAAGAGAGAATAAAAGCAACACTCTCTCTCGAAGCCTATGATCTATACATTTTCTCCCCCTTTGGCAACAAGTTACCAAAAAGTTTCTAGAAAATGCATAGTGCTAAGTCGACACTCAGGCTTGATCTTCAGGTGGTGGTGGAGTCCGGAGCACTCCAAGGACGAAGCCTTCTGTAGACGTGGTCAGAGTCGAGGCTGAAGTGGACGCTGGAGCTGGTGGAACTGAGGCTGTAGCTGGTGCAGACGTGGTGGCTCTGGGGTCAGCAACTGGCACTGCAGACGACCTCGGACCTCGTGGCACTCTGGCAAAGGCATTAGTTGTAGTCTTGCCTCTCCTCTCCTGCATGTCATCCTGGAGCTGCTCCACTGCAGTCTGAATCTCTGTCACTTTGACATCCAAGTCATAGAACTTTTGTTCTATGATCCTCTCTAAGCTTGCCTGGTTCTGAGTTAGGGTGGCTAGTCCTTGCTCAATCCGCAGGGTGGATGCAATCAAGTAACCAAGCTGCTCTTGTTTGGTTTTCAGGAAATATTCAGATGCCTCCTCTTGAGTAGGCATCTTGGCAGCTTTCTCCTTCCTCGCCTTCTCCTTTTTGGCTTGTGCTTGGGCAGATGATGGCTCATTCTCAGTCATGACCACTTGATTATCTTCAAAGTCTGGACGGATGGGCAGGTGTTCCTTGTCCAATAAGTATATGCCCGTGCCCATCTTAGAGTTGATGAGCTCCTGAATCTGTGGGGCATATCCACAGCTCCTCTTCTGGTCTGCTGCTGTCCTCTTGATTGTTTCAACCATAAGGCTCATGACTTTGAATTTCTGTGGCACGTCAAAAATATGAAGCAAGTTGATCGCGTGGCCCCTGATCATCTTGTGATCTCCAGACTTGGGCAATAGGGTGTGCCTAAGAATCCAGTTGATGGTTGGCAGCCCTGACAGAAGATAGTGTACTGAGCCAAACTTGAACGTATCAAGTGCTTCATTTGGAATCTCCTTGTACATGTTTGACATTGAGTTGTGGTCCATCTTCTTCTTGGCATAAATGTCCAAGTCATCGTCATGCTCTTCTGGGGCATTAATCAGCTGAGCCCATTCAGCAACTGTAGACTGGTACCTCGTACCCTATGACATCCATACAATCCTGCCATCTGGATAGAAATGGGCTGTGGAGTAGAACTGCATGATGAGTTCCTCGTTCCACTTTGTGAGCTTCTGCCCAACAAAGTCCTCTACTCCATATGCCTTAAAGCTGTCCTGCATTCCAGGGTAGTACTCTTCGTTGTCCTTGATGTATTGCCAATCAACCCATCTCATATCATAGACAATTGGCTTCTTGTCTAGCAGCACTGTCTCATAAAAGTCTTGCTACTTCTTGGTGTGAAACCTGTAGTCAACTGCAGTCCTTCTCCTTGAAGCATACGGGTCTGCTTCTCTCCACTTCCGGAGCCCTGAATCTCTCCTGAGTTTCATATCCTCAGCCACAGGATGAGCATCGTTGTGGTCTGGGATCTTGGGCTTGAGCTTTCTAAGAACATTCTCTTCTTCTTCTTCTGCAGCTTCAGGCACTCGGGCCTTGTTCTTCTCAGTAGCTGGGATGCTTCTTGTGTTCCTCTTTGGCTTTGGCTTTAGAGCTGGCTTGGCCTTGGAAGCAGCTGCCCCTGTTCTTATGGCATCACCCATCAGCTTGGGTGCCTTAGGTGCTGGTGCAGCTTGGGTGCCTTGTCTTGCCAAAGTACATGGGGGGGGGGCTGGGCTTCCGCGACTTTGAAATCTTTAACTTGGCGCTTTTGGCAAGACAAGCCCGGAGAGTTTTGGAAAACCCTAGTTCGCTAAGTGCTCGAATCCTTAAAGCGGTGTACTTCCCGGAAGGTGATCTCCTGACTGCCACTATTGGCGGGCATCCCTCCCAGATATGGAGGGGCTTGATAGAGGGACGCGATATCATGAAGATTGGACTAGTCCGGAGGATAGGCAATGGAAATACAAGTCATATTTGGGATATGAATTGGTTACCCAGGAAGGAAAATATGAGGCCCATTGTTGCTTTAAAATTAGATCCCCCGATGATGGTGGCGGAGCTGATTGATCGCGACAATGCTTGCTGGAACACAACTCTACTAGGTGAAGTTTTCCTCCCATATGATATAGCAGCCATTCTGAAGATACCAATCTGTACAAGAAATATGGAAGATTTCTGGTCATGGGGCTTTGAAAAGAACGGTATCTTCTCTGTACGTTCTGCTTACAAGATGATAGTGGATATAAAAAGGAGGCATGAGGACTGGCTAGAAGGTAGAGGAGGATCTTCTGACACGGCTGCAAATGAGAAGGCTTGGGATACATTATGGAACGTGCATGTCCCGGCGAAACTCAAAAACTTTCTCTGGAGATTGGCCAAAAATTCGCTACCTACAGAAGATATTCGAAAGAACAGGAAAATGTCACACCATGATCAGTGCTATGTATGTGGAGCCGAGGACTCGTGGAGACATAGCCTCCTTGAGTGCACCATGGCAAGATGTGTGTGGTCTCTTGTAGATCACGATCTGCTGGATCATGTGATTGCCACAACTAAGCCGTCGGCGAGAGCCTGGATGTTCTTCATGATGGAAACCTTGGATCGTGAAACACTCACTAGATTGACAGTAACCTTGTGGGCAATCTGGTTTGCTCGGAGACAGCTTATTCATGAAGGAATACATCAAAGTCCACATGAGACACACAGGTTTGTGCTGAATTATCTAGTTGACCTAGCCCAGCTAGATCCGGTGCAAGAGACACAAAGAAATACAAGTCATCGGCATGCTAGGCAGGCTCCAAGATGGGTCCCACCCCCGGAGGGTTTTGTGAAGATCTATGTAGACGCTGGAGTTTCGGAGGGAACAAACACTGGAACAACGGCAGCTTTATGTCGTGATCGGGATGGAACTTATTTGGGTTCCTCCATGCTGGTAATTGAGGGGCTGACGGATCCAACTACACTAGAGGCAATAGCATGTAGAGAGGGCATGGCTTTGGCTTTGGACCTGGGAACGAATCATATACAGATTGCTTCAGACTGTAAGCAGGTAGTAAATCATATCCATCAAAGAGCTGGGGCGATCATGGCGTTATCATCAAAGAGATCTTACAAACTTCCACCTTATTCACGACTTGTAATTTTTCCTTTAAACCTCAGGAGTCAAACTATGAGGCTCATAGACTTTCTAGATTTGGTATTTCACTTCCTGCTGGAAGGCATTTGTGGTTGGGTATCCAGCATGACCCAATTGTAATACCTATAAACATTCTAGATGATCAATAAAGGCTTGGCCAGCTTTTCTCAAAAAAAATCTAGTTATATTATTTTTCGCAATTTTTTTTACCTAGTTATATTAATATTAATATTAAGAAAGAAAAGAAAGAGAAGATCACTGTCCGCCAATCTGCCAAGCCTCTCAGCCCGCTATATGTCACTCTACGGCCCACTAATTGCCATCCTCCTCAACTGCCGCCCAACATCCCTACCGAAAGCCGCTCAACCCATCGAAAGACCCGTCAAAAAAAAGCCGCTCAACCCTAAGATCGGGGCGCTCGTGAGGAGGTGACCTTCCCTCCCGACGACGGATACAGCGGCGGCTAGCGGATTCGCACGCGCGTTCCTCTTCCTATTCAAGTTGTGGAGGTATTATTTTCTCATAGGCATCTCCTCCGCTCATTTGTACTAGCGTGGTCTGGAGATCTATCCCGGCTTGGATTAAGCTGTTTTGTTCGACGCGAAACCCTAACTGATTGTATTGCTTGGAAATGTTTGTGGTGGCCTTCTATTAAGCTGTAAGCAATCCAATCCAAGCACTTTATCGCAGTTTTTTTTTCTGTGTGTTCGAGTACGAGTATAACAGTTTAATTTCCTAAAAAATGTTATGGATTCCACTGAACTCCATACGTGTTAGATCTGCAACTACTACTATCTGATTTATACGTTATAGTGTTGTTTGCGATAAATGTTTACTCCCTGCATCGCTATTTACATGCCGGGCTCTTTTTTTGTGATTTAACTTTGGCCAATAGTATATGCGTTATGTGTCATAAAAACTATATCATTGAAATCTTTTTATGATTGCGAATTTGTTGATATTGTTTTTTTAATGTAAGGGATAAGTGGTGAAACCCAGCTCACGAACACACACACAGAGAGAGATGAACACGAGGATTTTGCGCAGCGCACAACTTATGCTACTTTTCGTTTTTCCCTTCCTTATTTGTAGCTGCTTATAGGATAACTGAAAACCACAAAATCAGGACATGACTAAGCCTACTGATCGTGCCATCCTACGATCGCTGAGCCACTCCCTCGAGGATGCCGTGCCTCGTGCGTTATCTCCGCGCCATCCCACGGATACACGATCACCAGCCTACAAACTAACTGGATCAGCTCGAAGACTATCTCAACGAGCTGACCGATTATTCTGCTGAAGCAAAACTAATCCTAAATAGCTAACTGACAGAGAACTAGCCGTTGTCGACAACAGCCTGAAATGCTACAGTTAACTGACGAAACTGTCGTCAGGCTTAAGCTTCAACAATTCTCCCCCTAAGCCTGGCGAGAAGATTCAGACCTCCATGACGCCGAGCTTCAGACGCATCTCGATGAACTTGACGCGGCCCAGCGCCTTGGTGAGAGTATCAGCAAGCTGGTCGTCAGTGCTGACGTGATCAACGTCCACCTTGCCATCTTCGATGCACTCGCGGATGAAGTGGTACTTGACGTCGATGTGCTTGCTGCGCTCGTGGTAGACGGGGTTTTTGCAAAGTGCGATCGCTGATATGTTGTCAACGAGCAGCTTCACCTTTGTTGGAGCGTCGCCGATCAGATCTCCCAGGAGCCGACAGAGCCACACGCCCTGGCATGCGCTCGATGCCGCCGCCACATACTCTGCCTCGCAAGACGAGAGAGTGACGATCTTCTGCTTCTGGGACGCCCACGTGACAGCACTTGAGCCGAGGAAGAACACCATGCCAGTGGTGCTCTTGCGATCGTCCTTGTCGCCGGCGTGGTCACTGTCGCTGAAGCTGATCAGCGTCGGTGCTCCTGCACCTCGCTTGTAGCAGCATCCGTATCCCGCCGTCCCTGCGATGTAACGGAGGATCTGCTTCACCGCCGCCCAGTGCGGTGCTCCCGGTGCCTCCAGGTACCTGCTCACCATGCCGACAGCAAACGTGATGTCGGGACGCGTGTTGCAGAGGTAGCAGAGGCTGCCCACGATGCTGCGATAGAGTGTCGCGTCGATGACTCCCCCTGTGTCCCGTTTGCGCAGTGGCAGCCTGCTCTCCATGGGCGTGTGTGACGCTTTGCAGCTGACCATGCCGGCCGCAGCGAGGATCTTGCCGACGTAGGCGCTCTGGCAGAGAGTGATCGCATCACGTCTCTGAACCACCTCGAGACCGAGGTAGTATGATAGAAGTCCAAGATCACTCATGGCGAACTTGCACTTCATCTCCTCCTTGAACTTGTCGATGTCGCCCTTGTCAGACCCGGTGATCACCAGGTCATCCACGTATACGCCGACGATGAGAGTCGAGGCACGGGTGTTTCTCCTATACACAGCGTGCTCGAGTGGGCTGCGCTCGAACCCAAGCGAGATGAGCGTCGAGTCCAGCTTGGCGTTCCAGGCACGCGGTGCCTGCCGCAGCCCGTACAGCGCCTTGCGCAGCCGCATCACACCGTGCCTGTTCTTGTCGTCGATGTACCCTGGAGGCTGATGAACGTACACCTCCTCCTGCAGGTCGCCGTTCAGGAACGCGCTCTTGACATCCATGTGGTGCACCGCCCACCCATGGTGCGCGGCGAGCGCCAGGAGCAGACGCACGGTCTCCATGCGCGCCACCGGCGCGAACACCTCGTCGTAGTCCATGCCTTGCCGTTGCGCGTAACCTTTCGCCACGAGTCGCGCTTTGTGCTTCACAATGTGACCTGCAGGATCCTTCTTTACCTTGTACACCCATTTGAGCCCAATGGCTCTGTGTCCAGGTGGGAGCGCTGCCATCTCCCAGGTGTCGTTGTCGTGGATCGCGACAAGTTCGGCGTCCATGGCCTCCTTCCAGCACCCCTCGGACAGCGCCTCGTCGACACCATCTGGTTCCTCCGCCGCAATGAGGCAGAGCTGCACGAGCTCCCCCCGATCCTCATCCAGTTGCCTAAGTACATGCCGCATCTTGCGATACTTCTGTGGTGAGTGGTCGAGGTCGTGGCGCTCGTAGTCGTCGTCAGGAGGTGTGGCCCAGCCATCCTCTGTGGATGCAGGTGATGGCGATCGTGGCGCGATGACCTCCGCTCCACGCCGTCGTTGACGCGGCGTCTCCGTGCTTGTCCCCGATGGCGTGCTCATCATGGCCGTGGCTCCGCTGGCCACGGATGCGCCTCTGCTCGGTGCGGCTCTGCTTGACGAAGATCCAGCTTCAGAACTGGATGGAGGAGGCGCGGGATTGGTGGTCGTGGGGTCATCTGGGTAGATGACCACGAACTGTTCGTCCAGAGGCCGCGTCGCGGCACTCGCTGCACTCGACCAGTCCCACTTCCGCTGCTCCTCGAACTTGGCGTCACGCGTCACGTGCACCTTCTTCGTGGCAGGGTCATAAACCTAGTAAGCCTTTGAGCCCTCCTCGTAGCCGACGAAGATCATCGGAGCAGATCTGTCGGCAAGCTTGACGATCCCTGGTCCAAGGCACTTGACATGGATGACGCACCCGAAAGTGCGAAGGTGCTACACTGCTGGCTTCCGGCCATGCCACGCTTCGTATGGCGTCATGATGCGTCGACGCTGGTGCGTGGGTGCCCTTTTCAGCAGGTTACACCGCCGTTTCACCGCTTCCCCCCAGTAGTCGCCGGGCACTGCTCAATGCTTTTCAGCAGACATGCGCACCATCTCGACAATCGTCTGGTTCCTCGTTCGGACGACGCCATTTTGCTGCGGCGTGTAACGGAGCGGTGGTGAAATGTTTGATGCCGCCCTCGCGTCGCAGACTGACGGAACGCAGTCGAGTGAACTCGCCACCGCGATCCGAACAAAAACCAAGCAAGCGATGCCCGGACTCAGCTTCTGCTCGTGCTTGAGCTTTGCGGAAGCGCTCGAACTCCTTGGCCTTGATCACTTCAGCCACATTGTACCGTGATCGAATCGTCGACAATGAGGAAGTAGTTGTTCCCCCTCTGTCGCCGGCCGTGATCCGGACCGCACAAGTCCGTATGCAACCATCTCCAGGTTCTTGGTGGCGCGGTACGATGTGGCCTGCGGGAAGGGATGGCCGATGATGCTTGGCCCAGGACGCAGCCATCCACACACCTGGTCCCAGTCGATCGAGTAGCGGTATGCCGCTCGCCATGTCCTTGTGTAGCATCGAAAGTATGTCTAGAGGGGGGTGATTAGACTACTTGACCAAATAAAAACTTAACCTTTTCCCAATTTTAGTTCTTGGCAGATTTTAGCTATTGTAGGACAAGTCAAGCAATCATCACACAATTCAAGCAAGAATGCAAAGAGTATATAGGCAGCGGAAAGTAAAGCATGCAACTTGCAAGAATGTAAAGGAAAGGGTTTGGAGAATTCAAACGCAATTGGAGACACGGATGTTTTTCCCGTGGTTCGGATAGGTGGTGCTATCCTACATCCACGTTGATGGAGACTTCAACCCACGAAGGGTAACGGTCGCGCGAGTCCATGGAGGGCTCCACCCACGAAGGGTCCACGAAGTAGCAACCTTGTCTATCCCACCATGGCCATCGCCCACGAAGGACTTGCCTCACTAGCGGTAGATCTTCACGAAGTAGGCGATCTCCTTGCCCTTACAAACTCCTTGGTTCAACTCCACAATCTTGTCGGAGGCTCCCAAGTGACACCTAGCCAATCTAGGAGACACCACTCTCCAAGAAGTAACAAATGGTGTGTTGATGATGAACTCCTTGCTCTTGTGCTTCAAATGATAGTCTCCCCAACACTCAACTCTCTCTCATAGGATTTGGGTTTTGTGGAAAGAAGATTTGAGTGGAAAGCAACTTGGGGAAGGCTAGAGATCAAGATTCATATGGTAGGAATGGAATATCTTGGTCTCAACACATGAGTAGGTGGTTCTCTCTCAGAACATATGAGTTGGAATTGTGTATGTGTTCTGATGGCTCTCTCCACGAATGAAGAGTGGGTGGAGGGGTATATATAGCCTCCACACAAAATCCAACCGTTACACAGTTTTCCAATCTCGGTGGGACCGAATCACAAACTCGGTCGGACCGAAAAGGTAAACCTAGTGACCGTTAGAGATTTTCGGTGGGACTGACATGCAACTCGGTAGGACCGATATGG
The DNA here is from genome assembly GCF_003073215.2 of Triticum urartu. Taxonomy (NCBI): domain Eukaryota; kingdom Viridiplantae; phylum Streptophyta; class Magnoliopsida; order Poales; family Poaceae; genus Triticum; species Triticum urartu. Next base: position 379,065,081 of record NC_053022.1, on the reverse strand, counting down.
TTAGGGTTTGGGCATAACGTAATCTCGGTGAGACCGATTACACAAACTCGGTGAGACCGAGTTTGGTAATAAGCTAACCAGAGAGTTGGTCAGGTAAACTCGGTGGGACCGATTTGCTCTTTCGGTGAGACCGAAAAGTTACAAAAAGGAAACAGAGAGTTTACACTGCAATCTCGGTGGGACCGATTCGCTCTTTCGGTGAGACCGAAAAGTTACGAAAGGGAAACAAAGAGTTTGCAATCCCATCTCGGTGAGACCGAGATCCCTATCGGTAGAACCGAATTGCTAGGGTTTGGCAGTGGCTTATGACAAGTGAAACTCGGTGGCGCCGGATAGAAAGAATCGGTAGGACCGAATTTGGCTTAGGGTTTAGGTCATATGTGGATATGGGAAAGTAGTTGAGGGTTTTGGAGCATATCACTAAGCACATGAAGCAAGAGGCTCATTAAGCAACACCTCATCCCTCCTTGATAGTATTGGCTTTTCCTAAAGACTCAATGTGATCTTGGATCACTAAAATATAAAATGAAGAGTCTTGAGCTTTTGAGCTTGAGCCAATCCTTTGTCCTTAGCATTTTGAGGGTTCCACTTTCACATCCATGCCATGCCAATCATTGAGCTTTCCTGAAATAATTATCTTGGAATAGCATTAGCTCAATGAGCTATATGTTGTTATGAATTACCAAAACCACCTAGGGATAGTTGCACTTTCAACTATTATTGTTGACATTACCCTTGAGGTAAAAGGTTGGGAGGAAAAACTATAAGCCCCTATATTTCTCTGTGTCCGACTAAAACTTCATACCCATGAATATTGCGTGAGTGTTAGCAATTGTGAAAGACTAAATGATAGTTCAGTATGTGGACTTGCTGAAAAGATCTTATATTGACTCTTTCTAATGTTATGATAAATTGCAATTGCTTCAATGACTGAGATTATAGTTTGTTAGTTTTCAATGAAGTTTCTAATTCATACTTGAAATTGTGAATGAATTGTTACTTTAGCATAACAAATCATATGACAATATATATATATGTTGCTGCTCTAAGAATGATCATGATTCCCTCATGTCTGTATTTTATTTTATCGACACCTCTATCTATAAACATGTGGACATATTTTTTGATTTCGGCTTCCGCTTGAGGACAAGCGAGGTCTAAGCTTGGGGGAGTTGATACGTCCATTTTGCATCATGCTTTTATATCGATATTTATTGCATTATGGGCTGTTATTACACATTATGTCATAATACTTATGCCTATTCTCTCTTATTTTACAAGGTTTACATGGAGAGGGAGAATGCCGGCAGCTGGAATTCTGGACTAGAAAAGGAGCAAATATTAGTGACCTATTCTGCACATCTACAAAAGTCCTGAAACTTCACGGGAGCACGATTCAGAATATATAAAAAATATTGGGCGAAGGAAGTACCAGAGGGGGCTACCCACCATCCACGAGGGTCGAGGGCACGCCCTACCCCCCTGGGCGCGCCCCCCTGCCTTGTGGGCCCCCTGGCAGCCCTCTGGTGCCCATCTTCTCCTATATGAGGTCTTTCATCCGGGAAAAACTCATAAGCAAGCTCACGGGATGAAACTCCGCCTCCACGAGGCAGAACCTTGGTGGAACCAATCTAGGGCTCCAGCGGAGCTGTTCTGCTGGGGAAACTTCCCTTCGGGAGGGGGAAATCATCATCACCATCATCATCATCATCGATCCTCTCATCGGTAGGGGGTCAATCTACATCAACATCTTCACCAGCATCATCTCATCTCAAACCCTAGTTCATCTCTTGTATCCAATCTTTGTCCCAAAGCCTCAGATTGGTACATGTGGGTTGCTTGTAGTGTTGATTACTCCTTGTAGTTGATGCTAGTTGGTTTATTCGATCGAAGATCATATGTTCAGATCCTTTATGCATATTAATACCCATCTGATTATGAACATGAATATGATTTGTGATTAGTTACGTTTGTTCCTGAGGACATGGGAGAAGTCTTGCTATAAGTAGTCATGTGAATTTGGTATTCGTCCGATATTTTGATGAGATGTGTGTTGTCTTTCCTCTAGTGGTGTCATGTGAACATCGACTACATAACACTTCACCATTGCTTGTGCCTAGGGGAAAACATTGGGAAGTAATAAGTAGATGATGGGTTGCTAGAGTGACAGAAGCTTAAACCCTAGTTTATGAGTTGCTTCGTAAGGGGCTGATTTGGATCCATATGTTTCATGCTATGGTTAGGTTTACCTTAATACTTCTTTTGTAGTTGAAGATGCTTGCAATAGGGGTTAATCATAAGTGGGATGATTGTCCAAGGAAGGGCAGTACCCAAGCACCAGTCCACCCACATATCAAATTATCAAAGTACCAAACGCGAATCATATGAACGTGATGAAAACTAGCTTGACGATAATTCCCATGTGTCCTCGGGAGCATTTTCCTTTATATAAGAGTTTGTCCAGGCTTGTCCTTTGCTATAAAAAGGATTGGGCCATCTTGTTGCACCTTACTTACTTTTATTACTTGTTACCCGTTACAAATTACCTTATCACAAAACTATCTGTTACCGATAATTTCAGTGCTTGCAAAGAATACCTTACTGAAAACCACTTATCATTTCCTTCTGCTCCTTGTTGGGTTCGACACTCTTACTTATCGAAAGGACTATGGTAGATCCCCTATACTTGTGGGTCATCAGGGAGTAGTACTAGTACTGCTTTATTACGAGTACGTAGTAAATAATAGCCTCGCCCCTTCGCTAAGGAACGATCATGGAGCTACAGTTGGAAGGGATGAGGCCCTGCGGTTACTACGCTCTTATCTCCTCCTCGCCAGTTCCCCTCCCCCCGAAGAGAAGGCAGTTCGTCGCTGCTCCCACGGATTCGCCAGGCGGTTCTCCTCCTCGTCAGGGCTGGGAGACCTTGGACGATGATCCTTTGGGAGAAATCACATGCCACTCCGACGTCCTCACCGGTGCAAGACTAGATGCTTCCTGCACCACCTTTTTCAAGATGGTGCTTAAACAGGCTTGGGAAAAGGTCATGCTTGTTGGTCTTCCATTAATCCTCAAGGAGAAGGTTCTTCTATGGGACAATCCTTTGAACAGTCCACCGCTCCCTGGCCATGGTTGCACGTTGACTCCGCTAGAGTTGCCGACGTTGAGAGGTAGTCGGATTTTTTCCGATGAGCAGGCCAATCATGTAGTACTTAGTTATTCCATTTCCATCCCGTAATTTCTCCACTGCCCACTGTCTTATATATAGGTCTGGGTCAGTGCCAACGAAGATTGGCTTGCATACCTCCGGCCGGATACCACCATCATTTCTGCACAACATCCACAGCAGTGCGGCCGTTCCCGTAGACCCCTTCTCCACCATTGGGATCGGCCTTCCGAACTGGCTGGACTTGAATACGTATGATGATGCCTACATGAGATTGAAGAAGATAGCAATTGCGGACCCGCCAACAAAGCGATGTGGCTACGATGATTTCTATCTCATCGCGGTGTTCGACATAAGGATTTCCATCAATGCAAGAGGCAGTAACGGCAGAGGCTGGCGCATGTTGGCCGTGGCAGATTCGTACCCCTACACGTTCGAAGATGTCGTGCGCCATCTAGGCCGCATCTTCGCGGTGACAAGCCAGGGGACTTGTTTCATCTGGTTGCCACCCTGCGGTACGGGAGATTACAAATGGAATGCACAAACCATCATTTGCATCCCTAATGGTACTCCATTATTTTGCAGGGACCAGTCATCCCCCGATCAAAATAAGATCGCCGATCCTGGATGTGCATTTGCATCCACGATTCGGTCTAACCTGGAACCTTGTAGCTGACTTTGGCATATTGGGATCAACTATCTTAGCAGTCGTTACCCATGGTACCACAGATGTGCAACATGGTCACACAATCTACCACGATCGGACCGTCACCATCTACCCAGGTATTCCATTTATTATTGTATTTTTTAACCCTCTCGCCTTCTCTTTCATTGTTGTACTACTTACTAGTACTAGTAGGAGTACTTTTTACCTTGGAGGATGCGTATAGGTAGCTAGACCCTTGAAGACTTGAACCCACTAGCTGCCACCATTTTTGTTTTTCCATGTCTTACTATCTCAACCATGTAGCCAAGAGTGGCTATATATAATAAGCCGGTTATTTTACTTCCTCTATACCGGAGTAGTACTATTTGCTACACAGTATTACTGACCGCCATATTTGGGCACAACATTATTATGCATGGACCTTGACTATATACGTCGCCATGTGTCCAGATCTGAGATGACGCATGTACTAGATGAACGGCGCTGAGTTCGACCCCCGTGATGCTACGTGGGTGTCGAGGAACACTCTTGGAGTGTACTCGCTTTTCATTGGGGATAGCTACCCCATTGTGAAGTGGATGCCACCTTCCGTGCACGACACCGAAGGCCTGCCATTCATGAAGCATGGTTGTGTCTTCAGTGCGCACCACTGGATGAATGACATGTTGGGACGCGCTATCCCTGATTTATGCCGCTTTAGCTTGGATGAGTCTCCATCATGTGGAACCAGACTAGAAAGTTGTGACAATGATTCCTGTTGCCCACCGCTATGGATCGTGCCATCCATCAAGAACACCTGGGATTGGAACCTAGAGGAGGACATGTAGCCCATCTATAACGTGTAAGTGGAGTATGGTAAATTGTGAACAGTAGCGCTGTGAATATACGTAGACTAGTCATGCAAACAATTATCACATGAATTGGAGATGAACTTGTGTGGCATACTGGCATTTGTCCTTTAGAATTTATTACTAGTAAATGTGTTATGTGTACGTGCAACTTGTGTGGTTGATGCACGGGCTCCAACATGCTCTTTGAGAAAAAAAAGGTGGCACAGCTTTGGATATAGGTGATGTGGCGGCATCATACAGTAGCATCTTTCGCTATAGTTGTAGTATACTCCTACTAGGACGGCAACTCCTATAAAACCTTGCGCTTGGCTCTTTGCCTCTTCGGGAGGTTCAACAGTTCATACTCGTGTGAACCTTGCACTTGGCTCTTCGCCTCTTTGGAAGGTCCAACAATGATGATACTACAGTACAATATGCTTCTGGCAATCTGACACCGATTGAACTGTTGCACGTCCACCGCGAGGGCGAGGGCGAGGGAAAGGGCGATGTAGTCAAAACCCTCTCCTCGTCCTATGAGCCACCGCACGCGTTGGCGAGGGAGAGGTGTAGTAAGCAAGCTTCTCCTTGTTCGGTGAGTTAACGGGACACATCAAAGCAGTACTAGTACTAGTCCATACTGCGTCCTTTCCGGTTAATATGGCTTAATTTGAAATGAGAAAAATACATTGGCGGTCAACGTATGTAACAATACGCTCTTTACGGTAACTATATGTAGGTGATTATACGATCACTAGCTCATCGCATAGCACCGTACTGCACCCTACTGACTGGCCACATAGTCGACGTGGCACTTTGTTGATTGGTTAAATTGCCATCTGGTTTCTGGGTCCCACCTGTCAGTTGGCAGAGTAAAGAAATCAGTTAAACAAAACTTTACGCAAGCGCGACAGGAGTCCAACCCTAGCGCGCGAACCACCCTGGCTGTGTATGTGAGTGCATGCACGTGTACTCCCTCGGTCTTCCAACAAAGAGTGTACATCAGCTAAAAAACAAAGAGTGTACATCTGCACTTCCAATGCATTTAGCCTTTAATCTAAATCGATATTGATTGACTAATGCACCAACTTGTGCTCTAGCTATAGGCTACATGTCTATCCTTAATTAGAGCATGCAACAACCTTCATTTAATGTGTAAATCTCTAAATGTAAAGTCTTTCACGGGCATAGGGAGTAGGTTGAGCACTTGAGCGTGAGCATGTGTGTTTCATCATGTGTTGTGTGCCACATGGGTGCGTGAGTGTTGCGTGCGTCCATGTGTACATGTGAGTGTTGCATGTTGCATGCATGCATGCATGCATGAGGCTTTTACTCCCTCCCATTGACATTTTCATATTTCAAGCTTCCTCTATTCCCTCCATATGGTGATACTCCATCTGTTCGCAAATACAGAGTAAAATCCTCCCTCTGTTCCCAAATACGGAGTATTTGTCTTTCTAGAGATTTTAACAAGTGACTACGTACGGAGCAAAATGAGTGAATCTACACTCTAAAATATGTATACATACATCCGTATGTTGTATTCCATTTGAATGTCTAAAAATACTATATTTAGGAACGGGGGGAGTAGCAAATAAACATTAAGTTCTCTTGTTTTCCCTCCTTGGTCACGGTGCACAACCAAAGATGACTTCAACTAGATGGAGGGAGTAGATGGTCAAAGTTTGACACAAAATTAATGCATTGGTAAACATAATTTTTTGAGGAAAACGAGTGCATTAGTTGAGTGTTTTGCAAACTACAAAAATTATTCCACCATTCATCATCTACCTTGGTTGATGAGATTTTTGAATTGAGCCCTATAAACTGGAAAGGAGGTAGTGGTACTCCTACATTATTGGCGTCGGGTGCCTTGGCCAATGTTTCATCTTGTTGGACAGGATGAGCGTACAGGCATAGGGATACTGTAGATAGGAAGTCTTCGCGATCCATTATTCCCCATCTGGGTCAGAGAGAACTATTCAACTAGTCTTCAAAGTGAAGTGACAATACACGCGGCAGTAGATGGGACACTTAATTGATAAGCTGAACCAGCATGTTGGTGTTACTAAATCAGCCTTACCCAGTACTACCATCGTGTTTGCCATTGGAGCACGCTTCCGCAAATACGCCTACGCACCTCTCTCCTCCATTAACTGACATATGGGCCCTCTTGAGGTAGACCCACATGTCATCGGCGTAACTATTTACACTCCGAAGGACGGTATATCCTGGTAGTAGTACTAGTAGAATTGAGATTTAATGCACTTTCTTCCCCGTCTTTCACTCTTCTTCCTCCTCTCTTCTTCTTCCTCCTCTCTTCCCCGTCGCCGGACGCACACCATTTCCCCCTGCTCACTGCTCGCCTGCCCACGCCATCTTCATTGGTAGCTCGCGCGTACCATATCCCCTCGCCACACACGCCATCTTCTTCGCTCGCCCGCTCGAATCCACTTCCTCGCTGGCTTGCAGGCACCAACCCCCCCCCCCAATCACTCAGCGCCCTAAAAAACCCTATGGCAGAACTAACTGACACGCAGAGCCGCGATTGGAATTCCCTCCCCGATGTCCTCTTGGAGCAGATCTGTAATCGTATGGACCTGCTCAGCACCGTCCGTCTGGCCGCATGCTTGGTGTCTATGTACCATCTACTCATCTGCAACCGGCCGTCTCTTTTCAAGACACCCTGCTTGCTGATGCCCGATCCTCGCAGGTGGCCCAGACACTGTCTTGACGATCCTACGGAGGTTGTCGTGGTGCCCCTCGACATGCTACCACTACCTGTCCACATGTCCTTCATCCGCGGCCACTACTGGGCGGGCAGGCCAACTGGATCGTCCTCATCCACCAATCTGGTAGTCCATGGCGTCTCGTGGATATTTACACCCAGCGAGAATCACCCTTCCATCATTGGATACCACCGCCATCAAGCCTCGCGACCTGCCGGACACTCTTGCCTACTACGCACAAGACGCGTCGAGCTTTTGGCTCGACCTCTGTTTGCTGAAAGTTGTAATCTGTGAAGTGCCCACACCATTAGAAGACTACATGGATTACAAGCTCATTGCCTTGTTCAACATGGGATTAGTCTATGTGGAATCCAGTCGCCATACATGGTTATGGCTCATCGTCAATCCTGTTGGGGCAACATTTCTGTCTGATGCTATAGTGCATGATGGCATTGTCTACGCGGTCGGCGTATAGATTGGCTGCCTATACTAGTGGAATCTATCATCGTGTAATTGTTCTATCTCAGCTCATCTTTACCTTATGAATACGACTGCCTATTCATTGTTACAAATTTAGAATAGATAGTATGCCTATAACCACATCATTGCTATATGTTCCTCTTATTTCCTAGATTTTTATGACAACGCATGTTATTGCTTAGAGTTCATATGAGCACAGTAGTAAGTTCTATGGTAGAATATGAGTAGGCCCTGTCATAGTTGTTTTCCTCTTATTGTTACATGATGTTTGAACCATGACATATTGCTAGAATATGAAAGCCGTTGGCTTATTTTTTTAACTTGGGGTATGATTATGACCACGGCATTGCAATTTTGTGTCTATGATATGTGTCACTTTATAATAATCTTAATTCCACACATACTCTGAACATGATTGTTTATTTTTGTCCTTTTGGTCTCCAATTTGAATTGTTGCAGCAGACGCAAATGCGCTGGCCTTCATGATTCTAGGACATGGAATCATACCAGCCCATGGGTGGTGGTTTATCGCTCGTTCAGCTGACGACGGTCATTTGATGCTCATTCGCACGTACCAAATTGACCAAACCTGTGATGGCCTGGCTTATTAGGGATGATAGACTACTCATATCAATAAGGAATTCCTTCTTTTCCGGTAGCCCATTCGGACAGAACTCCAAAGTTAAGCGTGCTCAGCTTGGAGTAGTGTCACGATGGGTGACCGACCGGGAAGTTGCTCCCGGGTGCGCATGAGTGAGGACAAAGTGCGCAAAAAAGACTAGTATTGATCTGTGGGTCCAGTCTAGATCCCGCTAGGAGTAACGACCACCGGCGGGTGTGTCCGGGGCGTTACAAGTTGGTATCAGAGCCGACCCTCGCGGTTACACGGATGGTTGCGGACAGGTGCGTGGTCATGTTGTTCATGACATTTGTGACCCATCATGGCACACGGCATGGCACATGTACTGGACTGGAAGCACAGACGTATGTGCCAAGAGGGAACGTTCCTGTGGCCCGACGAGGACGTCGGTTCCTCTGAGTGGGGGTGTATGTGATGGCCTGGCTTATTAGGGATGATAGACTACTCATATCAATAAGGAATTCCTTCTTTTCCGGTAGCCCATTCGGACAGAACTCCAAAGTTAAGCGTGCTCAGCTTGGAGTAGTGTCAGGATGGGTGACCGACCGGGAAGTTGCTCCCGGGTGCGCATGAGTGAGGACAAAGTGTGCAGAAAAGACTAGTATTGATCTGTGGGGCCAGTCTAGATCCCACCAGGAGTAACGACCACTGGCGGGTGTGTCCGGGGCGTTACAAAACCATTACATCAAACCACATGCAGTACAATGCCTAGGGCGTTTGTGACATTGATGGTTATGGCTGCTTCGTGTTCGAGAAAGATCCCAGTTCTGTTGGTCCAGACGTATTCAACTGGAGGGGGGTTTACAGCCTCGGCAACCACTCCATGTTCCTCGGGCTCAATTACCCGATCATCCAACCAATCGTCGATCATATCACCAACAATGATTACCATGCTATGCAACTTCCATTCGCTAGGGGGAACTGTGTTTACACATCATACCATGGGTTTCATGAATCACCATATCCAGAGATTCGTCGACATAGCTTGTTGCCAGGTAATCTTCAGTGTGAAAGGCACCAAGCTTCCATGCGATGGATGGCTTTTGCAAACCCGACATGCAGCGATGTGGTTCATGCCAACAGCAAATATGCACAACTTGATTCGTATTGATACCTAGACTGAGCCATGTATCCTGCTGCTATAGCACGACCCTCTTTTGTTGGATATTATGTATTGTTGTTAGTTTGAAGCACTCCTCTGATTTGAAGGATAGATACCTTTCTGGGATCAAGTGCATCCTAACTCACATGCCGTAGGATGTACTGATAATGATGATGGAGATGCTGTGCAGAAGCCATATATATATATATATATATATATATATATATATATATACATCTGGGCTATTCTGTTTTGCGTAATAGAATATTATTCTGTTACCATTGTTGAACTGATGAATTCAGGGGGGTTGAACTGATGCTCTCCCTTTTTTCGAACTGATCGTCTTCTTTATAAAGTGATGCTCTCAGTTTGGACCTGTGTTACTGGGCTCATGGCGTTTTCATCCCGCAGCGTAATCCCCACAGCCGCCACCGCCGTCGAGGAGCTCGAGCTACTCGCCCAGAGGGCCTTCGCGGGCGCCGAAATGGACCGCCACGACCTAGGCGCGTCCGGTGAGATAGACAAGACGCCGCGCGAGGCCGCCGCACCGGACATGGAGTCGGAGCCGGCGGCGGCGCGGGCGGCAGAGCGTGTGCCACTGTGGCGCGAGCAGGTGACAGTCCAGAGGATGGTGGCGGCGCTGCTCATCGGCGTGGTGTACATTTGATCGTCATGAGCTCAGCCTCACCACGGGGCTCGTCCCCATGCTCAACCTCTTCGCTGCGCTGCTCGCGCCTCGGCACTGCCTACCGCCCCTTCACGCACTAGGAGAGGAGTGTCGTTCAGACCTACGTCGTCGCCTGCTACACCATCGTCTTCGGTGGTAAGCTCCTCCCTCCATCTCCCTCGCGCCGGCCTGATCGAAAATCAATTTTATTACCCCCAATTCAGCATCCCTGCCATTAGCGAACCTTTTTTAGATCAAATCTTGATTAGCTTGCTAACTAATTCTGGTCCTGCACTGAATCATGGGCATGCGGGTGGGTCGGATCCTTGATGAGAATGACATTTGCAGTTGATTTCGTAGTTGCAGTCGGTCTTCAATTGAACTGGCGATTTGGTGAAACCAAACACTTTTCAGGTACTGGTGATCGACTACAAACTAACATACCCAAGTGGGATCGCGGGCGTGGTGGGGTTGAACTTATGCTCTCATTTTGGTCGAACTGATCATCTTCTTTAGTACTGAGGTATTTTCACATACCTCGGTACCCACTTTAAAATAGCAGTCGGAAAGAATAGAGTACTTGTATTGATCTATCTATGTGTTTGTACTGAGGTGTTTTTTGCAAAGTAATGTTGAATAAGGTGAGACCACTCGTGTTGTTTTTTTCATCCTAAAACAGAGTACTCAAACTCATATTTGTATGGGTTTGTACTAAGCATGCTTTTCACAAACCAGACTTTGTATTCCTCACTGCTATTTTGTTGATTTTGAAGTTCCGGTCTTTCTGTCCTTGAACTTACCCAAGTTTTTCCTAGTAAAATGTGCACTCTCTTTTGGAAACAAAGCATATGAACGTTCACATGGAGAGTAATTGAACTTTTAAGCACTTTATTTTTATATAAACATCCTTTTTTCTAACCCTTTGTTTATTAATGTCATGTGGAAGTGCCACATTTTCTTTCGCAGGTGAAACTTTTTTGCTGTGCAGGTTTTGGACTTATCTGTCTTTCTAGTTTGAACTCACCCGACAATTTTTTAAACTGATGATAAAGCACATAGTGAATGTCTACACTTAGTGTATGGTTACTTGTACAACCACGGGAGTATACAATGTGAACATTTATTATATAAACATTTATTCACAAAATACAAAGAAGTCCATAAAGAGTACATCTCTCACGAAACCACCCATAAACACATCAGTTAATAAAGACTACATCTCTTAGGAAACTAGCCATGAACACATAAGTTCATAAAGTGTACATATCATTGAACATATAATGCAACTAGCGAAAAGTAACAACACAGACCATTTATTTTTTGAACACAAGAACATTTAATTTTTGTTTTTGGTGTTGCCGGATAACTGTCATTATTTGTCGGCAGCAAAGTCCTTGAACTTGGCCTACACCAGTAGTAGAACTCACTGGTTCTCCGTCACCTAAAATGCAAAACACACACAAAATTCTCAAGTAATGAAATCTGTAGCAAATTTCCACGTTGAACTTTCCTAGTTCAGATCATTGAACTCTCCCAGCCGGTGATGCTTCTCTCAAGATAGAACCCAGTGGACCCTGCACACGAAAGCCCAGCGCGGCAATGTTAGTACTTCCCAAGGTGTTGCATCTGTACTCACTATGGAGATGTGTTTGTACTGCCCAAAAAACATACGCAAGAGCACAAAGTAAACATTTTTTAAAACTTGTGCTCGTAGGAATAGTGACAACACCTAAAGAGCATGTTCTTTTCACATATTCCCAACTACTCAATTAGCAGAACAACACATCTATGCATTTGATGGATGCAGAGGACTACCATCAGCGCTCAACTTGGACGGCTGCCAGCAACCGTGGTGGACGGGCTGGTGGTGGTGCCTTACCTTTTTTGTAAATCAATGCTCCTACGTTTATGCTATACTAATTTCATGCAGTTCTTCACTCAAGTAATAATTTCAGTTTAACCGTTTGAAGAACCAACTTCAGTGTTCGCGTTAGTACCTTTTTAGAGGTGCAGACGTAGCAAGAAAGAAGTTCTTGTGGAGCTCGAGGGAGCACTGAACATAGCACGACAGGGAGCATCGAACTACCCTCTACCAGGAGGTTGACCTACGGAGGAGCATCCATTGCCCACGGGAAGGCAGAGGTGCGTTGGCGAGTGACGCAACCTCATTGGAAGTAGGCGGATCCGGAGCCAGTGTGACGTAGCCTCGTTGGATCCAGGAGGCGCGGCGGCCGGAGAAGCCCGTACTGCACATGAATAGAGGGGGTGTGAAGATGATGTTTCTACGCATCACATCTGCTAACAAAAATTGAGACGAAATATTATAGGATGGTCTCAAAAATACTACATCAGGAACTAAACACCAGCTTGTAATTGAACTAACCTAAATTAAACTGAAACTATAACTATTGAACTGATTTGTAACTATAACAAAAATTGTACTGAACTAAATTTAGTAATTGAACTAAACCAAAAAAATATTTAGTAATTTAGTAATTGAACTGATGGTCTTTTTGTCAAATCGCGCACTGAAGAACTGCTGCAGATCATATGGAAAATATACCAATGAGAAACCGGAGGTGTGGCGGCACCGCTGCAGCACTTGTGTCTTTTATAACATTTTCAAGAGAATCTTACCATACACTTGCTGAAAAAATGGAACTTCAAATAAATCTATTCGGCAAGAGGCAACATAGGGTATCCTTTCTTTGCCCTATTATACCAAATACCAAACAAAAAAATTGTTTCTCATAATCATTTCAACAAGCACCTAGACCATCAAGTATTTTCATATAAGTAGCATGGAATCGAATGGAGCAACAGTAGGGCATGCGAAGAAAGAAGTAGCAGCAACACCTCAAGATCCTACCATTTTTTTGTGCATGATGCATCTCCCCTGTCATTCAGATACAGGAGATCATTGAGTTCACTTACTAGAGATCATTCAGTTCAATTTGTGTACATGCTCGCACGCCGCATCAGGCACCAGGCATGCACCAGCACACATGCCACAGCACACACGCAAGTTCTAGTAGGCAGCATGGATGTTGAATCCATTGAACTGAAGGGAGCTCCTTCAACCTGTAAGATGAACGGAAAAAAAGCAAATGAAATTTGTCAAGGTCGAAATGACCATAATAATCATGTAAAGCATGTAAAAATAACAACAAGTTCATGCACAGTAACATTAGAAGTACACAAAATAAACCTAAATAGAAGTTCTGTACTTTGAAATACTTCATTTTAGTTCCGAAATACTTCATTTGTTTCGAAATATGAACTTCTATATTTATTTTCTTAGAACTTATTATGTTTTCCCTGCAAATTACATGGGTGAGAGCATGGTGCTCTAATTCAATTGCATATATTTGAAACTCCACATCCGACCTGAACTTATGCATAACAGTATGAGTGCAGAATACTTGTAAGCATAAGAAAAAGACATAGAGTGCACATATAATTTTCAAGATTTCCTTGATGTTCTGCACATTTTCAAGATTTGTCATATACAGCTTCAAGTGTGTACTTGTTACTTAAACCTATAGTTAAAATGTGACACTAAATATGACAAATAAGTAGTATAGTAGCAGTACTAGTATACATCGGTCAAATTATTCATCATGTCCACACATTGAATTGACGTGACAACACGCTGCGCGTGAGGTGACACAAGAATCCTGGCGGCGTGTTCGGGTATTGTGGACTTCAGATTTGGAGTACCACTTATCGGTCGAAATCTTTCATCATTCACTTAAAACAGTTGATTGATCATACATTGAGTACCATATAACTAGAATTAACCGATGCAAGTCCAAGAAGGATTGGCCGGTGCTGCCGCTTGGCGTCAAGTTCGATCCCACACATCAGGAGCTGATCGAGCACCTTGAGGCCAAAGTGAGTGCTGACAGCGCAAGATCTCACCCTCTCATCGATTTGTTCATACCAACCATCGACAGCGAGCACGGCATACGCTACACCCAATGTGAGAAACTTCCACGTAAGACACTGATCAGCCGTCTACTTGCAGAAACATATTCCTTTGTTTATAGCTCTATTTTTCTTTTTAGACGCAGACCTAGTGAAGCAATTACAATTTGACAGTTAATAAAAAGTGAAACAAGTGACTGCAACATGCCAAATATGTTAAGAAAATGCCAACTACGTACACTAAAACTTGTTTCGACAATACTGTAGGTATCACACTGAGTGGCCTAAGCAAGCATTTCTTCTAGTACAATTCCAGGGAGTTCAAAAGGGGCACGTGAACGCTTCGCAAGATATAGTCGGAGGTCGGCATGCACGCGATGTGGCACAAGACCAACAATACCTTGTTGGTGATGGTCAACGGCCGGCAGACGGGCAGCAAAAAGGTTCTGGTGCTGCACACCAACAAGAACTTCGACAGCAGAGGACAAACTAGGTGATCCACCAGTACCACCTCGGGGACCTGGAGCAAGAGAAGGAGCGGGAGCTGGTCGTCTGCAAGATTTTCTACCATACAAACACTAGGGCCAAGAGTAAAAAGATTACGAGTTATTTTGGTATTGCTACTTGTACTACCTTGTCGTCCGCAAGTTGGTATTTTTGTTAACAATCTTTCGGTATGAACTTGGCATTTGCTTCCAACCATCATGCCGAGGGTCGACGTGGATATAAAGTTGAATCATTTGTTTCGAAACGAATTCTCAGGCACCTGATTTTTATTTGATGGGTAGCATAAGCACCTGCCGTTAGAATTCCCAGTTCTCCAAACTTTTCAAAACAAGTGCATGCACTTATTATCACAATGAAAAAAATATACCTGTTGCATCTCAGTTGTCATTCTGTACTTGCAGAATTCTCTTGTTTATTGAGCAGGTATATTGTTTTTTCAGGTCGAGCAAGTTTCAACTGGGCTGTAGACTGCCCAGGCTTGGTTTTGTTTTTAACAGGCCCAGCCCATGACGACAGCGGGGCACAAAGATCCAGTAGGTATCTACTGGCCTCTGGCCCACCAGCGTTAGATATATTTTGTCTTACAACATCCGCAGGCATTTTTTTACTGAATCAAACACACAGCCCAGTTCTATTTTCCACTTGAAACGCCATGTCCTACTTCCGTTTTCTAATCGCTACCTATAGTTTTACTAGTTCATATACATGTATCATTATATTGAAAATACATAAAGTTCCCTTTTCATATTTACATCCTTATTTTTGTTGTTGTTTTCCCTCCCAGCGCTAATTTTTTTTACCACTGGGTTTCCCTTAAACCAACTCAATTGTCCCACGTCTTATTTGCTTAGAAAAACAAAATGATTTTTTGTCAAATCAGTAAGTTCTTAAAATGTTTATCATTTCCGGATTACAACAGTTCAGACTCCACCGAAATCTGCACAATAAGGTTGAACTTTTTGACCGTAGTCCTGGGCAGAAAATGGGCTGTAATAAATTACTTAAGAATTAGCAAATGGGCTACAAATTATTAAAAAAAAGCAAATGGGCTCTATGTTGTCTGCCATAGATTTGGAGGCTGACTTGTGGGCCTACTAAGTTCATGCATACACAAGGTTTCTCAAAAACAAATGTCGGCGTTCTGGGAATGGGGGTCCCCAGACTTGCCTGCCTGCGGCCTGCGGCGTGGCTCAAAGTGGGCCCAGCACGGCCCATCTTCATCAACACAGACCCAAGACCCTCGCGAGGGGCCAAGCCTCACGGGGCGGACGACACGGAGCTTCCTCAGGCACGGCCTCATCAGGCTGGCTCGCGAGGAGGCGGAGATATCAAGGCGGGGTACCTCACGAGGTGCCCGTGACGCAAGCCATGACGACCAAAGGCGCCAGGCGGGCGCCAGCCGCGCAGTGTCCTCTTTTCCCCTTTGGTGCAAAGGGGGCAAGCGCAGCCGCGGAGTACCGAGGCATCAGGCAAAGGTTGCCATTTCAGTGCAACAAGACCAAGACCAGGAGGACTACAAGACGGAGGTCATCGTGGAGTCCAAGACGGCGTCACCACCAGAGCTTTGTGCAGGCAAAGACTACTTTTGTCAGGACAGCTGGTACTAGCTGTCCCCCTTCAAATTAGCCCGCCATTGTTGGCTCCCTTCCCGCTTGATATTTGGGAAGAGGACCAGGGCCTCTATAAATAGGACTAGCCACCATAGTAGGAAAAAGGGGGGATCGGACCCAGAGATACACTCAAGTCCGGAAGCACAAGAACACCTCAACCTCAGGAGGTTGTTCTTCCCTTGTACTGTCCATCATCAGCCCCAGAGGCAATCAACCACACCACACACTGGAGTAGGGTATTACACCACAACGGTGGCCCAAACCAGTATAAACCATGTGTCTCTTGTGTTGTTCTTTCCATAGCTTAGATCTTAGCGAGGCGGAGGGGTGCAGGTAGGTAGAAGGCGAAATCTCCGCGCGCACCCCAGTGTTCGAACCTCAAGGGTCTGCTGGAACCCGAAATCCGACATTTGGCACGCCAGGTAGGGGTGTGCCGGAGTCCACCCTCTACCGCTTCGTGTCCCGTCGCGTCGCCATCACCATGTACGGCGACCAGGCTGGCAACCCAGATCCGTGGGCGGCGTGGCCCGCCCACGCAGAGCGGCTCGCCTCGGGCGACCCCGTGCCCCAGGCAGCTCGTGGTCCGCAGGGCGCAGTGGGCCGCGGGCGACGCGGACAGGCTTCGACAGCTCTCACACCGCGGCAGGCGCGGTCGGCAGCAAGGGACTCCAATCACGCCGCGACCACGACACCGTACACCCGTCGGGAGCAGGCGAACTCGAGGGACGCGCTCACGGTGGCCCGAGAGTTGCTGCAGTGCAGGCTGCTGGAGGGCGGCCGTGACGTGCTGCTGGAGCGGGTGGCAGAGCTCCTGGGCTTCGCCGCCTCGGGGGCCCACCCCTTCTGCACCCAGCTCCCATCTCAAGCCCAGGGCGGCCCGCGCGGGGGCTCCAAGGCTACTCCAACGACAGCGAAGCTGTCAGCACCAGACCAGCGGCGGCGCTGCCCCGCTCCCGGTCCGCGAAGAAGAAGGAATCGACGCGACCCACGGCCCCAGTGGACAGTCGCGCTGCCACCCCACGGTGGGCGCGTCAGGCAGGACCGCATGGCACGCGGAGCACTACGGCGTGGCCTTCGGGATGACGGCACCAGAAGAATACGTGCCCCTCATGATGGACCAGGAACACCCTCACGAGGGCGAACAAGGCTCGCTCCTCAGCCGAAGTTGGGGGGACGAGGCGCCAGAAGCTGAGCCTTTCCAGGAGCCCCGGGACGGTCCCACTGGCCACGCTGGAGGCAACGATTATCGGGTACCGCTAATTCCTCAAGAGCAGGCATACGCTAATCATGGATCACAGGAGGTGCAGGTCGCCACATCGAGCAGCTGCCCCACTCCCACCGTCTCGTACCCCTCGGGAGGAGGGCGCAGGGGGCTGCAGGAGAGGGGCTGAGATCCGACATCACCACCGCGGCGTTCGGAGCAAGGTGTTCTCAGGAGGTAGGCCCTCTGCTGGGGAGGTGCCTCAGGGCCTGCCCCTGGCAGAGGACCCGTGGTCGTCAGGGGAACCACTGGCGACCGCTCTACCCCATCGGCGGCGTCCTGGTTTCCGGTCGTCGTTGATGGCACTAGAGTGTGGCGCAAGGTGGGGCCCTCGTCTGGCGATATGAAGCAAGGCCGGTACCTGTGAAGAAGGCCCAGTGCCTATGAAGCTCGCCGCCCCGTGACACTCTCACGTAATAATGAGTGGGGCTGTACATGCCTCGGAGTCTCAGGGGTGCCGGCCTCAGGCCCTGGGGCTCCCTCCCACGCCCAGTGGCAGCACTTAGCTCCGAGTTGGTGAGAAGACGTCCAAGACTAGATTAGGTGCCGGACGCGGCCTTATGTCTGCTTTCGTTGCTTTTCCCTTTGGTTGTCGCTTTCCCCCGCTGGATTCAAGTTGGATTCAAATTTGAGATTTGTGTGTGTTCGGGGAAGGGGTGCTTAGTCTCGTTCGAGCAATTTCTCGCGTTTTGGTTACCACTTCGCCTCAGCTGCCTCCCCTCGTGAGCCCCTCGCGAGCTGGGTCAGGCCTAGCTTGCACACAGCCCAGACTGCCGCCGCCGCGTCCTCTCAGGAGGGTGTTTTACTGCAGATCCTACGGATTCAATCAGGGAACACTCGGGACACCACAGCCTCCCACAGGCTACCTCAAGGCCAACACGGGACAAAGGTAAACTAGCCGACCAGCGAGTCGCTTAAGCCAACCACTTGGCGCGGGTGCATGGGCAATGTAGCGTCTACTAATACGATGAACACAAGTTTTACATGAGGGGCTCCCCCTCCAAAATGCTCTCACAGCCATCAGGCCAAAACCTGAGTTCTATTCATGCAGGGTAAGGAAGCAGGGACGATGCACAATCAGTCGGATAAATCCTCCAATGCGTCCTCAGGAGCACCACCCGAGTCGTTGCTGGCGTCGCTGAACTCGCCATCGCTGTCCGCGTCGCCGCCAGCGGCGTCAGGGCCGTTCACCACACTGCCCTCATCAGCAGCCACGATCACGCCATCGTCGTCTGAAGCGAAGGCCCTGACAAGAGCATCCACATTGTCTTCCACCCAGTGGGCCAGGTCGTCCCGGACAGCCTGGGGGACTGGGGCAATGGCGGCGTCGAAATCGAAGTGGGGATCCATGTTCCGGAGATGGCTGAAGACGCGAGAAAAGGAGCGCCCGAGCAGGGCGCGGCTCCTCTCCTCCACCAACCTGTCAGCCCTGACCGACCACGCCTCTAGCTGCGTCACCACGTAGGTGAAGAACTGAAGGTTGCCGGCATAGTTGACTGCGTGCGCCTCGCCAACAGCCGCCTCGCAGATGTTGCCCAAGGCTGTGTGGGCTCTCTCCCGTAGCGTGGTGAGCATGGGGCCGTGCTCATGCTCCAGGATCCGCTGCTGACGTATCTCGTCCGCATTCTGGCGCGCGACGACCTCAGCCTCCTCCACCCGCTGGCGAAGAAGGAGCACCTCGGCCTGGGAGGTGGTTAACTCACCTTGTGCCACCTCAAGGGCGGCCCAGAAAGCATCAGCCCGCCGCGTCGCTTCCTCCAGCTTGGCCCTCAAGGCAGCAGTCCTGCCTTCAGCCTCGGCCCGGATCAACCCCAGCTTCTCCTCGAACTCGTGCTCGAGGTTCAAACGCGCCATCGCCACCCGACGTCCGACCTCCTCCAGGACACGGGCTTCCTGTGCAGCGACATCATCCTCCGCCTGCGTCACCAAGCGCTCCCTCGTCTCCAGACGCTCATACTCGCGGGTACGTTCGGCAGCTTCCAGCATCAGCGCCTCCTCACGCTTCTGGAGCTCTGCTGAGTCACCAGAGGCCACCTTCATCAACGCGAGGGCTGCCTCGTGCAGCTCCACCTGCTCCTCCAGTGAGTGGCACCAGGCCAGGAGCTCCCGAGCCCGCTCCTCCGCCGCCTTTCGCCGCCGGTCAGCTTCCCGAGCGTCCTCAGCAGCCCAAGATCAGGCATCCCGAGAGGCCACCAGCGACGCCTTGGCCTCTGCATCATCAAGATCACGCTGACGGCGCGTAAGGGCGATGGCGCCCTCCAGCTCGCGCCTCTCTGCAGCTAGGCGTAGGCCCTCGGCCTCAAGGCGCGCGTCTTCATCAGCAAGCTCCTCACCAAGCAGGCTCACCACGTCAGCCGCCCTTCGAAGGAATCCTTGGCGGAGAGCGCGACGCTCCCGAGCGCGCTCGAGCACGTCTTCCACACCATCATCTGCCCCAAGCAAGCGTCGGGGGCTACGAATCAGCACTCCCCCTCCGGGCAGGGGGCTGGGGGCTGGCACCCTCGCGATGGCCGGGCACGCCACGCTAGAAGCCCGGCCTGGAGCCAGCCCGTCCCCAGATGAAGAGCGCAGGGAGCGCCTCAGCCAATCGCAGTCCATGACCAGGCGAGAAGCCCACGGCAGGATGGCTATGCCACGAGAAGGCCCGCGAAGGAGGATCGCGAGGTGCGCAGGGCCACGATGCGCCTCGGGACGGTTCGCCTCTCCGATCGCCCTCACCACAAGGGCTCTACTGCTCGGAGCGCTTGAGGACGGTGGAGGGGGCGAAGCCAAGGGGGACGGCACCTCAGCCATCTCCGCGAGCTCGGCTAGAAGGGGCCTGCGGAGCAAGGATCAGTAAAAGCAACAGAAGGATCGGGAGCCGGGAAAGGAGAAGGCTTACTCATCAGTGGCGAAGTACTTCCTACGCTTCAGCAGGTGACAAGAGTAATCGTCGCCCAGGGTCTCCCTTCTCTTCCGGAGGGCCTCAAAGTCCACGCGGAAGTGGCCCAAGAGTTGAGCGCAGGGATCAACCTGCGACGAAGAGGGAGCGTTAAGGCGATCCGCGTCAGGGGCGCCTGCCTGATGCGCGCTGCCAATCGCCTCGCCAAGAGAAGCGGCTGGAGCCTCAGGGGCCTCAGTCGCAGGCACTGAGGGCAGCTTCTTGCCACCCTCAGCCTCAGCGGCACGGGCCCCAAGAGCTGCTCCCTCATGAGCATCGCCCGGCGCTGTCACCCCGCCGGGAGCCCCCTCGGCCTCTGGCGCCTCATGCCTCCCTGCTCCGCCACTTGAGGAAGAGTCGCCTTGGACGACTGGAAGGGCAGTCACCATCATTGGGTTATCGCGAGGCCCCTGGAGGCCGGCGGGGCGCGGCCCCCACTCATCAAAGATAGGCATCTGATTCACAAAATTGCCCCTGCTCTGGCAGAGGTACAACAAGGCCCCTCCCTGCTGGATGCTGCCAGGGTTGGGGTCCCCAGTCAGGGTCAAGAGTGTTGTCCTCAGCACTTCAGGTGTCAGATCCTCTTCCTGGAGCCTCATACGATCATCGCGCCCGCTGAAGGCCCACATCCGGCGGGAGTGGCGTTGGAGAGGAGCAACGCGGCGTAGCAGGAACTCCTTCACCACCTTGGGCGCTATCACGCCAAGCGACCTCAAGAACGTGAAGCGGTGCTAGACGAAGACGAGCCGGGGGCCCTCAAGCGTCTCCTGGCCCCAGCCCGAATTGGGGACAGCAGGCGAAGTTGGCTCCGATAGCAGGGGGCTGGGCACCCCTGCATCCACATACAGCCACCGCTCGCGGAACCCAGCCGCGGGCAGAGGGAGCTTGAAGTCAATCCCAGAGGCCGCTGTCTCAGACGCGGCAACGAAGCTCACGCACGCCCAGCATTGGGTAGGGTCGACAAGGCGCAGCGAGAAGAAGTGGCGCAGCAAGGCAACCGAAGGAAGGATGCCCATCATAGCCTCGCAAACAAAGGCGAAGACCGAAAGGAGGGTGATGGATTCAGGACCCAGATGCATCATGTGGATCTGATAGTGGGAAAGCACGACATTGAAGAAATCAGAAAAGGGAGGAACCAGACCCGCCCACAGGGCGTCGGCAAAATACGGGACCTCGGTGACTATCCTGTCGATGGAGAAGTGGGACGCGGGCCAGGCCGTCGTCCTCCCGCATTCGTTGAAGATAGTGGCCAGAGCCGAGCTGACCTTGCCCAAGCCCTCGGCGAGGGCCGCCAACGGCGGCGGGCAAGGCGGAGGCATGGGTTTCTTCCCTCTTCCCTTCTTCGTCGGAGCCATGGCAATGGGAAGGGGGGAAGGTTCGAGATTGGGTTGAAAACAGAAGCTGGAGTTCGAGCGGAGGAAGGACAGAGGGCGCTCGAGCAACAGAAAGGGGAGTGGCTGTGTACGACTATGAGTCCGCCTAGCATGGCGCAAAATAAGGGGGGGCATGGGGGAACAGTGCCGCCCACGTCCAATCAACCGCCACGCGGTGCCCAAGGCCGCAGGCTGTTAGGGCCCGCGGCGCTTCGCTCTTGCCCTTACGCCTCCCTGCACGGTCAAGTCCGGGCGCGCCTTGGGCCCGGGGGCTACTGTCGGTGTTCTGGGAACGGGGGTCCCCAGACTTGCCTGCCTGCAGCCTGCGGCGTGGCTCAAAGGGGGGCCCAGCACGGCCCATCTTCATCAAGATAGACCCAAGACCCTCGCGAGGGGCCAAGCCTCGCGGGGCGGACGACATGGAGCTTCCTCAGGCACGGCCTCATCAGGCTGGCTCGCGAGGAGGCGGAGAGATCAAGGCGGGGTACCTCACAAGGTGCCCGTGACGCAAGCCATGACGACCAAAGGCGCCAGGCGGGTGCCAGCCGCGTAGTGTCCTCCTTTCCCCTTTGGTGCAAAGGGGGCAAGTGCAGCCGTGGAGTACCGAGGCATCATGAAAAGGTTGCCATTTCGGTGCAACAAGACCAAGACCAGGAGGACTGCAAGATGGAGGTCATCATGGAGCCCAAGACGGCGTCACCACCAGAGCTTTGTGCAGGCGAAGACTACTTTTGTTAGGATAGCTGTCCCCCTTCAAATTAGCCCGCCATTGTTGGCTCCCTTCCCGCTCGATATTTGGGAAGAGGACCAGGGCCTCTATAAATAGGAGTAGCCACCATAGTAGGAAAAGGGGGGATCAGACCCAGAGATACACTCAAGTCCGGAAGCACAAGAACACCTCAACCTCAGGAGGTTGTTCTTCCCTTGTATTGGCCATCATCAGCCCCAGAGGCAATCAACCACACCACACACTGGAGTAGGGTATTACACCACAACGATGGCCCGAACCAGTATAAACCCTGTGTCTCTTGTGTTGTTCTTTCCATAGCTTAGATCTTAGCGAGGCGGAGGGGTGCAGGTAGGTAGAAGGCGAAATCTCCACGCGCACCCCAGTGTTCGAACCTCAAGGGTCTGCCAGAACCCGAAATCCGACAAAAAAGAAACTTAGTCAACAATCGACTCTACCAGCGTCAGACCGTTAGATGTCAATCTAACGGCAATCATGTTTCTTCAGTCTCTAATCTTCCTGCTCCAACCGCCCAAACCAGCGCCGGCGGAACCGCCTGCTCCCGCCTCCCGTGGTCGGCTGTGCTGCCGGGAAGGCCTCACGGCCCCACCATACTCGCATCCCTGACCTGTCTATCCCTCTACTCACCCACATCTACTGTTATTTTCCAGCGACGCCAGCCAAACCAGTCAACCCTCATACTCCCCACCGCGTGGGCAGCCACTGTCGTGTCTTCCCCGGCTCCGTGCCATTCCCTTCGTAGGCCCCGCCGTCGTCCACCGCCCTGGTGCTCTCGGCGCGGTGTGGTCAACGTGGTCAACAAACGACATACATCGGAAGTAGAGTGTACATGGAGAGGCTGACAGCTGGGTCCACGGCCACAAACAAGGAAATGCCTCCTTATTACGTGCAAAATAATGATTCCTCCGCCTGATATCTGGGACCCACCGGAAGGGCCTCTGTATTTCGCGAAAAAAATGTTCCCGCCGCTGACAGCTCGGACCCACCAGCTATATCTTCGCACACAAGGAAGTGCTTCCTTATAACGCACAAAAAAATGAATACTCCCCCTGCTAGCTGGGACCCACCATATGGGAGGTTGACTTGTGGGCCTAGTAAGTTCACATGGACGGAGGGCTTTGTCAACTTATTCAATATGAATGATTCTAGCTCCAATGACCGTACGATGTCCATCCAACGGCCGTAGTGCTTCTTCAACCTCTGGTCTTCTTGCTCCAGCCGCCCAAAGCAGCGCCAGACATGCCACATGCTCCTGCCTCCCGTGGCCGGCTATGCTGCCGCGGAGGCCTCATCGCCCCCTACTAATCCCACCGCTGGCCAGGCCCTGCGGCGATGGCAGCCTCACACCGCAGCCGAACCAGTGAACCCACGTACTCCTCTCCGCTTGGGCATCCACTGTCGCGTCTTCCCCGGCTCCATGTCGTCCCCTTCCTAGGCCTCGCCATCGTCAACCGCCCTGGTGCTCTCGGCGTGGCGTGGTCAACATGGTCAAGGAACGACTTCCATCGGAAGAGTACTGTACGTGGAGAGGCTGATAGCTGGTTCCACGGCCTCAGCAAGGAAGTGCCTCCTTATTACGTAGAAAATAATGCTTCCTCCACCTGACAACAGGGACCCACCGAACGGGCCACCGTATTTCATGAAAAAAACATTTCCCCTGACTGCTGGGACCCACCAGCTACATCTTCGCACGCAAGGAAGTGCCTGACAGTCGAGACCCACCTGGTCGAAGCGTACGTAGCGTTGTCATTCTGGTCGCAAACATGTATGTACATACTGGTCGATCGGTCTCTTTGCAAGTATGAACCGTGGTCGAGTAAGTAGCAGCACGTGTCGTTGTAGAGCACCCGACATAGTAGTTCACGCAGTCCCGTCTAAGTCATGTACACGTACGTACAGCCACAGGGCAAAAAATATGGCCACGTACATACATATGGGCGGGGTCTCGAGCGCGTACTCGCGCATATATATGGACGGCCAGGGCGTGTGTACATGGAGAGG
Organism: Triticum urartu; assembly: GCF_003073215.2. NCBI lineage: Eukaryota > Viridiplantae > Streptophyta > Magnoliopsida > Poales > Poaceae > Triticum > Triticum urartu. The sequence continues at coordinate 379,040,459 of NC_053022.1, read as the reverse complement.
CAACGGACGGCAGCAACGGCATCCTGTTCATCGGGCAGCGAACCGGCTGGGTCGGAACGGAGAAACGGCATCCTGTTTATCGAGAGGCAACCGACTGGGTCGGAATATGTCGTCTTCATCGGGAGCCAACCGGCTTGGATGGAACAGTCGATCAAAACGAGGCCTGGCGTACCGCGAAATGGAGCAAACGGCCTTGTGTTCAACCAGCCACAGTCAAAATGCGATCCTGTTCATCGGGAGGGGTCTGGCGTACCGCAAAACGGAGGAAACGGACTTCTCTTGGACCTCCTATGGTCGAAACATGGTCCTGTTTATCGGCAGGGGTGTGGCGTACCGCAAAACGGAGGAAACGGACTTGTGTTGGAGCGCTACGGCCGAAACGGGGGTCCTGTTCATTGGGAGGGGTGTGGCGTACCGCAAAAAGGGACTCCACGGGATACTATTCATCTCCACCGTCGACCTCCTCCAGCCTCCACGGGCTATTGTTCATCCACCGTCGACCTCCTCCAACCTCGTTCATCCAGCCTCCACCGCTCCTCCACCGGCTACTATTCAACCAGCCCTCTCCACTGGGTCATGTTCAACCACCCCTCCACGGGCTACTATTCATCCAACCATCCACCGGCTACTGTTCAACCAGCCCTCCACGGGGTCCTGTTCATCCAGCCCTCCATGGGTCCTGTTCATCCACCCCCAACCGGCTCGTTCGGGGTCTTGCTCATCCAGCGGCAACGGCCTCTACTACCAGGGGTCCTGTTCATCCAACCCCCCACCGGGAACTGTTCATCCACCCCCCCCCAACAACGCTCACTGTTCATCCACAGGCAGCATCGATCGGCTTCAGTTAGCAGCAGTTAGAGCCCAACGCCTCGCTCGGGTTCAGTTAGAGCGCAACACCTCACACACACGCGTGTACGTGTACGAGCAAAACGCGCAAACCTCCGTGCATTGCTCGGCCTCGACCACCCACTGTAACCGGGAACACCCCGATATTTTCCTCGCCCTCACTGCTACCACGGTTTTTTCCGTCATGCACGGCCCAAAGAATGTCATGTAGCTGCGTCTCCGGCTCGCCCAGGACGAAAAGCCCATTTTCTATCATGATCTTTTGTCATAGAAGTAGGCGCCCACCACATCTATGATGATGCCGGGTTTTGTCACAATTATCGTCATAGAAGTGTCATAAGCATGACAGAAAAAAAATTAGTTCGTCCCAAAATGTCATGGATGTGTCTTTTTTTTGTAGTGTATAGATACAGTTGCTTCTCATAAATGGTAGTAACGTTGTGTCAACAACAGCTGGATCTCCTTTCACCATCATTAGATAGTTTTGTCCAAGGAAGAGCGAGTTTTGTCCAAGACTATCAATACTAAACCAGGGAGAAGGTCTTGGCACTAGCACACTAGTATCCATCCCGAATACCCTACAACGAATGTTGGAATAGGTCCGGAGAGTGCGACCATGGGAGAAAACACCTGCTTCCTTAGTAACATCAGCAGTGCCCTGTATACAGACAAGAAGAGGTGATCCATCGGAATAAGTTGCTAGGCGCCACTGAGTATATAGGTCCTACTCGTCCTCATGCTTGTGACATCACCATCGTCATCTCCCCCTTGGTTATAAAAAATTTCAAGTATATGTGGTGGAATGTTCACAGGACCTTGGGAACACAAGAAGGTTAATTAGTAAAGGGAAACTAGCTAACCCGCATGCATGTGGATGAAATAATTATAATTACGATGGAAGAAAAACGTACCGAAAGCATCAAGATTCCATGCAAAAATAGTGCCATGAGTGGTGGCAGCAAACACAAGACCCTCGTATTGAATTGCATCACAGTACTCATCCGTGTACAAAAATTGATTTTTGAGCAATATCCATCAAGCCGTGAAAATAAGGATGGCAACAAAGCTTGTCTAAGATAGCAACAACTTCATAGTTCTTGTAATCCCAAGAGCGGTTGGGAACTCGACAAATTGCTATCTTCCGTAGATGACAGTCACCATGATCATATTTGAACGTACATAGATCATCTGTGTGCTCAACCTCAAGGAAGTTTGTGATTTTTGGAAGTGGAACCCGGTGACGAGTGTACACATTCACAAGTTCCACTCGCAGTTATACCCAATATAAACAAACCAATCTCCATTTGCGCCTGCCCAAGCCTTACCCTCAAGCGATTGTTGGGGAACGTTCCAGAAAACAAAAATTTTCCTACGGTTTCACCAAGATCCATCTATGAGTTCATCTAGCAACGAGTGATCGGATTGCATCTACATAACTTCGTAGATCACGCGCGGAAGCGTTCAAAGAACGGGGATGAGGAAGTCGTACTCGACGTGATCCAAATCACCGGAGATCCTAGCGCCGAACGGACGGCACCTCCGTGTTCAACACACATACGGTCAGCGTGACATCTCCTCCTTCTTGATCCAGCAAGGGGGAAGGAGAGGTTGATGAAGATCCAGCAGCACGACGGCGTGGTGGTGGATGCAGCAGTGGTGGATGCAGCAGTCACCGCCGTTCTTCTGCGAGAGGGAGAGGTGTAGCAGGGGAGAGGGAGGCGCCAAGAGTCAAGGGTGCGGCTGCCCCTCCCCCCCCTTTATATAGGCTCCCCAAGGGGGGGTGCCGGCCCTAGGAGATGGGATCTCCTGGGGGGCGGCGGCCAAGGGTGGAGTGGCCCCCTAGGCAAGTGGGCCCTCCCACCCTAGGGTTTCCAACCCTAGGCGTAGGGGGTGGGCCAAGGGGGCACACCAGCCCACTATGGGCTGGTTCCCCTCCCCACTTCAGCCCATGGGGCCCTCCGGGATGGGTGGTCCCACCCGGTGGACCCCCGGGACCCATCCGGTGGTCCCGGTACAATACCGGTGACCCCAAAACTCTCCCGATGGCCGAAACTACACTTTCTATATATAATTCTTCACCTCCGGACCATTCCGGAACTCCTCGTGACGTCCGGGATCTCATCCGGGACTCCGAACAACTTTCGGGTTACTGCATATTCATATCTCTACAACCCTAGCGTCACTGAACCTTAAGTGTGTAGACCCTACGGGTTCGGGAGACATGTAGACATGACCGAGATGGTTCTCCGGTCAATAACCAACAGCGGGATCTGGATACCCATGTTGGCTCACACATGCTCCTCGATGATCTCATCGGATGAACCACGATGTCGAGGATTCAGGCAATCCCGTATACAATTCCCTTTGTCAATCGGTATGTTACTTGCCCGAGATTCGATCGTCGGTATCCCAATACCTCGTTCAATCTCGTTACCAGCAAGTCACTTTACTCGTACCGTAATGCATGATCCCGTGACCAGACACTTGGTCACTTTGAGCTCATTATGATGATGCATTACCGAGTGGGCCCAAAGATACCTCTCCGTCATACGGAGTGACAAATCCCAGTCTTGATCCGTGTCAACCCAACAGACACTTTCGGAGATACCCGTAATATACCTTTATAGTCACCCAGTTACGTTGTGACGTTTGGTACACCCAAAGCACTCCTACGGTACCCGGGAGTTACACGATCTCATGGTCTAAGGAAAAGATACTTGACATTGGAAAAACTCTAGCAAATGAACTATACGATCTTGGGCTATGTTTAGGATTGGGTCTTGTCCATCACATCATTCTCCTAATGATGTGATCTCGTTATCAATGACATCCAATGTCCATAGTCAGGAAACCATGACTATATGTTGATCAACGAGCTAGTCAACTAGAGGCTTACTAGGGACATGTTGGTGTCTATGTATTTACACATGTATTATGATTTCCGGATAACACAATTATAGCATGAATAAAAGACAATTATCATGAACAAGGATATATAATAATAATCCTTTTATTATTGCCTCTAGGGCATATTTCCAACAGTCTCCCACTTGCACTAGAGTCAATAATCTAGTTACATTGTGATGAATCGAACACCCATGGAATTCTGGTGTTGATCATGTTTTGCTCTAGGGAGAGGTTTAGTCAACGGATCTGCTACATTCAGGTCCGTATGTACTTTACAAATATCTATGTCTCCATCTTGAACATTTTCACGAATGGAGTTGAAGCGACGCTTGATGTGCCTGGTCTTCTTGTGAAACCTGGGCTCCTTGGCAAGTGCAATAGCCCCAGTGTTGTCACGGAAGAGTTTGATCGGCCCCGACGCATTGGGTATGACTCCTAGGTTGGTGATGAACTCCTTCACCCAAATTGCTTCATGCGATGCCTTCGAGGATGCCATGTACTCCGCTCCACATGTAGATCCCGCCACGACGCTCTGCTTGCAACTGCACCAGCTTACTGCCCCACCATTCAAAATATACATGTATCCGGTTTGTGACTTAGAGTCATCCAGATCTATGTTGAAGCTAGCGTCGACGTAACCCTTTACGACGAGCTCTTCGTCACCTCCATAAACGAGAAACATTTCCTTAGTCCTTTTCAGGTACTTCAGGATATTCTTGACCGCTGTCCAGTGTTCCTTGCCGGGATTACTTTGGTACCTACCTACCAAACTTACGGCAAGGTTTACATCAGGTCTGGTACACAGCATGGCATACATAATAGAACCTATGGCTGAGGCATAGGGGATGACACTCATCTCTTCTATATCTTCTGCCGTGGTTGGACATTGAGCTGAGCTCAATTTCACACCTTGCAACACAGGCAAGAACCCCTTCTTAGACTGATCCATATTGAACTTCTTCAATATCTTATCAAGGTATGTGCTTTGTGAAAGACCTATGAGGTGTCTTGATCTATCTCTATAGATCTTGATGCCTAATATATAAGCAGCTTCTCCAAGGTCCTTCATTGAAAAACTCTTATTCAAGTAGGCCTTAATGTTGTCCAAAAGCTCTATATCATTTCCCATCAAAAGTATGTCATCTACATATAATATGAGAAATGCTACAGAGCTCCCACTCACTTTCTTGTAAACGCAGGCTTCTCCATAAGTCTGCATAAACCCAAACGCTTTGATCATCTCATCAAAGCGAATGTTCCAACTCCGAGATGCTTGCACCAGCCCATAAATCGAGCGTTGGAGCTTGCACACCTTGTCAGCATTCTTAGGATCGACAAAACCTTCCGGCTGCATCATATACAATTCTTCCTTAAGGAAACCATTAAGGAATGCCGTTTTGACGTCCATTTGCCATATCTCATAATCATAGTATGCGGCAATTGCTAACATGATTCGGACGGGCTTCAGCTTTGCTACGGGAGAGAAAGTCTCATCGTAGTCAACCCCTTGAACTTGTCGATAACCCTTAGTGACAAGCCTAGCTTTATAGATGGTCACATTACCATCCGCGTCTGTCTTCTTCTTAAAGATCCATTTATTTTCTATGGCTCGGGCAAGTCAGTCAAAGTCCATACTTCGTTTTCATACATGGATCCTATCTCGGATTTCATGGCTTCCAGCCATTTGTCGGAATCCGGGCCCGCCATCGCTTCTTCATAGTTCGAAGGTTCACCGTTGTCCAACAACATGATTTCTAAGACAGGGTTGCCGTACCACTCTGGTGCGGAACGTGTCCTAGTGGACCTACGAAGTTCAGTAGCAACTTGATCTGAAGTTTCATGATCATCATCATTAACTTCCTCTCTAGTCGGTGCAGGCACCTCAGGAACATTTTCTTGAGCTGCGCTACTTACCGGTTCAAGAGGTAATACTTCATCAAGTTCCACTTTCCTCCCACTTATTTCTTTCGAGAGAAACTCTTTCTCTAGAAAGGACCCATTCTTGGCAACAAAGATCTTGCCTTCGGATCTGAGGTAGAAGGTATAGCCAACAGTTTCTTTAGGGTATCCTATGAAGACGCATTTTTCCGACTTGGGTTTGAGCTTTTCAGGTTGAAGTTTCTTGACATAAGCATCGCATCCCCAAACTTTTAGAAACGACAGCTTAGGTTTCTTACCAAACCATAATTCATACAGTGTCGTCTCAACGGATTTCGACGGAGCCCTATTTAAAGTGAATGCGGCAGTCTCTAAAGCATAGCCCCAAAATGATAGCGGTAAATCGGTAAGAGACATCATAGATCGTACCATATCTAATAGAGTGCGATTACGACGTTCGGACACACCATTACGCTGAGGTGTTCCAGGCGGCGTGAGTTGTGAAACTATTCCACATTTTCTTAAGTGTGTGCCAAATTCGTGACTCAAGTATTCTCCCCCACGATCTGATCGCAAGAACATGATTTTCCTATCACGTTGATTCTCAACCTCACTCTGAAATTCCTTGAACCTTTCAAAGGTCTCAGACTTGTGTTTCATTAAGTAGACATACCCATATCTACTCAAGTCATCAGTGAGGGTGAGAACATAACGATAACCACCGCGAGCCTCAACACTCATTGGACCGCACACATCAGTATGTATGATTTCCAATAAGTTGGTTGCTCGCTCCATTGTTCCTGAGAACGGAGTCTTGGTCATTTTACCCATGAGGCATGGTTCGCATGTGTCAAATGATTCGTAATCAAGAGACTCTAAAAGTCCATCTGCATGGAGCTTCTTCATGCGTTTGACACCTATGTGACCAAGGCGGCAGTGCCACAAGTATGTGGGACTATCATTATCAACCTTACATCTTTTGGTACTCACACTATGAATATGTGTAGCATTACGCTCGAGATTCATTAAGAATAAACCATTCACCATCGGAGCATGACCATAAAACATATCTCTCATATAAATAGAACAACCATTATTCTTGGATTTAAATGAGTAGCCATCTCGTATTAAACGAGATCCTGATACAATGTTCATGCTCAAACTTGGCACTAAATAACAATTATTTAGGTTCAAAACTAATCTCGTAGGTAAATGTAGAGGTAGCGTGCCGACGGCGATCACATCGACCTTGGAACCATTCTCGACGCGCATCGTCACCTCGTCCTTCGCCAGTCTCCGCTTATTCCGCAGCTCCTGCTTTGAGTTACAAATGTGAGCAACTGCACCGGTATCAAATACCCATGAGCTACTACGAGTACTAGTAAGGTACACATCAATTACATGTATATCACATATACCTTTCGTTTTGCCGGCCTTCTTGTCCGCTAAGTATTTGGGGCAGTTTCGCTTCCAGTGACCACTCTCCTTGCAATAAAAGCACTCAGTCTCGGGCTTGGGTCCATTCTTTGGCTTCTTCCCGACAGCTTGCTTGCCGGGCGCGGCAACTCCCTTGCCGTCCTTCTTGAAGTTCTTCTTACCCTTGCCTTTCTTGAACTTAGTGGTTTTATTCACCATCAACACTTGATGTTCCTTTTTGACTTCTACCTCTGCTGATTTCAGCATTGCAAATACTTCAGGAATGGTCTTTTCCATCCCCTGCATATTGAAGTTCATCACAAAGCTCTTGTAGCTCGGTGGAAGCGACTGAAGGATTCTGTCAATGACCGCGTCATCCGGGAGATTAACTCCCAGCTGAGTCAAGCGGTTATGCAACCCAGACATTTTGAGTATGTGCTCGCTGACAGAACTATTTTCCTCCATCTTACAGCTGAAGAACTTGTCAGAGACTTCATATCTCTTGACCCGGGCATGAGCTTGAAAAACCATTTTCAGCTCTTCGAACATCTCATATGCTCCGTGTCTCTCAAAACGCTTTTGGAGCCCCGGTTCTAAGCTGTAAAGCATGCCGCACTGAACGAGGGAGTAATCATCAGCACGTGTCTGCCAAGCATTCATAACATCTTGGTTCTGTGGGACGGGTGCGTCACCTAGTGGTGCTTCTAGGACATAATCTTTCTTGGCAGCTATGAGGATGATCCTCAGGTTCCGGACCCAGTCCGTATAGTTGCTGCCATCGTCTTTCATCTTGGTTTTCTCTAGGAACGCATTGAAGTTGAGGACAACGTGGGCCATTTGATCTACAAGACATATTGTAAATATTTTAGACTAAGTTCATAATAATTAAGTTCATCTATTTAATGAACTCCCACTCAGATAGACATCCCTCCAGTCATCTAAGTATAACATGATCCGAGTTAACTAGGCCGTGTCCGATCATCACGTGAGACGGACTAGTCAACATCGGTGAACATCTTCATGTTGATCGTATCTTCTATACGACTCATTCTCGACCTTTCGGTCTTCTGTGTTCCGAGGCCATGTCTGTACATGCTAGGCTCGTCAAGTCAACCTAAGTGTTTGCATGTGTAAATCTGTCTTACACCCGTTGTATGTGAACGTTGGAATCTATCACACCCGATCATCACGTGGTGCTTCGAAACAACGAACTGTCGCAACGGTGCACAGTTAGGTGGAACACTTTCTTGAAATTATTATGAGGGATCATCTTATTTACTACCGTCATTCTAAGTAAACAAGATGCAAAAACATGATAAACATCACATGCAATCAAATAATAATAGTGACATGATATGGCCAATATCACATAGCTCCTTTGATCTCCATCTTGGGGCTCCATGATCATCTTGTCACCGGCATGACACCATGATCTCCATCATCATGATCTCCATCATCGTGTCTCCATGAAGTTGCTCGCCAACTATTACTTCTACTACTATGGCTAACACGTTTAGCAATAAAGTAAAGTAATTTACATGGCGTTTCTCAATGACACGCAGGTCATACAAAAAATAAAGATAACTCCTATGGCTCCTGCCGGTTGTCATACTCATCGACATGCAAGTCGTGATTCCTATTACAATAGCATGAACATCTCATACATCACATATATATCATTCATCATTCATCACAACTTTGGCCATATCACATCACAAAACACTTGCTGCAAAAACAAGTTAGACGTCCTCTAATTGTTGTTGCAAGTTTTACGTGGCTGCAATAGGGTTCTAGCAAGAACGTTTTCTTACCTACGTGAAAGCCACAACGTGATTTGTCAACTTCTATTTACCCTTCATAAGGACCCTTTTCATCAAATCCGCTCCAACTAAAGTGGGAGAGACAGACACCCGCCAACCACCTTATGCAACTAGTGCATGTCAGTCGGTGGAACCGGTCTCACGTAAGCGTACGTGTAAGGTTGGTCCGGGCCGCTTCATCCCACAATACTGCTGAAGCAAAATAAGACTAGTAGCGGCAAGAAAGTTGACAACATCTACGCCCACAACAAATTGTGTTCTACTCGTGCAAAAAGAACTACGCATAGACCTAGCTCATGATGCCACTGTTGGGGAACGTTGCAGAAAACAAAAAAATTCCTACGGTTTCACCAAGATCCATCTATGAGTTCATCTAGCAACGAGTGATCGGATTGCATCTACATACCTTTGTAGATCACGCGCGGAAGCGTTCAAAGAACGGGGATGAGGAAGTCGTACTCGACGTGATCCAAATCACCGGAGATCCTAGCGCCGAACGGACGGCACCTCCGTGTTCAACACACGTATGGTCAGCGTGACGTCTCCTCCTTCTTGATCCAGCAAGGGGGAAGGAGAGGTTGATGAAGATCCAGCAGCACGACGGCGTGGTGGTGGATGCAGCAGTCACCGCAGCAGGGCTTCGCCGTTCTTCTGCGAGAGGGAGAGGTGTAGCAGGGGAGAGGGAGGCGCCAAGAGTCAAGGGTGCGGCTGCCCCTCCCCCCCCTTTATATAGGATCCCCAAGGGGGGGCGCCAGCCCTAGGAGATGGGATCTCCTGGGGGGGCGGCGGCCAAGGGTGGAGTGGCCCCCAAGGCAAGTGGGGAGCCCCCCCCCCACCCTAGGGTTTCCAACCCTAGGCACAGGGGGTGGGCCAAGGGGGCGCACCAGCCCACTATGGGCTGGTTTCCCTCCCCACTTCAGCCCATGGGGCCCTCCGGGATGGGTGGTCCCACCCGGTGGACCCCCGGGACCCATCCGGTGGTCCCGGTACAATACCGGTGACCCCGAAACTCTCCCGATGGCCGAAACTGCACTTCCTATATATAATTCTTCACCTCCGGACCATTCCGGAACTCCTCGTGACGTCCGGGATCTCATCCGGGACTCCGAACAACTTTTGGGTTACTGCATATTCATATCTCTACAACCCTAGCGTCACCGAACCTTAAGTGTGTAGACCCTACGGGTTCGGGAGACATGTACACATGATCGAGACGGTTCTCCGGTCAATAACCAATAGCGGGATCTGGATACCCATGTTGGATCCCACATGCTCCTCGATGATCTCATTGAATGAACCATGATGTCGAGGATTCAGGCAATCCCGTATACAATCCCCTTTGTCAATCGGTATGTTACTTGCCCGAGATTCGATCGTCGGTATCCCAATACCTCGTTCAATCTCGTTACCGGCAAGTCACTTTACTCGTACCGTAATGCATGATCCCGTGACCAGACACTTGGTCACTTTGAGCTCATTATGATGATGCATTACCGAGTGGGCCCAGAGATACCTCTCCGTCATACGGAGTGACAAATCCCAGTCTTGATCCGTGTCAACCCAACAGACACTTTCGGAGATACCCGTAGTATACCTTTATAGTCACCCAGTTACGTTGTGACGTTTGGTACACCCAAAGCACTCCTACGGTATCCGGGAGTTACACGATCTCATGGTCTAAGGAAAAGATACTTGACATTGGAAAAACTCTAGCAAATGAACTATACGATCTTGTGCTATGTTTAGGATTGGGTCTTGTCCATCACATCATTCTCCTAATGATGTGATCTCGTTATCAATGACATCCAATGTCCATAGTCAGGAAACCATGACTATCTGTTGATCAACGAGCTAGTCAACTAGAGGCTTACTAGGGACATGTTGGTGTCTATGTATTCACACATGTATTACGATTTCCGGATAACACAATTATAGCATGAATAAAAGACAATTATCATGAACAAGGAAATATAATAATAATCCTTTTATTATTGCCTCTAGGGCATATTTCCAACACCGATGGCATCTTAACATCACACATATCATTATCAAGCGGCATCAACTTGCACAAGGCGAGGCTTTCGTCGTCCCCATGCCGGCGACCAACGTCATGGCGAAGAATATAAGGGAGATTAAACCGTTCCTAAACCCTTGGGTTCTTTGCAATGATGTTATTTGTTGAGTCGAGAATGGACTTGAACGAACCTGCCATGCTAGCTGAGGTGATGATGTCGCACCGATCAATGAGTTCCTCCACCATGTCATCTTTCAGATCGGAGCAAGAATAACGGGGTCATTTCCGGCATGTTCCCTCCCTGGAGAAGACGATCGAACAATGGCAGGAGGAAGGGTGAAGGCAAATGGAGGGAGGAAGAGCATGCGACAATAGTTCCAAATCGAGAGGGAAAGGCGAAGAGGCGGTGGACGGTTGCCACAATACACAAAGAGGCTAGTGGGGAGCGAAAGGTTGCCACAAAGGTCACACACTGACGACAAGGTCGAGTGAACCGCATGCCATATATCGCACACACCTTGATCTAGCTGACCATTTCTTTTGTGTTGCCTAATCACAAACAGTTCATCCGAGTGAACCATATGTTGTATAACGCACACACCTTCATCTGGATGCTCGTTTCTTTTGTATCCCCTCATCGCAAACAGTTAATTGAACTGAACTGTATGCTTTGCATCGCACACGCAACTAAAATCTGAACCGTGTTTGATGCATCCGTCATCGCAAACATTTTGCACCTTTTTAGACAGTTTTTTTACACCACCATTTGGATTATTGCATCACACACAGTTTCTTCGAAGGGCCTTTGATCGTAGTGTCGCGTTAGCAGCATCCTGCAGTAGTGCATGCACTATATCCACATATCACTGAAATGAATGGATCAACATCATAGAATCACTCTGCTTGCACTACTAATCACTTTTGAGACACTGGTTTTAACTCACTGGTTCTTAACCCAATCATTTTTAGTTATGACATTAACATAGTGAAAATAATAACTCATATATGAAAATAATACCAGTCATAACCAACCCATAGTCATGCTACCAAATTAACTCTACTGCATCATACTAGTCCATGCACTCAATCACTACAGCAAGCTAAGCAATTCAAGCATAACAAATGAACTAGCATAAGCAATATTTATTAAATGATTAAATGCATGAAATAAATCATATTCAAGTTGGAAAAATCATAGTTATTGAAATGACACCATGCAAATATTTGTGTGGCTTGCCTTAGCACAGAGGAGGGTCACACTCCTCCTGGTTCTCCTCTAGGCAAGCTTCTCCTTCTGAAAATAAATAAGAATAGCAAAAGAAAATATCAAGAACCCTTCTGAAATTCACTAGAAATTCTAGACAGCAGAGAAAAATCTCAAATTTGGTGTGCTGCTAGAACATGTCAACACAAACATAATGCAAAAAGAATCAACTCATTTGAATTCATGGTTTAGGAGTTAGAGCTGGTCAAAGTTTCTAGTCAAAATGAGCTAAATTTAAATAAAAAGAAAAACCGGGGGGGTGACGTCGAAGGCATAAACCCGCGGGGCGCCTCCACTTATACCGCTTCGAGGGCGGCTGAGTGGCTGACAGCGGGCCCTGCCCGCCAGGTTTAGAGAGAGGGAGGGGAAAACAGAGGAGGGGGCGGCGAGTCATCGGCGTTTCTCCGGTGAGGAGAGGTCGGCTGTCGATCTAAGAGGGAGGGGTGGATGTGCAAGACTATGGCGAGTCTACACGTACCCGAAACGCGGCGAGAGGTGGTCGGAGATGCTCGGAAACAGCGTCTCCAGCGGCGGCGGCGGACGGGGTTTGCCGGAGATGAAGAAGACGGCGAGGTTAGGCGACTCCAGGGGCTTCAGCAGGGTCGGCTAGCTCCAGTGGACCACCAGGGACACGCCGGAGTAGTCGGACGAGCTCAAGAGGCTCTGGAGGGGTGAGGATGGCAGGAGGGGATCGCCGGCGAGCTCAGGTTGGGAACGGTGGCCAGAGGCCTGCCTGGCCGGGCTGCGGCTTCCTACGAGGTTGTGGGGGTTGGGTGAGTGCGGTGAGGAGCTCGTAAAGGCGAGGGAGGGCTCTATTTATAGGCATAGGGGAGGGGGTCTCGAGCTCCGCCGGAGTTCTCTGGAGACGGCACATGGTGATGAAGAGCGTCAGTGAGAGGGGGAGAAGAGGCCATGGCTCATGCGGACACTATGGGAGGGCGGAGACGAGCATAGGGCTCGGGTGGCGACGAGCACAGGGGCACGGGCGCACTGTGCGCTTGGCCGCGTCGTGCCCGTGCTCGCTACGGCATCGTCAAGCGGCAGGGAGGAGTTAATGGCGTTGAGACGAGGATGGTGGCGTGGTGCGGCATGCTGCGGCGAGCAGGAAAGCGAGCACGGACGCAACAGAGGTGTCGGCGGCATCCAGAGCGCGTCGAACGCATGCCAGCGCGCTTGGGCACACGCGATCACCGCGTGAACTCTGGCATCACGCGACCTGGGCTGTGCGCACTGTGTTTGGCGTGTAGTCCTTGCAAGGTTAGGTCGATCCAAGCACTTGAGTTGAGCACAGGTCGACTGGGTGAGAGATAGTCTCCTCAACACTCAATCACTCTCTCACAAATTTGGCTATGTGGTAGGAGAAGGATTGAAGTGGAAAGCAACTTGGGGAGGCTAGAAATCAAGGATCAAAGGTTGGAGTGGAATCCCCTTGATTTCAACACAAGTGTAGGTGGTTCCCTCTCAAAAAAATGAATATGGAAAGTAGTAGTTTCGTCCTGGTTGCTCTCTCGGAGTTGGTGGAAGGGGTGGGGTATATATAGGCAGCACCAAAAATCTAACCGTTACACACCTTTATGCATTACTTGGTGCGACCGGGTGAGATCACTCGGTGAGAGCGACTAGTACAAAAGATCTAAACTTTAGGATTTTCGGTGAGACTGGATGGAACAGCTCGGTGATACTGATGGGTCATGACCTAATCACTCTCCACACTTCGGTGAGACCGATCGAAACCACTCGGAATTTTTGAAATGAAATCGATAGGGAACAGAAGGTTGGCAGGTGCTCTTGGGTGGGACCGAAGGATCATCTTGGTGGGACTGACTTGCTAGGGTTTAGGTAGTGGCTACGTCAAGTGCTTCTCAGTGGGTCCAACTAGATGTGTTTCGGTGGGACCGAGATAAACTTTAGGATTTTTGACATAAATGAATGTGAGGGTGTGGCTAAGGGTTTTGGAGCAATATCTCTAAGCACTTGAGAAATTAGTCCATGATCAAAACCTCATCCCCTTTTAATAGTATTGTCTTTCCTATGGACTCAATGTGATCTTGGATCACTTAACAAAAAATGTAGAGTCTTGAAGCTTTGCCAATGTTCGTCCTTTTTTATTTTGAGGGGTCCACATTCTCATCCCATTGCCATACCTAAACTGAACTTTCTTTGAGTAGGCATTAATTCAATGATGTATGTGTTGTTATGAATTACCAATAGCACTCGAGAATTAGTTGCCCTTTCACCCACACATGCGGCCGGCCAAGGGAGGAGCTCCTCCATGGAGCTTTCTGCCCCCCTCCTCCTGGTGGCTTTTGGTGGAAAATATCTTCCCCCCTTTTGGGGATTTTTTTCCCAAGCCTCCAGCCCTTGCTCCCACTAAAAATATTTAGAGGTGCAGAGGGATCTCCATTTTACAAAAGTTCTCATACTTGAGATCTCATACAAAGGCATGCAAAGATCTACCCTTCTCTCTCTCCCTTCATGAAATAGTTTCGTGTTGCCGAAAGGTTGTCCAGTCTCCGGAAGAAATTAGTTCTGGACGGCGAAGCCCTTCCGGATAGGTGACACCGGATGTGCGCAACCCGGTAGAGAGATCACAGGTTCGATCTTAGTTCGTGGTTCTATCCGAGGGACTGGTCGAGGGCTGTCCGGAGTACTATCCGAGGGAGATAATCCTCGCGGCCGGGAGGTTATAAAATCCTAGCTGCAGGATCTTCGCCGACTCTCCTTCCGTTGCGCTATGAGTTGGTAATGATCATATGAAACCTTGTATGCATCTTCATAGTGGTCCTTGGCGTGTTCATAGTACGGAAATATTTTGTTTACTGCTATGTTTCCCTACATACATCCCAAAAAAAGGGCAACATCAGCTACGTCTTTGCGGCACATGTGCCGCTGCCGCAAATGCAAACACAAAATGGAATCATGCACGACCCAAGTGCCTCCATCGGAAACATTTCTATAGTCTTCTGCATGTGTTTCCCCTCCCACATCCTCGTCGTCCCACCGAATCGGGGCACTGCCACCACCATCGCACTAGCCAGCCGTCCGGATCCGTCGTCCCCTCTTCCAATCACCTGGATAACCACCACCCCCATTGTCTAATCAGCAATCATTGTCGCGCCACACCATCGGATGCCGCCTGAATGCGTGAACAGTAAGTCTAGCTACCGTGATGTTCGGCCACGGGAATCTGGCCGCTCTCAAGTCGAGTTTCAGTGTGACAGCCAAGGTATTGGCTAGGCACCTTCGAGACGGCGGAGATCGCCGCACGCGCCTATGACATCGCTATGTGGAGGCTCAGCCAACCGCACCACGAGCTCAACTTCCCGAAGGTCGAGATGCATGCGAATGCGAAGTTCATCAAGCTGTCGGTGACTGTTGTGTCCCACCTGGCAAAGATGGAGACTGACATCGTCCTCGAGAAGAGGGACACCCGGGAGAGCGATGCAAGCAGCGATGGCGAGGTTCACCATGGAAATCCACACCTCACGCAGGGGGAGGCTGAGTGGTTCTGGAAGAGGGACAATGAGCACAAGTCGAAGGACGAGGCAAGGGCTTCACGGGTGATGAAGGTGGAGCCCACGATGAGGATTCCGACATTGACTGAGAGGGTCTATGTTGTCTATTTAAGTTCGAATGTTTGTATATATAAAATTGTTTGAAAGTTTGTATGTTAATGTTTGGAAGTTTGTAGTGATGAAGTATGCAATGTGATCAACTTGTTTGGATGTTTTTTTTCAAAAAAAAAACTTGTTTGGATGTTTTAGCATGTTTGAGTGAAAAAATACACCGGAGGTGCTCCACTCTCCTATGTGAATATTAATTTCAAAAAGTACCATGCAAATTAAAAAAAACTATAATTTGGGATATCAAACCTGGGTGCCCGATCTAATCCCGTGTGAAGTTTTGTGGAAAAATATCTGAAAATGTATCTGTGACGAAGAAAATACAGTTGACCTACGATCCATCCAAATAATTTTCTTTTATACATAGGACTTTTTTGTCTTTTTACTGAGAATTAAAAGCTGTCTTTTTTCTGGTTTGTTTTGAACTTAATACTCATATAGGGAGGGTGGAGAACCCGAGTGCTCCAAATCCTCTAAAACATTTTGAAGACCAATTTTTGAGTGATCTAAAAGTCACTTCTTAATGCCCTAAATTTTACTGCAACAACATTTTGTGCCCTAAGATAAGGCAGATGCTCTTATGTTGGTTGCCCGCATAAATTACGTAAATAGTTGCAAAGCAACACCGGATGCCCATTTCTGGAATATACCCCACCTATCATGTTTTTATTTTTAGAGCATCTACAACCGAACTCATCAAAATGACTGGGGAGAGAAAGAAAAAAGTTGACCTAATCGAACCCCTCAAAGCCTCCTTAAATATCTATATTGTCCAGCACTACTCGTACTGATCTCATATATGAGATGAGTATAAATGGAGTATATGAGATGAGTATAAATAGTGTATATGAGAGAGTATAAGTGGTGCCCGGACATGTCCAACACATAGGATTTGGCCCTCCAAGGAGCATCTTTTTTCATTCTTTATTAATTCTTTTCTCTGCTTCACCAATCACATGCACATGATATTCTTCACTAATCACATGGATGTGACCAGATGTATAGGGAAAAAATGAGGGACATGGCTGCCTGAAACAACAAATAAGGAGTCAAAACAGACACGGCCGGACACTGACCTAGCACGTCCACAAACATCTGAGTCAAATTTGCCCTGTCCAACAGTAGATGCCCTTAATCTTTGAAAACATTAAAATATGGCTTCCACTAGTTTTCACCATAATGTCAACATAGCATTTACCAACTTCTATTGCGACCCATTAGCATTCTACTTGAATGAGTTAAACCGTGGAGTACAAATATAATCTTTTACCATGACAAATAAATTTGGTTAAGTGTACCGTACAAAACAGCAGTACAAGTGAAGCTACCCCACATCATCAGCACCAAGCACTTATAATCCAGCCGTGCCAAGTTCAGTAGGTTGGCTGCCGGCAAACTATCTCGACAAGTGACTCCACAGGTGAACTCATCCACGATGGCTCGGGCACTTTCCACCTGTCACTGAGTATAATTGTTCAAAAGAGGCCTATTTATGGATAAATTTATGTAACACAGAAAATAGTGTTAAGTCATGTAAACACACCTTTTTTCATCAGCATTGCCAATAATAGGCAAGGCATCCTCAGGCCTACAAGTACATTAAAAGATGTTTCAACATAAAGTAACTGAATTAGCTTACCCTATGATATATGGGAGCTTGACGGTGTCTAAAATTACAAATATCTTAGTATGTCAACTAAGCACAAGAAAAGTGCGAAGAGCGGTACAGGAAAACGCAAGCTGGTGAGGGGCTTCTAACATCAGCAAGATTTGTTGCTCACGGCCTGAAGCATGGTGCCACTAAGTATAGCTCCATAGGTTGGCCTCTGGCTAACTACAGTGCATATATGCTTTCATATAGAGCGCATGCACATACTCTATATTGGAACAAGATGAGGCCCAGAAAATGTTCTGATTCGAGCGAGTGCAAGCAGAAAGCCTCCAAACTATAATGAACTAAAACTTTACTAGGAAAGATATGCCATCAAAAGAAATTGCACGCAATATACAAAAGATATGAAGGTATAGAAAGCGCACCATTGTCCAATAAACTCCCCCAAGACCTTCGAAAGTACACTCGCTGGTAAAAAAGGAGTTTCTTTCTCGCCATAGAAGTTCATACCAACAAAATTCCCACAAGTGTCAATAAGAGGGCCCCCAATCCCAGCCTACCAAAAGGGTGACAACAGGCAAGGGTTACATAGGAAAAGAAAAAGATATTTGTAATAACTTAGATATGTAGTTTGACAAGGTGAAGATACTCGTATTAGTGATTTTCCAGCTGGATATCTGAAATTGCAAGTCTGACACATAATACCTTAGTGATGTTACAAGTGGATATCCGATCTTCATCGCAATCCGATGTGCCAGATTTTTCAGTCACCTTCCCATTTGTGGCCATTAATCTGCGTTTGTCAAAGAGACACCCTACAGCCCTTACAGGAGTACCAGTGGTAACAGGAGGCTGCTGGAGTTCTATTGTACGCGGCGGGATCGTCTCGTCAATGTTAACAAGAGCAATATTGTAATCAAAGTTACAATATGTCAATTTCCCTCTGGCTCGACGTTTATTTAGAAGGCGTACTTCAATCTGCATTATAAGATCATAGTTAAGCATTATATTACATGAACAAAGAAAAACTAGTGAATAGCAGGAACAACCTGCAAGTTATTATGCCTATAAATACACCTGTGCAAGCAAAAAACCTTGCATTTCCTACACCAAGCACAATATCAATTATTAATTATTGATCAAATAAAATCATGGAAATGTAATCAGTGTATGACAGTACAATCACCATTGAAAGAAGCAAGTGGGACAACACTTTCAGACATTTTTGAGGCAACGTCTTTTCCGAGTTTAGTCCATGTATCTTTGACAAAATTCTCTTCAAAAGTATTGACCATATACATGTTTGCTGTTCAAAACAAGCATAAAGTGCTTGAATTAACTTCTAAAATGTGAAATATGAGGGCGTACTCAGCAGAATTCACAGCAATAACTGACCTTGTAACAGATCTGGCAAGGGGTAACCATAGGATTTTGCGGTTTCTTTTACATATTTTTCATGGTCTGACGCAACAAAAAGCAATTAGTGAGCATCCCAGTACTAAGATGATAAATTGCTATCAAGAACTAAACTCGTAGCATATCTGCTGAAGAGTCAGCACATAATGAACACTACGAAGCCTTCAAATATGGTGACTACTCAAAAAATAATTCCAATTAGCTAAATACATGTGCTTTCGGCTCCCTGATGCCCCCCCCCCCCCCCCCCCCCCCCCCCCCCCCCCCCCTCCCCGATTTGCACGTCATGTAAATTTTTAACTTACGATGTTAGTCAAGAAGAACGTAAGAAAAAATTGTTGTGTGGTGAAATTACAAATATAAAGTATACATACAGGCATATTTTTTCTGTTTTATGTTTCTATGACTCATATACTGCACTCCATGCCCATCTGTGTGTCATGAGTCAATACAAGCGTAAATATTTGTATACCAAATGTAAATTCTGAATATAGAAAACCCTGGGTGCAAAATAACTTATTCTGCACCCTGAGAGTTGGCCTTGATTGGCCTAGAGGCAAGCACACAATTACACAAGTCGCCGGCACAAGCAATGGCGGACAGAGAGAATTCCTTATTTAACATCATCTTAAAATTTGTTGCCTTATTTGACATTGAGAAAAAATGTCTTCCTTATTTAACACGGAGTTTAAATTTTATGCCCTTTATGACACTATCATCCATTTTAAGCCTTAATAGTGTTAAAAGACACATGAAAAGACCTATTTACCCTTCGTGTGATTTGTGATCAAAATTTTACGTGTATGTGTGTATCCGTCTGACTCGTTTTGAGCCTTAGTCCCAACCTTGATGGCGTTGCAGCCAAATGGTTTCCGGCGTACACACGTACGAGGCTAGCTCAGAGTATTTTCCAAGCTATACGTACTAGACGAAGCTAGCTAAGCAGCCGATCTCCCGCTGGCTGGCTGATGGCCACAACACGAACACACGAGGTGGGTGATGGGCACATGATCTTGTCGGTCCTGTTTATTTTCTTTCGTTCAATCTCAACTCTATTAACTTACTGACTTGTTGTATACTACTATCGATCGTGTACAGGAACTGGTTTTTTCACACAAAAAAGTACAAGCACTGACTACAATATTAATCGTACTGACTTGTGTATACTATCGATCGAGTATGTACTGTGCCATGTACTAGTATTGATGTACACCGGCCACCCTGCTAACCCATGCGCCCTGCCGTTGCCAAACGCGCTGCCCTCAGCCGCCGTATGCCTCCGCACAGCTGAACCACGCACCTTGCCTGCTATAATTTTGCTGGCCCCATGCCGCTCGCTGCGCGCCACGCCGCGAGCTGCATGAGATCTGTGCCCTCTAACATGTCCGCATCATGTCCTCGCGTGCAATTTATTATGCGCCGCCGATGTCTTTATATGGACGTACTGAAGCTAAACTACATCCAGACAGAGTCGTATAATGAAGCTAAACTACCACATAACAATTTTAATCAAACATCACATAAAGGGTAAATAGGTCTTTTCAGGTGTCATTTAACATCGTTAAGGCTTCAAATGGATAAAAGTGTCGTAAAAGGTATAAATTTTAGACACAGTGTCGGATAGGGAAGAAAAAGTTTTTCGGTGTCAAATAAGGAAACAACATTTAAAACAGCGTCATTTAAGGAATTTTCTCCACAGATAGCTGCAGCTAAGGCACAAATACAATTGGTTGACGCGGAGGTGGGTTTAATGAGGTTGGGTGCAGCAGGGAATAGTGTTGTCGGCATCTGAGGCATGACCTCTAGCAGCATTGGGATCAGCTGAGCTGCATTGTGGAGCTCCCGCTCCAATCATTTCCCCAAACTTAACACTGTAAATGATGGGACTGAACCCACAACCATGCCACGTGGACTTTCTCTCGTAGCTTCAGCAAAGCATGGGCTTGCACGTGAGCCACCACCATTTGGGTTTCTACTTGGGCCATCCTAGTGGGTTGCAGCATCCGGCAATCGTCCAGGTTAGGACACAACTAAAGCAATCCAATCATCTGACCCCAATTAGATCAATCCGGTTGTCTGCGGGGCCACGTGTAGGCTCTCCATCTTTGGCGTGTCCTCATCCTCACCTGTAGCGAAAGAGTCTGAAGAGCTACATTTCATCCATGTGGGGGCACATTGGCTGCAGCAGGATGAGCTACTGGTCAAGGGGTCCATCATAGTTGTTATGTGCACGGATATAGAATTATGGAATATCAAAATAAAAATATAATAATATTTAAAGAGAAGAAGAAATGTTAGACATGAAAGAGGTATGATTGGAGATAGAGATCAGATCTGTATCCTTTGGATTATATTACTAAGAGATCATATGTATCCATAATCAATCAAGCAATGAGAGTTCATCTATCTGTTATTCCCCAATCCCTTACCCGTGCCATACGTCCGCATGGCAGTAGTTACCCATTTTAGAGCACACAACGTATAATAGTAGTATGCTAATAACAAGTAACCAGAAAACTAACCTGGGTTCATCGTGAAGAAACCTACAAATAATTATTGATTCGAGACATTAGAACAATATGATAAGGATGAATTGCTGATAGTGCACAATGCAATAGTTCTAATTAGTCAGTGTGTTTTGCTCACCCTCCTGATAGAAGTTACCATGTGTAGAAGATTTACATATCTCCCTCGTGCCCGTGCTACCTCCTATTGTACCATCGCCCTCTTGCTTGGTTTCAAGCCTGCAGTGCAATGTAGTAAAAACTACTGTGGTTAATTCAGAAACTAGATACCGGAGACCATACAGGAAATGAGGGCAAGATACAACGAGGAAGTAGAGCCAAATGGTTACACATATGAGATATCTCACAAAAAAAAACTGAAAATGAGGAACAAAATCTCTAGGGACGTCTGAAATATAAGTTTGTCTATATTCTGGTTTGAATAAGAAACTAGCAGTACTACTCATTTACGAAAATATATTAGCGCCAGCATGGAACCCAAAAAACAATCTAGTTCAGGGCATGTACAACAGATACTAACAGGGCAGTTGATGTGGGTGTAAGTATCCAGGTAATGCCACAACCTATTAAGCTACAAGGAGAAACGTTTACAGAAGCCAAAATATACAAAAATACAAGATAGGCAATGGGCCAGCATAGTGGGATATACTATGAAATCTTGAAAGCTGCTTGGCATGCAAATTGGATGCCTTACAATTCAAATTGGGAATGTAAGACAGGGAAAGATAGGAGGACAACTGGACAAGCATGGGCCAAACAGAAAACTGTATCTTGAAGATAGTGCAAGTCTAGATATACATACCTGAGTATCCCAGAATGCTCCATGCATTTTAGAATTAAATTCCTTGGAAGGCAGGGAGTAATCACTTTTTGGGAGCAGTCCCCCATTTGACTATAATAGTTCATGCCAACAAAATTCCCATCTATATCAATGAGGGGGCCTCCAATCCCAGCCTAAGACAGATTCGAAATGACAATCAAGAAAGACAAAAATGCAGTTTTAATGTCTTGCAGAATATAGTTTAGTGCTTACAATACTAGATTAAGCAATTCATACCATGATAAGGTTATTTATTAGGACAGCGTAGTAAAACCAGATAGAACATAAGAGCTCACCGTAGTGATTTTACATGTGCTGAACATAAGCTTGTGGACTGTACCATCTAGAGGGCCAATCAATTGCCCACTTTTGGCCATTAATTTGTCTGAACTGGAAGAGCACCATAACGCTACTACCTCACTGCTAGACTTAAGTGCTTCATCATGATTAAGCACTAGCCTGTGATCAACTTCACAGACAGGCACATGCTGGGTGCTGACAACAGCAATACCATAATATGAATCATAATACACTAACTGCCCATCAAGAACTCCATTTGGGAAGCTTACTTCAATCTGCAGTGATAAAACAGTGATTATACTGAACAATTAGCGCATATAATATAAGGGAGAGGAGTAGAGAAAAGTTCGCAGCGCCAACCCTGAAATTATCACTGGCCATCCTTCTACCATCTGATGATGTACACAAGCTTAATGAAGTCAGAAACCTTGCACTATTAGGATCTGGGCATTCGATGCATACACCTGTGCATTCAACCAGCATGGTATCTCCTACAGAAATCTCATAATATCAGCCACTGCGGTTGATGTATAAATCATAATCTTATAGAAGTAAATCTGGTAGCTAATGTGCATATATATAACAGTATAATCACCTTCGAATGAAGCAAGAGATACAACAGTTGGTTTGAAGTTTGAAGCAGCAGCTTGTGAAATGAGATCTTCACTCAAGTGACGTTCATCAGTTTTACTAGCATTGACAGCCGCCAAATTATCACTGATCTTAGTTTTACCATCTGACAATGCAATGGAACTTCCAGTTGTGCGTTGCACTGTATCTCCTACAGGAATATCATAATTTCAACCAATTCAGTTGATTTATGAATCATAATCCTAAAGATCTGATAAATAATGTGCATATAAAGCAAGTGTCTTTGGTGGGTTTACTACCGGCACATTCACCAGTTTCCGTAGAATTGACAGATTCCACTTTGGAGATACTACCTGAACAGAAAGGTATTGGTTAATTAGAAATATAATGATACAACAACAGAATGGCGAGTTCTTCAACATAGTTATGCAAATACATGCATGCAAGAAGGTAAAAGGAGGAAGTGGCATGCAAAATTTGGAGGCAGTGACTCACTTGACCTAAGTACTCTCTTGGTGGCATATTGTACTTCATTCAAGCCTCTCGGCCTGCGCTTGTCTCTTGGCATCTTTCAAACCTTGAATAGACGGAACAAAACCCAGTCATCCAAATCCAAATACCAACTAATCAGAACTAATAGGGTATATCGTTGACGAATCCATTACACACTCCGTTCTCTCATGGACAGTATATTGACCTAATGTAGTTCAAACTATCGTGCACTTCCACCGTTCTAATTTAGGTGGTGTGCACGCATTTGAAAATTCAGATTTGACCATCAATTTGACCAACTAAACATGGGTTATGTGTTAAATGTTGAAGCTTAAGCCTGACGACAGTTTCGTCAGTTAACTGTAGCATTTCAGGCTGTTGTCGACAACGGCTAGTTCTCTGTCAGTTAACTGTTTAGGATTAGTTTTGCTTCAGCAGAATAATCGGTCAGCTCGTTGAGATAGTCGTCGAGCTGATCCAGTTAGTTTGTAGGCTGGTGATCGTGTATCCGTGGGATGGCGCGGAGATAACGCACGAGGCACGGCATCCTCGAGGGAGTGGCTCAGCGATCGTGGGATGGCACGATCAGTAGGCTTAGTCATGTCCTGATTTTGTGGTTTTCAGTTAGCCTGTAAGCAGCTACAAATAAGGAAGGGAAAACGAAAAGTAGCATAAGTTGTGCGCTGCGCAAAATCCTCGTGTTCATCTCTCTCTGTGTGTGTTCGTGAGCTGGGTTTCACCACTTAGCCCTTACATTTCGCATCAGAGCGGTTATCGTTCCCGGTGACCATGTCGAGCGCCTCTCCGGCGACGAAGGAGAGGCTGCGGAAGGAGAAGGAAAAGGAGGATGCGGTGGCAGCGGCAGGGGCTGCGGAGCGCAGGACGTCACGACCGGCGCGGCGCCGTGGACGGAGCCCTACGCGGAGGAGCGACGGCCACGAGATCATCGTCCACGAGTGGACGGTGCAAGAGCGCGCCGCTCCGAGCAGCTCCATCGTCTGGCCCATGCTCACCCAGACCAACTACATGGAGTGGGCGTTGGTCATGCAGATCAACATGGAGGCAAGCCTCCTCTGGGAGGCCGTGGAGGGCTTCCCGGTGAGCGTGCCGAACGACAAGGCAGCGCTCGGCGCGATCCTGTGGTCAATGCCGCCAGAAATGGTGGGCACGCTCGCAGCGAAGAAAACCTCGAAGGAGGCGTGGGAGACGGTCAAGACCATGCGTCTTGGCGTCGCTCGCGTCAAGCAGGCCACTGCACAGCGCCTGCGGAAGGAGTTCGCCCAGATCCAGTTCAAGAGCGGTGAGGGATTGGAGGCGTTTGGGATGCGCATCAACACGCTCGCAAACAGCTTGCGCGTCCTAGGCGACGTCGTGGAAGAGGTAACTGTGGTTGAGAAATTCCTGCAAGTTGTGCCCTCTCAGTTCACGCAGATCGCCATCTCTATCGAGACACTGCTCAACACCAGTCTCCTCACGGTGGAGGAGCTGATCGGACGCCTGCGCTCGGCCGAGGATCGCTATAACCTCGGTCAGGGCAGCGGCGGCAACGACGGGCAACTCCTGCTCACGGAGGAGCAGTGGAAGGCCCGCAGCAAGGAGCAGGGCCAGAGCTCAAGCAGCTCTGGCAGCAACGGCAAAGGTCGCAAGGCCAAGAAGAAGAACAAGCCTCGCGGCGACGGCGGCGATCGCACGCCGGCCGAAGAACGCGACATGTCGACCGTGAAATGTTACAACTGTAACAAGAACGGCCACTTCTCGCGCGACTGCACCGAGCCTCGCAAGGAGCGCAAGGAGAAGGCAAATCTTGCCCGTGATGCCGATGGCGAGGAAGAAAAAGCTGTGTTCCTCGCCGAGCTGTCCGTCGTCACCACCGAGCCCCAAAGGCGCGCCGAGCACGTCCTGCTCAACGAGGAAAAGTCACAGGCCCGCGCTGCCGAAGACGAGGGTCGCTGTGACACGTCCTGGTACCTGGATACCGGGGCGTCGAATCACATGTCGGGGCGGCGGGAGATCCTCTCCGAGCTCGACATCGACACGACGAGGGCCGTGAAACTTGGCGATGGATCGGAGGTGCAGATCGAGGGAAAGGGCACCATCGTCTTCGAGACCCGCAGCGGTGAGCACATGACTTTGAATCAGGTGTACTATATACCTCGTCTTCGCAGCAACATCCTCAGCCTAGGGTAGATGGACGAGATCGGCTGCGACACGCACATCCGCCATGGCTGGCTTCGCCTTCGCGACGCCAACGATCGTCTGCTCGCGTGCGTGAAGAGTAACGAGGGGCGCCTGTACGTCCTGCATCTGACGTCGGCGCGGCCGGTGTGTCTCCTCGTGAGCGGCACGGACCCTGCCTGGCTGTGGCACGCCCGCTACGGCCATCTCAACTTCCGCGCGCTGCGCGAGTTGGGGCGCAAGGTGAAAGTGCAACTATCCCTAGGTGGTTTTGGTAATTCATAACAACATATAGCTCATTGAGCTAATGCTATTCCAAGATGACTATTTCAGGAAAGCTCAATGATTGGCATGGCATGGATGTGAAAGTGGAACCCTCAAAATGCTAAGGACAAAGGATTGGCTCAAGCTCAAAAGCTCAAGACTCTTCATTTTATATTTTAGTGATCCAAGATCACATTGAGTCTTTAGGAAAAGTCAATACTATCAAGGAGGGATGAGGTGTTGCTTAATGAGCCTCTTGCTTCATGTGCTTAGTGATATGCTCCAAAACCCTCAACTACTTTCCCATATCCACATATGACCTAAACCCTAAGCCAAATTCGGTCCTACCGATTCTTTCTATCCGGCGCCACCGAGTTTCACTTGTCATAAGCCACTGCCAAACCCTAGCAATTCGGTTCTACCGATAGGGATCTCGGTCTCACTGAGATGGGATTGCAAACTCTCTGTTTCCCTTTCGTAACTTTTCGGTCTCACCGAAAGAGCGAATCGGTCCCACCGAGATTGCAGTGTAAACTCTCTGTTTCCTTTTTGTAACTTTTCGGTCTCACCGAAAGAGCAAATCGGTCCCACCGAGTTTACCTGACCAACTCTCTGGTTAGCTTATTACCAAACTCGGTCTCACCGAGTTTGTGTAATCGGTCTCACCGAGATTACGTTATGCCCAAACCCTAACCATATCGGTCCTACCGAGTTGCATGTCAGTCCCACCGAAAATCTCTAACGGTCACTAGGTTTACCTTTTCGGTCCGACCGAGTTTGTTGATTCGGTCCCATCGAGATTGGAAAACTGTGTGTAACGGTTGGATTTTATGTGGAGGCTATATATACCCCTCCACCTCCTCTTCATTCGTGGAGAGAGCCATCAGAACACATACACAATTCCAACTCATATGTTCTGAGAGAGAACCACCTACTCATGTGTTGAGACCAAGATATTCCATTCCTACCATATGAATCTTGATCTCTAGCCTTCCCCAAGTTGCTTTCCACTCAAATCTTCTTTCCACAAAACCCAAATCCTATGAGAGAGAGTTGAGTGTTGGGGAGACTATCATTTGAAGCACAAGAGCAAGGAGTTCATCATCAACACACCATTTGTTACTTCTTGGAGAGTGGTGTCTCCTAGATTGGCTAGGTGTCACTTGGGAGCCTCCGACAAGATTGTGGAGTTGAACCAAGGAGTTTGTAAGGGCAAGGAGATCGCCTACTTCGTGAAGATCTACCGCTAGTGAGGCAAGTCCTTCGTGGGCGATGGCCATGGTGGGATAGACAAGGTTGCTACTTCGTGGACCCTTCGTGGGTGGAGCCCTCCATGGACTCGCGCGACCGTTACCCTTCGTGGGTTGAAGTCTCCATCAACGTGGATGTAGGATAGCACCACCTATCCGAACCACGGGAAAAACATCCGTGTCTCCAATTGCGTTTGAATTCTCCAAACCCTTTCCTTTACATTCTTGCAAGTTGCATGCTTTACTTTCCGCTGCCTATATACTCTTTGCATTCTTGCTTGAATTGTGTGATGATTGCTTGACTTGTCCTACAATAGCTAAAATCTGCCAAGAACTAAAATTGGGAAAAGGTTAAGTTTTTATTTGGTCAAGTAGTCTAATCACCCCCCTCTAGACATACTTTCGGTCCTACACAAGGACATGGCGAGCGGCATACCGCTACTCGATCGACTGGACCAGGTGTGTGATGGCTGTGTCCTGGGCAAGCAGCATCGGCATCCCTACCCGCAGGCCACATCGTACCGCGCCACCAAGAACCTGGAGATGGTGCATACGGACTTGTGCGGTCCGATCACGCCGGCGACAGAGGGGGGGAACAACTACTTCCTCATTGTCGACGATCGATCACGGTACATGTGGCTGGAAGTGATCAAGGCCAAGGCGTTCGAGCGCTTCCGCAAGATCAAGGCACGAGCAGAAGCTGAGTCCGGGCATCGCTTGCTTGGTTTTTGTTCGGATCGCGGTGGCGAGTTCAACTCGACTGCGTTCCGTCAGTTCTGCGACGAGGGCGGCATCAAACATTTCACCACCGCTCCGTACACGCCGCAGCAAAATGGCGTCGTCGAACGGAGGAACCAGACGATTGTCGAGATGGCGCGCTGTCTGCTGAAAAGCATGAGCGTGCCCGCGACGTTCTGGGGGGAAGCGGTGAAGACGGCGGTGTACCTACTGAACAGGGCACCCATGCACAGCGTCGACGGCATGACGCCATACGAAGCGTGGCATGGCCGGAAGCCGGCAGTGCAGCACCTTCGCACTTTCGGGTGCGTCGTCCATGTCAAGCGCCTTGGACCAGGGATCGACAAGCTCGCCGACAGATCTGCTCCGATGATCTTCGTCGGCTACGAGGAGGGCTCAAAGGCTTATAGGGTTTATGACCCTGCCACGAAGAAGGTGCGCGTGACGCGTGATGCCAAGTTCGAGGAGCAGCGGAAGTGGGACTGGTCAGGTGCAGCGAGCGCCGCGACGCGGCCTCTGGACGAACAGTTCGTGGTCATCTACCCAGATGACCCCACGACCACCAATCCCGCGCCCCCTCCATCCAGTTCTGAAGCTGGATCTTCGTCAAGTAAAGCCGCACCGAGCAGAGGCGCATCCATGGCCAGTGGAGCCACGGCCATGACGAGCACGCCATCGGGGACAAGCACGGAGACGCCGCATCACGACGGCGTGGAGCGGAGGTCATCGCGCCACGATCGCCATCACCTGCATCCACAGAGGATGGCTGGGCCACACCTCCTGACGACGACTACGAGCGCCACGACCTCGACCACTCACCACAGAAGTATCGCAAGATGCGGCATGTACTTAGGCAACTGGATGAGGATCGGGGGGAGCTCGTGCAGCTCTGCCTCATTGCGGCGGAGGAACCAGATGGTGTCGACGAGGCGCTGTCCGAGGGGTGCTGGAAGGAGGCCATGGACGCCGAACTTGTCGCGATCCACGACAACGACACCTGGGAGATGGCAGCGCTCCCACCTGGACACAGAGCCATTGGGCTCAAATGGGTGTACAAGGTAAAGAAGGATCCTGCAGGGTCACATTGTGAAGCACAAAGCGTGACTCGTGGCGAAAGGTTACGCGCAACGGCAAGGCATGGACTACGACGAGGTGTTCGCGCCGGTGGCGTGCATGGAGACCGTGCGTCTGCTCCTGGCGCTCGCCGCGCACCATGGGTGGGCGGTGCACCACATGGATGTCAAGAGCGCGTTCTTGAACGGCAACCTGCAGGAGGAGGTGTACGTTCATCAGCCTCCAGGGTACATCGACGACAAGAACAGGCACGGTGTGATGCGGCTGCGCAAGGCGCTGTACGGGCTGCGGCAGGCACCGCGTGCCTGGAACGCCAAGCTGGACTCGACGCTCATCTCGCTTGGGTTCGAGCGCAGCCCACTCGAGCACGCCGTGTATAGGAGAAACACCCGTGCCTCGACTCTCATCGTCGGCGTATACGTGGATGACCTGGTGATCACCGGGTTTGACAAGGGCGACATCGACAAGTTCAAGGAGGAGATGAAGTGCAAGTTCGCCATGAGTGATCTTGGACTTCTATCTTACTACCTCGGTCTCGAGGTGGTTCAGAGAGTGATGCGATCACTCTCTGCCAGTGCGCCTACGTCGGCAAGATCCTCGCTGCGGCCGGCATGGTCGCTGCAAAGCGTCACACACGCCCATGGAAAGAAGGTTGCCACTGCGCAAACGGGACACAGGGGGAGTCATCGACGCGACACTCTATCGGAGCATCGTGGGCAGCCTCCGCTACCTCTGCAACACGCGTCCCGACATCACGTTTGCTGTCGGCATGGTGAGCAGGTACCTGGAGGCACCGGGAGCACCGCACTGGGCGGCGGTGAAGCAGATCCTCCGTTACATTCGCAGGGACGGCGGATACGGATGCTGCT
Source organism: Triticum urartu (assembly GCF_003073215.2). Lineage (NCBI taxonomy): Eukaryota > Viridiplantae > Streptophyta > Magnoliopsida > Poales > Poaceae > Triticum > Triticum urartu. Next base: position 379,010,565 of record NC_053022.1, on the reverse strand, counting down.
ACAAGCGAGGTGCAGGAGCCACCGACGCTGATTCAGCCTTCAGCCGACAGTGACCGCCGGCGACAAGGACGATCGCAAGAGCACCACTGGCATGGTTGTTCTTCCTCGGGCTCAAGTGCTGTCACATGGGCGTCAGAAGCAGAAGATCGTCACTCTCTCGTCTTGCGAGCAAGAAGTAATGTGGCGGCGGCATCGAGCGCATGCCAGGGCGTGTGGCTCTGTCGGCTCCTGGAGATCTGAATCGGCGACGCTCCAACAAAGGTGAAAGCTGCTCGTGACAAACATATCAGCGATCGCACTTTGCAAAAACCCCGTTCTACCATGAGCGCAGCAAGCACATCGACGTCAAGTACCACTCATCCGCGAGTGCATCGAAGATGGCAAGTGGACCGTTGATCACGTCAGCACTGACGACCAGCTTGCTGATACTCTCAACCAAGGCGCTGGGCCGCGTCAAGTTCATCGAGATGCGTCTGAAGCTCGGCGTCATGGAGGTTCTGAATCTTCGCCAGGCTTAGGGGAGAATTGTTGAAGCTTAAGCCTGACGACAGTTTCGTCAGTTAACTGTAGCATTTCAGGCTGTTGTTCGACAACGGCTAGTCTCTGTCAGTTAGCTATTTAGGATTAGTTTGCTTCAGCAGAATTAATCGGTTAGCTTCGTTGAGATAGTCTTCGAGCTGATCCAGTTTAGTTTGTAGCTGTGATCGTGTATCCGTGGATGGCGCGGAGATAACGCACGAGGCACGGCATCCTCGAGGGAGTGGCTCAGCGATCGTGGGATGGCACGATCAGTAGGCTTAGTCATGTCCTGATTTTGTGGTTTTCAGTTATCCTATAAGCAGCTACAAATAAGGAAGGGAAAAACGAAAAGTAGCATAAGTTGTGCGCTGCGCAAAATCCTCGTGTTCATCTCTCTCTGTGTGTGTGTTCGTGAGCTGGGTTTCACCACTTATCCCTTACATTAAAAAAACAATATCAACAAATTCGCAATCATAAAAAGATTTCAATGATATAGTTTTTATGACACATAACGCATATACTATTGGCCAAAGTTAAATCACAAAAAAAGAGCCCGGCATGTAAATAGCGATGCAGGGAGTAAACATTTATCGCAAACAACACTATAACGTATAAATCAGATAGTAGTAGTTGCAGATCTAACGCGTATGGAGTTCAGTGGAATCCATAACATTTTTTAGGAAATTAAACTGTTATACTCGTACTCCAACACACAGAAAAAAAACTGCGATAAAGTGCTTGGATTGGATTGCTTACAGCTTAATAGAAGGCCACCACAAACATTTCCTAGCAATACAATCAGTTAGGGTTTCGCGTCGAACAAAACAGCTTAATCCAAGCCGGGATAGATCTCCAGACCACGCTAGTACAAACGAGTGGAGGAGACGCCTATGAGAAAATAATACCTCCACAACTTGAATAGGAAGAGGAACGCGCGTGCGAATCCGCTAGCCGCCGCTGTATCCGTCGTCGGGAGGGAAGGTCACCTCCTCACGAGCTCCCCGATCTTAGGGTTGAGCGGCTTTTTTTTTGACGGGTCTTTCGGTGGGTTGAGCGGCTTTCGGTAGGGATGTTGGGCGGCAGTTGAGGAGGATGGCAATTAGTGGGCCGTAGAGTGACATATAGCGGGCTGAGAGGCTTGGCAGATTGGCGGACAGTGATCTTCTCTTTCTTTTCTTTATTAATATTAATATTAATATAACTAGGTAAAAAAATTGCAAAAAATAATATAACTAGATTTTTTTTTGAGAAAAGCTGGCCAAGCCTTTATTGATCATCTAGAATGTTTATAGGTATTACAATTGGGTCATGCTGGATACCCAACCACAAATGCCTTCCAGCAGGAAGTGAAATACCAAATCTAGCAATTCTATGAGCCTCATAGTTCGACTCCCAAGGTTTAAAGGAAAAATTACAAGTCGTGAATAAGGTGGAAGTTTGTAATATCTCTTTGATGATAACGCCATGATCGCCCCAGCTCTTTGATGGATATGATTTACTACCTGCTTACAGTCTGAAGCAATCTGTATATGATTCGTTCCCAGGTCCAAAGCCAAAGCCATTCCCTCTCTACATGCTATTGCCTCTAGTGTAGTTGGATCCGTCAGCCCCTCAATTACCAGCATGGAGGAACCCAAATAAGTTCCATCCCGATCACGACATAAAGCTGCCGTTGTTCCAGTGTTTGTTCCCTCCGAAACTCCAGCATCTACATAGATCTTCACAAAACCCTCCGGGGGTGGGACCCATCTTGGAGCCTGCCTAGCATGCCGATGACTTGTATTTCTTTGTGTCTCTTGCACCGGCTCTAGCCGGGCTAGGTCAGCTAGATAATTCAGCACAAACCTGTGTGTCTCATGTGGACTTTGATGTATTCCTTCATGAATAAGCTGTCTCCGAGCAAACCAGATTGCCCAAAAGGTTACTGTCAATCTAGTGAGTGTTTCACGATCCAAGGTTTCCATCATGAAGAACATCCAGGCTCTCGCCGACGGCTCAGTTGTGGCAATCACATGATCCAGCAGATCGTGATCTACAAGAGACCACACACATCTTGCCATGGTGCACTCAAGGAGGCTATGTCTCCACGAGTCCTCGGCTCCACATACATAGCACTGATCATGGTGTGACATTTTCCTGTTCTTTCGAATATCTTCTGTAGGTAGCGAATTTTTGGCCAATCTCCAGAGAAAGTTTTTGAGTTTCGCCGGGACATGCACGTTCCATAATGTATCCCAAGCCTTCTCGTTTGCAGCCGTGTCAGAAGATCCTCCTCTACCTTCTAGCCAGTCCTCATGCCTCCTTTTTATATCCACTATCATCTTGTAAGCAGAACGTATAGAGAAGATACCATTCTTTTCAAAGCCCCATGACCAGAAATCTTCCATATTTCTTGTACAGATTGGTATCTTCAGAATGGCTGCTATATCATATGGGAGGAAAACTTCACCTAGTAGAGTTGTGTTCCAGCAAGCATTGTCGCGATCAATCAGCTCCGCCACCATCATCGGGGGATCTAATTTTAAAGCAACAATGGGCCTCATATTTTCCTTCCTGGGTAACCAATTCATATCCCAAATATGACTTGTATTTCCATTGCCTATCCTCCGGACTAGTCCAATCTTCATGATATCGCGTCCCTCTATCAAGCCCCTCCATATCCGGGAGGGATGCCCGCCAATAGTGGCAGTCAGGAGATCACCTTCCGGGAAGTACACCGCTTTAAGGATTCAAGCACTTAGCGAACTAGGGTTTTCCAAAACTCTCCGGGCTTGTCTTGCCAAAAGCGCCAAGTTAAAGATTTCAAAGTCGCGGAAGCCCAGCCCCCCCATGTACTTTGGCATGCTCATAGAGTCCCATGACACCCAATAAGGTTTCCTCTTGCCCTGTTTACTTCCCCACCAAAAGGCTTTAATCATTGAAGTCAATTGTTGGCATAAACCCCTCGGAAGCTTGAAACAAGACATTGAGTACACCGGAATAGCTTGTGCTACTGATTTAATAAGCACCTCCTTCCCAGCTGCTGAAAGTAGTTTCTCCATCCACCCTTGTATCTTGTTCCATAGTCTATCTTTAAGGTACTTGAAGGCGCCATTCTTTGAACTCCCAACGTCAGAAGGCATGCCAAGATATTTTTCATTTAGCTGCTCGTTGGGAATTTGCAAGGTAGTCTTAATATTAATTCTTGTGGACTCCGGGCATCCCTTGCTAAAGAACAGTGAACACTTATCCTTGTTAATTCGCTGGCCAGATGCTCTAGCATATATCTCCAACAATTGAGAAACCTCCTCAGCTCCCTCAACATTTGCTTTAAAAAATAGCAGGCTGTCATCTGCAAACAACAAATGGTTCACCGGCGGAGCTGATCAAGCCACTTGTATTCCACCCAGATTAGATGACTGAACTCTAGTTTTTAAGAGGCACGAAAGGCCCTCTGCTGCTAGCAAAAAGAGGTAAGGTGATATAGGATCCCCTTGTCGAATTCCACGAGTAGGCTCAAATTCTTCTAACTTCTCCCCATTAAAAAGAACTGAGAACGAGACTGAGGTGACCATACCCATGACAATATTCACCCATCTGCTCGTGAACCCCAACTTTAACATGATTTCCTTCAGATAACTCCATTCCACCCTGTCATAGGCCTTCATCATGTCAAGCTTTAGTGCACAATGCCTGTTTTTTGTGCCTTATTCTGCTTCATAAAATGCAAACAATCATACGCAGCAATTATGTTATCAGTAATAAGATGGCCTGGTACAAAGGCTGATTGCTCCTTAGAGATTATGTCTGGCAGCACACTCTTCAAACGATTAGCAATAACTTTGGATGCTATTTTGTACAAAACATTGCATAAGCTGATGGGACAGAACTGTGTAAGAAGCATGGAATTTTTTACCTTTGGTATTAACACCAAAACCGTGTTATTGATCTCACGGGCACTTTCCACGCCTTCCACAATTCTAAGGACAACTTTAGTCACCTCCTCAGAACAAATATCCCAATGTTTCTGAAAAAATTGTGCAGGAAAACCATCTGGTCCGGGGGCCTTCTGAGGTGACATTTGAAACAGCGCAGTTTTTACTTCCTCGACTTTGTAGGGAGCGTTCAAGACATCATTCATTTGGCGTGTCACTTTGCGCGGGACTGCATTGATAACCTCTTGCATATTCTCTGTACCTTCAGAAGTGTATAGAGCCGTGTAGAATGCCTTGGTCATCTCCTTCATCTCCTGTTTGTCTTCTGTTCTGCTCCCGTCTGATAATTTAGTGGCCCAGTGGTCCAACACCATATTGACTAGTAGACTGCCCGTGCGTTGCTACGGGCTTTTAAAAATTTATATTGGTTGCATGGCAAATTTATATTCGTAGAAAGATAACCAATAAAAAATAGAAAAAAATGGAATCTAATTCGCTTGCAATGTACTTCAATAAAAAAAATGTAATTTGATCCTATACACCTGATGCACAAAATAAATAAGGTGGTACAAAACATTGAACACTTTATTCTACACTGCATTACAAATGATAATAACACTTGAATGCCTTTTTTTAATTCTTAAAATCAATTGCCTCACGAGAGCATGTGTATTGTTATTATCCATTAATTAAAAACACGTGATGGATTTTTTTCCTTTAAGCAAATGTTTCAAGACGTTACAACCAGAAACTTCATTGCAATATGCAATTGGCTAGCAAACTATTACATAATATGGATTTAGGCGCTTGAAACCATACAATTTACCGTTTACAAATTATTGCAGCAAAGACATCTTCTAGAACATGCTACTCCTACCTCTCTTGTGACAGGTAGATATATCAATCCATGATAAAGTTTATTCTTTAAAATTTTAATGGCATTTATCTTTATTTTTATAATAATTTTCCAGTTTTGTTTGAGTTATGTAACTTCATATTTTGTGTATCAGCTCAAAAGGATTTTCACATAAAACCCAAAAGGAAATGTGTGTGTTGTAATATGAGCTTTTTTAGGGGTTATTGTAATATGAGCTCACATAAAAGGGAAGCGAGCAACCGAAATTGCATAGGAGCACCTGCGGGCTCAACCCCCTGATATCCCACCATTGAATATGCATTGGGATTCACACCACTATATGTATTCATCATTTCTGTTGCATGTATGTTTTGAATTAGAGATGTAAAGCACTGTATCCTCTGCATGCAGTGGCCCACTCCACAACACGCTCCTACTCGAGCCGCCAACATCCAACAACTAAAGCTACATTTACTCAAGCAATGGTCACGTCATCAGTTAATGCCTTTCCCATTGATTCCATCTATCCCCTTTCATCTTCCTTCAACTTTTTCGTCTCAAAGTTAAAAGCCATTTCACGAAATCAAACATTTCTATGAACTTAATTTTTACGATACTAATTCATGTGAAATTATCAATTAGATTTGAGAGATTTTCTAACATATTTTCTTTTTCTTTTCTGTTAATTGAGAAACTGAGAATAATTCCAGAAACATTTTCTATAACAGTTTGTCTAATTCACATCTAGATGTTTTTTAAGGATTTCACATCTAAGCTCCCACAAATAATGCATCAACAAGGAACAAAAAAAAGCTGGGACAAAACAAAAAATAGACCACAAACATAGTGGACATCTGGTTAGATATGACAACAGACCCTTTCTATAATAATCTCAGGTATTATCCTATTCTAAGAAAGCTGAGAATTTAATGTATGTGCTCTAACTCTGGTCACACCATGCATCTATCACATGTACGTGCTGTAACCGCAAACCTCTGGTCGTACACTTCATTTACTACTCACGCGGTAATGTTTCTTCCTCAGCACACTAAACTCCAGCCACAATCATTTATTAGCAGTTTAGTACTACATTCTTATTTCACTAATGAACTAACACTTGATGCCCTATACGCCCCCTAAAAGATCAGAGTCATCTAAAAGAAGAACAATACTTGGATCGGTATGCCTTAATAGATAACATGGTTTAGAACTTACCGTGTTTGGTTTATCTGGGAGACAAACCCGCTCAAAGGAGCTAATTAACTCGTGTTTGTGTAAGCATCAGCTTCTCATTTAAAGGATTTTCCGTTTAAAATAAAATTATCTAACATAAATTATTCATCTCCATCCAACAGAAATGTGATGTTAATTGCTACATTTATAACTGACACTGTACTTTTTTGCGTGCAAACACAGACGATATTTATTGAGAACATTGACTCTATGTGTGCAGAGGATAGGAGTCACAGTGTATTATCTAGTATTTGATATGTATCTGTAACTAGCAAATTCATTCTGCCTTTAATGCAGCCATGTCATCGCGGGAATAGACCACAAACATAGTGGACATCAGGTTAGATGTGACATAACTATGTCACATCTAGATGTGTCCTAGACATACATTTTCTATAATAATCTCGGGTATTATCCTATTCTAAGAAAGCTGAGAATTTAATGTATGTGCTCTAACTCAGGTCCCACCATGCTTCTATCACATGTACGTGTTGTAACTGCCAACCTCTGGTCGTACGCTTCATTTACTACTCACGCGGTAATGTTTCTTCCTCAGCACACTAAACTCCAGCCACAATCATTTATTAGCAGTTTAGTACTACATTCTTATGTCACTAATGAACTAACACTTGATGCCCTATACACCCCCTAAAAGATCAGAGTCATCTAAAAGAAGAACAATACTTGGATCGATATGCCTTAATAGATAACAGGGTTTTAAACTTACCGTGTTTGGTTTATCTGGGAGACAAACCCGCTCAAAGGAGCTAATTAACTCGTGTTTGTGTAAGCATCAGCTTCTCATTTAAAGGATTTTCTGTTTAAAATAAAATTATCTAACATAAATTAATCATCTCCATCCAACAGAAATGTGATGTTAATTGCTATATTTATAACTGACACCATACTTTTTTGCGTGCAAACGCAGACGACATTTATCGAGAACATTGACTCTATGTGTGCAAAGGATTATCTAGTATTTGATATGTAACTGTAACTAGCAAATTCATTCTGCCTTTAATGCAGCCATGCCATCGCAGGAACTCAATGACACAGATATCAGGGTGCATCGTCGTCGAGTGCCATTCGTCCGCCTCCAGCGAGCAACCTCCTATTCAGACACCAACCAAAGAGAAACCCTCATTAGACATACACTTAGACATTAACATCATATATAAGGGTGAAAGGGTGAATGACATGCATCAACAATTGCGACAAGGTTAAAACTTGCCCAGAAAATATAGGTCACAACTCAAAAAATTACAACATATTTTTCCTGTATTAGCACATAAGTCGAATAATACATGGTAGGATTGAGGAGAAGGTCTATAATATTAGTCTTACCGGTTGTTCATTATTCTATTAGCAAGAGAGAGAGAGAGAGTCGGAACCCCCAAATTGTTTCCATATGTCTAGGCTATCAGATCATATATGAGGAGGGAATGGGGTCAGGACGTCTATGGACAGCATGCCACATCAGACCGGAAAAAACACAGTTTTCTAAACTATTACAAGGCATCCCAAAGATATTGACGTTGTGAATTGCTACGAACTTAAATGTTTAATAAATCAATCAAAAAGCTACCAGCATGCTTCTCCATTTTGAGCTAGTCCACCTATTGAGTACTTCTTGGTTAAAACCTGCCATCGTTCCAAATAGCCTACAAAACAGGAGGTAAAAGTCAGTAAATAATGTACAAATAATAATTTCAGTTGAGTTGAAAGGCTTAAATTGAAAACCAACAAATATATGCAGGCTTATTTCATACTGCTATTTTAATGAGCACCAATAACCCCCTTGCCAACCTCATAATATATGATCCAACTTTATACTACTTATGAATATAATTAATATGATTAATTAACAAATCTTGGATTGTAACAGGTGTGAAAGACACTTCATGTTGTACAGTTTGTAGAGTGATATAGGCTACAAACGGGTATGATGATCAAGAATCCTCACATTTCCATTGTACCATAATGTCTAGCTGAAGAATTTTGCACCATACCTCTTATTTGGCACTACACCAACATTTAGCACCGCGGCAACGACCACATAACGCCTTCATCACTGGTGAGCGATCTGATCCTGTCTCTTCCTACCTATGAAAACACAAATATTAAATTGTATTGTTAAAGATATACTCATAACATGTGAATAAGAGGGGAAAGCAATATGGCAATTTAATGTCTCATCGACCCTGCAAGTTGCCAGCTTCCCAAGTGATGATCAATTTTAAACATAATCTTTAACTACAAGAATGACTACACTACAATTCATCATTTCTTTGCTCCGGGCATTTCTACCGTGAATAACAGATAATACAAGGACAAACTCAAAGTATGCTAATGTTGTGTAGTGCCGTCAGGCATGGATAAGTATGCAAGGAAAAACTCATGTTTTGGGCATTTTTTACCCCGGCCAATGCATGGAACGACCAATAATAAACAAATTAGGAAAATTATGCATCTTTCTTTGTAGGGGTGGGTACGGTTAAACCAGAAACCAAAAAACCAAACCGAAACGAAACGTATTAACCGATATGTCGGTTAATTCGGTGGTTTGCTTTTTGATTCGGTGGGAAATTTTAAGGTTGTCCGGTGTTTGGTTTGTGTTCGGTTTTCAGTGCCCAGAAACCGAATAAACCGAACAAATCGATATGTAGGATGCCCCATGTAGATACCATGTTCACTCCATCAGGCGGAGGTCTTTCCAAAAAGTAAATTAGGCGGCGGCCTCTTCAGCCGTTGGCGAATAATTAAACGTCCGGCCTGACTCCGGCGAGTTAGCAATCACCGGTAAAACCTTGTTAGTTGTGGCGGACATTCGGCTAGCCGCTAGATCACATGTACTTTTACAATTGGTCTGAGTTTCTAATCTCTCAATCTAACTAACACTACTGCAGGATGCTGCTAACCCGACACTACGATCAGAGACCCTTCGACAAATTTGTGTGTGATGCAATAATCGCAATCGGTGGTGTAAAAAACCCATCAAAAAGGTGCAAAACGTTTGTGATGACGGATGCATCAAACACGGTTCGGATTTTAGTTGTGTGTGTAATGCAGGGCATACGGTTTAGTTCAATTAACTGTTTGCGATGAGGAGGAACAAAAGAAACGGGCACCCAGATGAAGGTGTGTGCGATATACAGCATACGGTTCACTCGGATGAACTGTTTGTGATTAGGCAACACAAAAGAAACGGGCAGCCAGATGAAGGTGTGTGCGATGTACAACATACGGTTCACTCGGATGAACTGTTTGTGATTAGGCAACAAAAGAAACGGTCAACCAGTGACGGTGCCGTGTACCTAGGGTAGGGCAATAGACCTGATCTAAGTACCCTCCCCAAGGACACTGCCCTATAGTCAAAGACATCCAAAGGATAGCAAATTCTACCGACTGGAATCACCTCAAATGCAACCCGCTCGACCATGAGTTCCACTCGGGTAGCCCAATTCCATTCGACCATGACATAATCATTCGACCACATCATGAACCACTCGGAGCGCAGAAGATCTAAGGCCACTCAGGATGGCAACGGTCAGGAGTTCACTCCGTACTCTTAAGGGTCATTTATATCACTTTAATGCTGACGTTACCAGTAACGTCCCCTCTTTATGTACATTGAACCCTCGTAACGTGGGCATGTTGGGGTCCTGGCGCACTCTATATAAGCCACCCCCTCCCCTGAGACAAGGGCTATTACTTCCACTGCGAAGGGCCTGAACTTGTACATCTTGCGTGCACAATCTCACCGTAGCTAGGATCTTGCCTCTACATTCCTACCCCCTACTTTACTATCAGACTTAGAACCACAACAGTTGGCGCCCACCTTGGGGCAGGTGTCTTAGCGACTTTTCGGTGAGGTTGCGATTTCTCCGAGTCCTTTCATTATGGTTTCCGGTGGAGGTTTGGCGGAGGGCCGCGAGATCCGTCTCGGTGCGCTCGTTTTTATCGCTGACGACTCCGCTTGGCTTCAGGAAGCTCCTCTCGACGTTGAGGCGCTCCCCATTCGCGGGGCGACACACTTTCGCGCATGTGTTCACAGCAGCCGTCGAATCAGTATCGGTCGCCCCCCACGACATCTTCGCTCCCCACCGCTCGCCATCACAAGAGATCCGGTCGGTCACAGCTTCAGTGGTGGGTGAAGCACGCGGTGGCGCGTCAGTCGGCCACCCCTCAAGTCGCGGCGATCGAGCCCGAGGAATATCTCTATGGCCTGTTCGACTGGCTCCGTCGAGACCCTGTCCGAGTGCGACAGTAGCGATCCCACGGCGGAGGTCCTGATGGTCGACACACCTTGCAGCCCACCTGGCATGCGTCGCAACGGCGGCGACGATGGCAGTGGCGATCCGTCGCGCGTTCATGAAGAGTACCACCCCGAAACTCTCTCTTCTCAGTAGAGGGAGGAACTTCAGCGCCGCAATATGGAGGCCCTCCACACACCCGTTGTCAATGATGAAGGAAATATGCCCTAGAGGCAATAATAAAGTTATTATTTATTTCCTTATATCATGATAAATGTTTATTATTCATGCTAGAATTGTATTTATCGGATACATGATACACGTGTGAATACATAGACAAACAGAGTGTCACTAGTATGCCTCTACTTGACTAGCTCGTTGATCAAAGATGGTTATGTTTCCTAGCCATAAACAAAGAGTTGTCATTTGATTAACGGGACCACATCATTAGGAGAATGATGTGATTGACTTGACCCATTCCGTTAGCTTAGCACTTGATCATTTAGTTTGTTGATATTGCTTTCTTCATGACTTATACATGTTCCTATGACTATGAGATTATGCAACCCCCGTTTACCGGAGGAACACTTTGTGTGCTACCAAACGTCACAACGTAACTGGGTGATTATAAAGGTGCTCTACAGGTGTCTCCGAAGGTACTTGTTGGGTTGGCGTATTTCGAGATTAGGATTTGTCACTCCGATTGTCGGAGAGGTATCTTTGGGCCCACTCGGTAATGCACATCACTATAAGCCTTGCAAGCATTGCAACTAATGAGTTAGTTGCGGGATGATGTATTATGGAACGAGTAAAGAGACTTGCCGGTAACGAGATTGAACTGGGTATTGAGATACCGACGATCGAATCTCGGGCAAGTAACATACCGATGACAAAGGGAACAACGTATGTTGGTATGTGGTCTGACCGATAAAGATCTTCGTAGAATATGTAGGAGCCAATATGGGCATCCAGGTCCCGCTATTGGTTATTGACCAGAGAGGTGTCTCGGTCATGTCTACATAGTTCTCGAACCCGTAGGGTCCGCACGCTTAATGTTCGTTGACGATATAGTACTATATGAGTTATGTATGTTGGTGACCGAATGTTGTTCGGAGTCCGGGATGAGATCACGGACATGACGAGGAACTCCGGAATGGTCCGGGGATAAAGTTTGATATATGGGATAATAGTGTTTGGTCATCGGAAGGGTTCCGGAATTTACTGGAAGGGGTTCCGGATGTTTCCCAAAATGTTTGGGTACGAGAACACTTTATTTGGGCCAAAGGGGACAGCCCACAAGGTTTTTGGAAAGCGCAAAAGGAAGTTTTGTGGAGTCCAGGGGCCAGACGCCATGGTCCCTGGCGTCTGGGTCCAGACGCCGGGAACCCTGGCGTCTGGCCCTGGAGTCCAAGAAGGACTCTTGCCTTTCGGGTGAAACCGACTTTGTGGAGGGTTTTACTCCAAGTTTCGACCCCAAGGCTCAACATATAAATAGAGGGGTAGGGCTAGCACCCAAGACACATCAAGAAACACCAAGCCGTGTGCCGGCAACCCCGTCCCCTCTAGTTTATCCTCCGTCCTAGTTTTCGTAGTGCTTAGGCGAAGCCCTGCGGAGATTGTTCTTCACCAACACCGTCACCACGCCGTCGTGCTGCCGGAACTCATCTACTACTTCGCCCCTCTTGCTGGATCGAGAAGGCAAGGACGTCACCGAGCCGAACGTGTGCAGAACTTGGAGGTGCCGTGCTTTCGGTACTTGGATCGGTCGGATCGTGAAGACGTACGACTACATCAACCGCGTTGATATAACACTTCCGCGAATGGTCTACGAGGGTACGTAGACAACACTCTCCCCTCTCGTTGCTATGCATCACCATGATCTTGCGTGTGCATAGGAAATTTTTGAAATTACTACGTTCCCCAACAGTGGCATCCGAGCCAGGTTTTATGCGTAGATGTCATATGCACGAGTAGAACACAAGTGAGTTGTGGGTGATATAAGTCATACTGCTTACCAGCATGTCATACTTTGGTTCGGCGGTATTGTTGGATGAAGCGGCCCGGACCGACATTACGTGTACGCTTATGCGAGACTGGTTCTACCGACGTGCTTTGCACACAGGTGGCTGGCGGGTGTCAGTTTCTCCAACTTTAGTTGAACAGAGTGTGGCTACGCCCGGTCCTTGAGAAGGTTAAAACGAAACCAACTTGACAAACTATCGTTGTGGTTTTGATGCGTAGGTAAGAACGGTTCTTGCTCAGCCGGTAGCAGCCACGTAAAACTTGCAACAACAAAGTAGAGGACATCTAACTTGTTTTTGCAGGGCATGTTGTGATGTGATATGGTCAAGACGTGATGAGATATAAGTTGTTGTATGAGATGATCATGTTTTGTTGAAGTTATCGGCAACTGGCAAAAGCCTTATGGTTATCTCTCTATTGCATAAGAGATGCAAGCGCCAAATAATTGCTTTACTTTATCGCTATGCGATAGCAATAGTTGCAAGAGCAATTATTGGCGAGATGACCATGTGACGACACATTGATATAGATCAAGATGATGGAGATCATGGTGTCATGCCGGTGACGATGGAGATCATGACGATGCTTTGGAGATGGAGATCAAAGGCACAAGATGATGATGGCCATATCATGTCACATATTATGATTGCATGTGATGTTTATCTTTTATACATCTTATTTTGCTTAGTTCGGCGGTAGCATTATAAGATGATCCCTCACTAAATTATCAAAGTATAAGTGTTCTCCCTGAGTATGCACCATTGTGAAAGTTCTTCATGCTGAGACACCACGTGATGATCGTGTGTGATAGGCTCTACGTTCAAATACAACGGGTGCAAAATAGTTGCACACACGGAATACTCAGGTTAAACTTGACGAGCCTAGCATATAACAGATATGGCCTCGGAACACGGAGACCAAAAGGTCGAGCGTGAATCATATAGTAGATATGATCAACATAGTGATGTTCACCATTGAAACTACTCCATCTCACGTGATGATCGGACATGGTTTAGTTGATATGGATCACGTGATCACTTAGAAGATTAGAGGGATGTCTGTCTAAGTGGGAGTTCTTAAGTAATATGATTAATTGAACTTTAATTTATCATGAACTTAGTCCTGGTAGTATTAGCATATCTATGTTGTAGATCAATAGCTCGTGATGTTGCTCCCAGTTTATTGTGTTCCTAGAGAAAAATTATGTTGAAAAATGTTAGTAGCAATGATGCGGATTGGATCTGTGATCTAAGGATTATCCTCATTGCTACACAGAAGAATTATGTCTTTAATGCACCGCTAGGTGACAGACCTATTGCAGGAGTAGATGCAAACGTTATGAACGTTTGGCTAGCTCAATATGATGAATACTTGATAGTTTAGTGCACCATGCTTAACAGCTTAGAATCGGGACTTCAAAGACGTTTTGAATGTCATGGACGATTTGAGATGTTCCAGGAGTTGAAGTTAATATTTCAAGAAAATACCCGAGTTGAGAGATATGAAGTCTCCAACAAGTTCTATAGCTAAAAAGATGGAGCAGAATAGCTCAAGCAGTGAGCATGTGCTCAGATTGTCTGGGTACTACAATTGCTTGAATCAAGTGGGAGTTAATCTTCCAGATAAGACAGTGATTGGCAGAGTTCTCTAGTCACTATCACCAAGTTACTAGAACTTCGTGATGAACTATAATATGCAAGGGATAATGGAAATGATTCCCAAGCTCTTCATGATGCTGAAATCGACGAAGGTAGAAATCAAGAAAAACATCAAGTGTTGATGGTTGACAAGACCATTAGTTTCAAGTAAAGGGCAAAGGGAAGAAGGGGAACTTCAAGTAGAACGACAAGCGAGTTGTTGCTCAAGTGAAGAAGCCCAAGTCTGGACCTAAGCCTGAGACTAAGTGCTTCTACTACAAAGGGACTGGTCATTGGAAGCGGAACTGCCCCAAGTATTTGGTGGATAAGAAGGATGGCAAAGTGAACAAAGCTATATTTGATATACATGTTATTGATGTGTACTTTACTAGTGTTTATAGCAACCCCTCGGTATTTGATGCGGGTTCAGTTGCTAAGAGTAGTAACTCGAAACGGGAGCTGCAGAATGAACAGAGACTAGTTAAGGGTGAAGTGACGATGTGTATTGGAAGTGGTTCCAAGATTGATATGATCATCATCGCACACTCCCTATTGAAAGGATCGAGAAGAGGTGTCTAGAGGGGGGTGATTAGACACTAAGTGCCAAAAGTTGCAGTTTTTAATATTCTTAAGTTTAAGTGGAGTTTAAGCACAAGTTTAACAAACACAATACATATCAAGCAAGCATGCAATGAGTATATGAGCAGCGGAAAGTAAAGCATGCAACTTGCAAGAATGTAAAGAGAAGGGTTTGGAGTATTCAAACGCAATTGGAGACACGGATGTTTTTGTCGTGGTTCTGATAGGTGGTGCTATCGTACATCCACGTTGATGGAGACTTCAACCCACGAAGGGTAACAGTTGCGCGAGTCCACGGAGGGCTCCACCCACGAAGGGTCCATGAAGAAGCAACCTTGTCTATTCCATCACGGCCGTCGCCCACGAAGGACTTGCCTCACTAGCGGTAGATCTTCACGAAGTAGCGATCTCCTTGCCCTTACAAACTCCTTGGTTCAACTCCAAAATCTTGTTGGAGGCTCCCAAATGACACCTAGCCAATCTAGGAGACACCACTCTCCAAGTAGTAACAAATGGTGTGTTGATGATGAACTCCTTGCTCTTGTGCTTCAAATTATAGTCTCTCCAACACTCAACTCTCTCTCACAGGATTTGGATTTGGTGGAAAGAAGATTTGGATGGAAAGCAACTTGGGAAAGGCTAGAGATCAAGATTCATATGGTTGGAATGGAATATCTTGACCTCAACACAAGTGTAGGTGGTTCTCTCTCAGAAAATGTGTATTGGAAGTGTAGGTATGTTCTGATGGCTCTCTCCATGAATGAAGAGTGGGTGGAGGGGTATATATAGCCTCCACACAAAATCTAACCGTTACACACAATTTGCCAAACTCGGTGGGACCGAATGATTAAACTCGGTCGGACCGATTCAGCAAACCTAGTGACCGTTAGGATTTTCGGTGGGACTGAGATGCAACTCGGTAGGACCGATATGGTTAGGGTTAGGGCATAACGTAATCTCAGTGTGACCGATTACACAAACTCAGTGGGTCCGATTTTGGTAATAAGCTAACCAGAGAGTTGGTCAGGCAAACTCGGTGGGACCGATTACACAAACTTGGTGGGACCGATTTTGGTAATAAGCTAACCAGAGGGTTTGCATTGTAATCTCGGTAGTACCGATTGCTCAAACTCGGTGAGACCGATTTTGGTAATGGACATACAGAGAGAGATTACAATCCCATCTCGGTGAGACCGAGATCCCTATCGGTGAAACCGATTTGCTAGGGTTTGTGGCAGTGGCTATGACATCTGAAACTCGGTGGCGCCGGTTAGATAGAATCGGTGGGGTTGAGTTTGACTTTTGGTTTAGGTCATATGTGGATGTGGGAAGGTAGTTGAGGGTTTTGGAGCATATCACTAAGCACTTTGAGCAAGCAAGCCATTAAGCAACACCTCATCCCCTCTTGATAGTATTGGCTTTTCCTATAGACTCAATGTGATCTTGGATAACTAAAATAGAAAATGTAGAGTCTTGATCTTGAAGCTTGAGCCAATCCTTTGTCCTTAGCATCTTGAAGGGGTTCCACATCCTCTCATCTTGAAGGGGTTCCACATCCTCTAGTCCATGCCACTCCATTGTTGAACTTATCTGAAACATACTAGGTAAAAGTGTTAGTCCAACAAGAGATATGTTGACATTAATTACCAAAACCACCCAGGGAGCACTTGTGCTTTCAATCTCCCCCTTTTTGGTAATTGATGACAACATACATGAAAGCTTTAGATAAAGATATAGAGAATAGAAAGTAAAGCTTTGGAAAGACATGTAACATGCATAGGCTCTGTAAGTGCATCTAGTGCCACCCCTAGTTGGTTTTGGAGTATTGACGACAAACCTAGTTGAGGGACTAATGTGTTTGTGAGAATTGCAGGAAAACACAGGTAGAAGTCCCTCATTGATTCGGTTTTACTACCAGAGATGACCCCTAAAAATGTATGAAGACATTGAAGACAAAGGTGGTACATGAAGATATTCACTTTGAAGACTATGACAAAAGAAGACACGTTATGAAGCATATGGAGCTCGAAGACTTAGATCTTTCGTAGTCCTTTTTCTTTTGTGTTGAGTCATAGGAACCATCGTACTGTTAAGTGGGGTCCAGGAGAACCAGTCAGAATGACTGAAGTGATGCCTAAATCAAAAACCTATGTCTTCGAGTGAAGATAATGAGAGCGAATCTTGTCCAGAGCCGGACAAGTCAGCTTTGCTTGTAGCCCAAGCAAAGTTGCCATGAGAGTTTGAAATCTGACCGTTGAGACACGTGTCAGTTCCTTAGTGACCCAGGGTCATTTCGGACAAATCAGGTCGGGTTGCCAAGTGGCTATAAATAGCCCACCCCCACAACCATAAACGGTTGGCTGCTCAGATTTCAGTGCATGGCTTTTGTCGATTGAGAGCAACCCACCTCGAAGCCTTTGAGAGAAAAATTCCTAGTGAGGAGAAAAGCCCTAACCACCCAAAGCCAGAGTAAATTGGGCATCACTTAAGTCTTCATGTCTGTGTGATCTGAAGACTTATTACACTTGAGGACTGTGAATCCTCCAGACGGTTAGGCGTCGCGTTCAGAGCATCCAAGAGACATTGTGGATTGCCAGTGAACGAAGTCTGTGAAGGTTTGGGAGTCTACCTTGAAGACTTACCAGAGTGATTGGGCGAGGACTAAGTGACCTTAGCTCAAGGAGAATACGGTGAGGACTTGGTGTCCTGAACTGTGTGTTCAGGACTGGGTGTCCGGGACTGTGTGTCCTAAGGTTTAAATACCTAGCCGCTCCAACCAGACGTACAGTTGTCACAGCAACTGGAACTGGTCCAACATATCATTGTCTTCAACGAGTCACTGGTTTCATCTTCACTTCCTTTTCTTACTGTTACTCATTGTGAAGCCATTGCATGCTTGCTTTATCTTTTGTCTTCACAACGTGAATGTATGATCTGTTTGGTTTCATAACTTCTTCCTACCTGATCCTTATTACACTGAAGCTGTTTGTCATTGAGCTTTCACTCTATTGAATACATGACCATGGCTGGCCTAGTGTAATCTAACTTCCGATGCATAGTAATAGGCATAATCTTCGCTGTTTGTCTTCATAACTCTCACGTTTTGAAGACTTTCATAAAAATCGCCTATTCACCCCCCCCTCTAGTCGATATAACGCACTTTCAATTGGTATTAGAGCAAGGTGCTCCCTTGTTCTGTGTGATTCGGTTTAACCACCTGGAGTTTTAGCTATGTCGACTGCAGGGATAATCAAAGTCTCCGCTGCGTGCCCCGTCTTCGATGGAACTGAATATCCCTACTAGAAGAATAAGATGCGCATGCATCTTGAAGCCATTGACGTCGACCTATGGTATGTCGTCGAGAACGGCGTTCCCAAGGCTGGAGAAGGTGTCACTGTTGCTGATGTCAAGAAGTTCACTCAACTGGACTCTACTGCCAAAAATATCATCTGTGGTCATCTGACAAAAGGACAGTATGGCCGTGTGAGTGCTTTGAAGACATCCAAGCTGGTCTGGGACTGGCTCTCCAAGGTCAATGAAGGCGTGTCAACCCACAGAGATCAAAGAATCAGTGTTCTTCGCAACCTCTTCAACCGCTTCAAGAAAAATGACAATGAGAATGTCCAACACACATTTGACCGGCTCACTGACATCACAAATGAGCTTCAAGCCCTCGGCGCCACTGAGATCACCAAACATGAAATCGTCAAGACGCTGCTGAGATCACTTGATAGTTCGTTTGACATCCTGGCCCTGATGATTCAAGAACGTCCTGATTTCAAGACACTCGATCCGTCTGACATACTTGAGAAGCTCAACACACATGAGTTTCAGCTTTCTGAGAAAAGAGATATCTACGGTCCAAACTATGGGTGAACTCGTGCCTTGAAGGCAAAAGCTGTTTCCTCATCTGAAGAAGAATCTGACTGCAGTTCTGATGATCCTGAATACATTGGAAGAGAACTTGCAATGCTAGTGAAGAAGTTCCAAAAATGCACCGAGAAGAAAGGCTTCAGAAAATCTTCAGGATCAAGCTCAAGGAATGATGAAGCTTCTGCTCATGACTACAAGAAGAAAACATGTCACAAGTGCAAGAAAACTGGACACTTCATCTCTGAGTGTCCATAGTGGGACAAGGAGAACAGAAGGAAGAAGAAGAGCAAGGAATATGATTCTGACGACAAGAAGAAGAAGAAATACTCAAAGTCTTCTTCCAAGTCTTCTTCAAAGTCTTCATCACACAAGAAGAGCTCATCTGGCAAGGCACGTGCGTTTGTTGGCAAGGAGATGGATTCAGAGGAGGAGTCCGCATCTGAGGAGGCAGAGGTGGAGTCTGAGGAGGAGTCTGATTCTGGCGTTGCGAGTCTGGCTACAGCATACGTCGCCAAGTCCATCTTCAACACTGAAGACAATGACTGCATTACCGACACCGACGCAAATGACAAGAACGACTCCACTCCTACCTACTGCTTCATGGCACGCAGTGCCAAGGTAAACACACGCACTACTCGCTATCAAACATCTAGTGACGATGACTCTGACTGTGATTCAAAACCCAGCTACAAAACACTTGCTAAAATTGCAACTGAACAACAAAAAGATATGGAACATATTCAAAAACTGTTACACAGAAGCGATGATCTATTGGGTGCTGAAATGACTCAATCTGAATCCTTAATTGAAGACATAAAAAACCTTCACGTTAAGTATCAGGAACTTGAAGATCGTCTTGATACTCTCTCAACAACTCATGAAAAGCTTTCCTATGATTATCTTCAAAGGAAGCAAGAACTTGAGAAATTGAGAGCAGCTCATGAAGATCTTCAAAAGGAAAACGAGTCACTTCGCACCGAACAGATCAGTCCCGCTCAGGAAGGATTTGAACCACCAGGTCTTAAATGCATTGAGCGTGATAATGCTACTTCTGTTGCTGAATGTTCCACTGCTACTGCTGTTCCAATATCTTCAACTGTTGATGTGGTAACTAACCCCTCTGCTGAGGATACCACTGCTATTGCTGATGAGAATGCTAGGTTGAAGACATTGCTTGAAACAGGGATGTACAAAAGTCTTAAAGGACATCAGACATTATGTGATGTCCTCAAGAAGCAGATTCTGAACCGAAACCCTAGGAAAGAGGGTGTTGGGTTCGTGAGGAAAATAAATGCAGATGGCTCTTACTGGAAACCTGAGCAGTACCCCAAAACCACATGGGTTGCTGCAAAGGAACTTTCAGCAGATCCATCCAATTTATCTGGCTTCACTTGTGCTAACCCCATTATCATTGATGAATCCTTTGATGCAAACTATAAACTGTTTAAGAATCAGAATGGTGAAGTGTTTGCCAGGTACATTGGTACTAACTGCAGGAATGGACCACCTATGAAGAAGATCTGGGTTCCGAAAAAGTGTCTGGAAAATCTTCCTGTGAATGTCTTCATGACACCTCACTTGAAGAAGACAAACATCAGACCAAAGGCTTCATATGGTCCAAAGGCTTCATACAAACAGAGGACTCACCTGAGTCACACTAACGCAAATGTTTTGCAGGGAAACCATACTCAGGCATACGAATATGAGAGCGGTTCTTCGAACCGTCATGTTCATATGACCAAAAATTATTCTGCTTATTCATATGAGTATTATTGTCCACCTGCTAGACTGTTTGCTAAGGCTTCAAAGCCAAAATTCTTAGATGCTGCAATTAGACTTATAGTTTCTAAGCCACCCTTGATGTGGGTGGTTAAGAAAGCTTAACTCTCTTTTGTAGGGAAAGGTCTCCAGCACAAAAACAAAATCTTCTGATGCTATTGCCGGGGACCTTAAAAATCTTGTGGGGCGCAAGATAAAATGCCCAAATGGCATCATTATGTACTTCGTTCCTGAATCGCATGCTACTCTCCCTATTACTCCTAATCTGGATCTAAGTTTTCGTAACCCACTGGTTCGTCAAATGTTTTTGCTTCACAATTCTCTTCGTGAAGCCTATCCCCCTAACTGCACTGTAGGGTATGACACCAGCGACTTCAAAGTCTTCAGAATGGATTATTGACAGTGGGTGTACAAATCACATGACTGGCAAAAGAAGCCTTCTTATGGACTCAACCTTACGTCCATCCGACAAGAGTCACATCACATTTGCTGACACTGGTAAAAGTAAGGTATTGGGTCTAGGTAGAGTTGCAATCTCAAAGGATCAACACATGGATAAAGTCATGCTTGTTGAATCCCTTGGCTTCAACTTAATGTCTGTCTCAATGCTTTGTGATTTGAACATGATCGTAATGTTTGGAAAATATCATTGCCTGGTACTAATGGAATCTGACAAGTCTCTAGTGTTTGAAGGGTATCGGAAAGATGATTTGTACGTGGTAGATTTCTCAGCAGGGCCACAACTGGCAGTATGTCTTCTTGCAAAAGCTTCAGAATGCTGGCTTTGGCATCGGAGGCTTGGGCATGCTGGCATGAGGAACCTCCACACCCTTGCGAAGAAGAAGCATGTCATAGGCATCGAGGGCGTCAAGTTCAAGAAAGATCACTTATGCGGTTCCTGTGAAGCAGGGAAAATGACAAGGGCAAAACATCCTTCGAAGACAATCATGACTACTACACAACCCTTCGAACTGCTCCACATGGATCTTTTCGGTCCCACTCACTACTCAACTTTTACTACTTCTGCTTGCCTCTATGGTTTGTCATTGTTGATGATTATTCTAGATATACGTGGGTGCACATAATCCTTTACAAGACTGAAGTGCAGGATGTCTTCAGACGCTTCGCCAATCGAGCTATGAACAATTTTGGTGCCAAGATAAAGCACATCAGAAGTGACAATGGCACTGAATTCAGGAACACTGGCCTTGATACATATCTTGATACCTTGGGAATCACACATGAATTCTCAGCTCGGTACACGCCACAGCAGAATGGCGTCGTCGAACGCAAGAACAGAACACTCATTGAGATGGCCAGAACGATGCTAGATGAATACAAGACTCCAAGAAAATTCTGGACTGAAGCCATTGACACTGCATGCCATACAATCAATCGTGTTTATCTTCACAAGCTTCTGAACAAGACATCTTATGAACTCCTAACTGGCAAGAAGCCAAATGTCAGTTACTTCAGAGTATTTGGAGCAAGGTGCTGGATCAAGGACCCACACCACACCTCAAAGTTTGCACCAAAAGCACATGAGGGCTTTATGCTTGGATATGGAAAGGATTCACACTCCTACAGAGTCTTCAATCTCTTTCATTACAAAGTGGTTGAAACAGTGGATATGCGGTTCGATGAGACAAATGGTTCACAAAGAGAGCAACTGCCAAATGTGCTAGATGAAGTTCCAGCTAATGAATCAATCAAGCTTATGGGAACTGGAGAGATTATACTTTCTGAAGATCATCCTGAAGAAGAACTCATCATCTCAGCACCTGATCAACATGAAGACAATGCTCAGCCCGAAGACATTCCTCCCAACTACAACACAGATCAGCAAGAGCAAAGTCTTTGCCCTGTACACCCTCGTGTTGCCAATGAAGTGCAAATTGACAGAATAATTGACAGCATCAATGCACCTGGTCCACTCACTCGTTCAAGGGTAACTCAACTGGCGAATTTCTGTGGGCACTTTGCATTTGTATCAATATCAGAACCCAAGAAAGTTGAAGAAGCCTTCATGGAACCTAAATGGATTCAATCTATGCAAGAAGAGCTTCAACAATTTGAGCTGAATAATGTATGGGAACTGGTTAAGCGTCCTGATCCACGGAAGCACAACATTATAGGCACTAAATGGATATACCGCAACAAACAAGATGAGCATGGTCAAGTTGTCAGAAATAAAGCCCGTCTCGTTGCTCAAGGATATACTCAAGTGGAGGGCATTGACTTCGATGAAACATTTGCTCCTGTGGCTAGGCTTGAAGCCATACGCATACTGCTGGCCTATGCAAATCATCATAACATACTTCTATATCAAATGGATGTGAAAAGTGCCTTTCTCAATGGCAAGATTGAAGAAGAAGTATATGTTGCACAACCGCCTGGCTTTGAAAATCCAAAACATCCTGACATGGTATACAAGCTCAACAAGGCACTGTATGGCCTCAAACAAGCCCCTAGGGCCTGGTATGACACACTCAAGTACTTCCTGAAGAGCAAAGGCTTCATACCTGGTTCCCTTGATCCCACTCTTTTCACGAAGACATATGATGGTGAACTGTTTGTGTGCCAAATATATGTGGATGGCATTATCTTCGGCTGCACCAATCAGAAGTACAGTGAAGAGTTTGGATATATGATGCAAGAGCAATATCAGATGTCCATGATGGGGGAGCTGAAATTTTTCCTTGGTCTTCAAATACGACAACAGCGCAATGGCATCTTCATATCTCAAGAGAAGTATCTCAAAGATTGCCTGAAGAAGTTCGGCATGCAAGACTGCAAAGGCTTCACAACACCAATGCCAGCCAAACATCATCTAGGTCTTGACGACAATGGTAAAGAGTTCGATCAAAAGGTATACCGCTCCATGATTGGGTCTTTGCTTTATTTATGTGCATCTAGGCCAGATATCATGCTTAGTGTTTGCATGTGTGCTCGATTTCAAGCGGCACCAAAGGAGTCGCATCACTTAGCTGTGAAGCGAATTCTTCGATATTTGGCTCACACCCCAACTCTAGGATTATGGTATCCAAAGGGCTCAGAGTTTGATTTGGTTGGATTTTCGGATGCTGATTATGCTGGTGACAAGGTTGATCGCAAGTCTACATCAGGCACATGTCACTTTCTGGGACGATCACTTGTATGTTGGTCTTCAAAGAAGCAGAACTGTGTATCTCTCGACACTACTGAATCTGAATACATTGCTGCTGGATCTTGCTGCGCTCAGCTTCTGTGGATGAAGCAAACACTCAAGGACTATGGCATTCATCTGAAGCAAGTGCCACTATACTGCGACAATGAAAGCGCCATCAAGATTGCCAACAACCCAGTTCAGCACTCGAAGACAAAGCACATTGAAATTCGTCATCACTTTCTCAGAGATCATGTTGTGAAGGAAGACATTGATATCATACACGTCAACACTGAAGAGCAATTGGCAGATATCTTCACCAAGCCCTTGGATGAGAAGAGGTTTTGCAAGTTACGGTGTGAGCTAAATATCTTGGAATCCTCAAATGTCCTGTGATCAGGCACACATCCTAACACTTATGCATATTGACGACTTAGATGTGCAACACACAAAGTAAAGTATATCTTCAATCAATGAAGACATACATTCTAAGTGTGAATACATTAATGTGGAATTTGACTTTAGAGTGCCACGATAATTGTGCGCCGTGTCTGGGTCTAATACTTCCTATACGGTGGGTAACGCCACCACCAAACGTTCTATTTTGAAGTGTTTCCCTCATGGCGTTACCTTGCAATATCTTCACATTTGGTTTGGCTTCGAACTTAATATGTCTTCATGATTATCTTCACTATGTTGATTATATATATATATTCATACTAGTGTTCTGTCCTCTACAGCATTCACTTATAGCTATGTCTTCTTGGTTGAATCTTTTGAACTAAGTGAATGTGATCGGACCCTAATCTCTCTATGCTTTCCATCTCAAATTCTATCTCTCCAAGTCATATGCATTCTATTGAAACTGTCGAATGTCTTCACTGCGTCCTTGTCAGCAGAAGATAAAGAGACAACCATAAAGTCCATTTTCAATGCTCATTTATCCACATAAAATCCGGAGAAGTAGGAACGACCGCCCGACAATCCAGTCGTGTGTGGGACGTGGAACAAACCCAAAACTTCCACAAACTGGCCACGCGTTCCTCAAATGCGAACCGCCAGGGGCACCTGTGTAATAGCACAGTGCCGCCCCTGAGCCTATAAATTCACACGTACCGCAGTCATTATCTCCTTCTTCCACCCTCGCAAGAACCCTAGCGCCACCGCTAGCACTCGACGACGCCGGAGACGAAGCGCTTCGCTGCCGCAACCTCTCCAATGCCGTCCTCACGCCGACCGCGGACATCGTCCTCTCCGCCGTCGCCGTAGGTGTTTTCCGTCGCCAAGTTAGGGCACGGAGGACTGAACTGCTCGGCATCCACTCCCTTCCGTCTAGCAGTTCCAGTGTGGTAAATAAAACTTCTTTTTACAGCCTCTTTTGATCTCATGGTTCTGTCACTTTCTACCATAAGAAGTTTCTCTTCACACTAGTTAGATCTCTCGCTGCATCTCATAACATGCCTAGTATATTCACTTGTGCTTCATAAAGTAGTTAGATTCCTCACTTGTACTGATCTGTGGGTTCGTACAAATCTGGAACCAACTTCTTATCTATGAGTGAATGTCTTCGCACGATGAGGTCAATGTCTTCTAAACTGATTAATCTTCAAAAACCTTCTGAGAATGCATATGACCTCTTCCCCTTCCCTCGCACCTTAATGCTGTCACAAGTACATGTCCGTGGGAGAATCCTTCGGTTCTCATAGTCTGCATTCATTTGGAGAATTCCTACAGCATCACATAAACTCTCCTGAAGCCAGTTCCTGTTGGTCCAGAAAAAGAAAGCCTTTGAAGCCTTTGAAAGTTTTGAAGCCTTTCAAGTTAAAGTTTATGGCTTTAGAAGCAGCAGCAAGGAAGGGGGGCAGACAGAGACGTGAGGGAACTTCCAAGGATCTTCCTGAAGACTTGGCAGAAATGTACAAAACAGATCCAGAAGAGAGCTATGGGCAGCGCAAGACCCGAATCCAATGGATCCGACGCTATTGGGCAGAACAGTGGTTCAAATACCGCTTCGTCACTGAGGAGTATGCTGAGAAAAGTGCCATCAGGAGACCATGGGGGGATATCCGTTTCAAGAATCTCTTACCCAGAACCAGAGATGAAGCCATTACGCAAGGCTTCTACCCATGCATGGTCCGAGGACCACAGCCTGATGATGCGCATCCGTCGTCACTCCTCTGGTGTCGTGACGACAATCTCTTCAAGCGCAACTTTCAGTTTGCCCAACAGTCAGCGAAGCTAAATAGGAAGAAATTTGGGTTAGACTTCAACCCTGGTCCCTCCGCACCAAGGGCAGATGGCACACGCGACGCCGAACCCAATATCATCGGTCCATTTGCCAATCTTGAGGGCCTGATCACTCACATCTTAGTCCAAGGGACTGCCGTCAATGACCCTCCAGCTGACTCTGATCTGATGAAGCTCCTGCTGTGCCGAAGCCAAAGAAGACGAAGAAACCAAAAGCTTCAAAGCCGGCACCTGCCTCAAAAATCTCAAGGGCGAAGCCATTGAAAACTGCACCTCCTGAAGTCAGTGTGCAGTCTGAAGACGTATCCCGCGTCTCCAAGCCCCAGAAGGAAAAGGAGCCCCAGCAACAAATAGGCAAAGAGCTCACTGCTGCTGCCATTCTGCGCAGCGAAGCCATTGATCTATCAAGCGATGAAGATCTGGGAGATGACGCTCTAGAGCAGCTTATCAAAAGCAAAGAAGAAGCTGAAATCTTCAACAATTTACCTCTCTTTGATGTCGCCATCATCCACAACTTCATCGATGAATGGTTTGCCTCACCAGACATCAGCTTTGAAGATCTGCAGCTGCCTGTCGGTCTCAGCGTCGCTTTCCAAGGCGCAATTGCTTCAGAACTTGCCATTGCTCGGCGCATAGTTGAGCTGAAGCAGAAAATTGATCATGAAAAGGCTCAGTTCAAGAAGCACATGGCCAGGCTCAGCGTGCAGGAAGTAAAGAGCTTCAAAACCATGTTGCATGAGCTCAAGGAAAATTTCCTGAAGAAGCATGCTGAAGCTCAGGGCTCGCGTGAGCAGATGAAGTCTCTGGCAGAACGATGTGTGCAGGCCTACAATGAGGCCGAGAAGCGCAAGGCACTTGGGCGTCCTGGCATCGACCCCAAGATGGCCGTGAAGAAGAAGAAGCAGCCTGCTGTGAATGAACCAGAGGCACCAAGACAAGAAGCTATTCCGATTGTCTTCCCAACCACCACGACTGGCTCGAAGCCAAAGAGCCGGTCAACCGCTTCTGAGCTTAAGAAGACACGGAATGCAGAGGCTGAAGCCAGGAAAAGGAAAAGCTCTGAAGCCTCTCCTACTGCCCCCAGCAAAAAGAAACACAAGATTAAGAAATCTCAGGCTGCTCCCACAGAGCCCTTGATAGTTGAACCCCTCTCTGTCCTTCACCCCAATGCAAAAAGACGACTGACAGTTCATGAGCCTGCTCCCACAGAGGCTCCTGAAGCTGAAGATATTCCAGCAGCCGACCCCATAGCTGCTGAAGACATTGGTCACCAAGACAATGTACAAGATGATGCAGCCCTTCCTCAGCTTGAAACAAGCGAACTCATCAGTATTGGTTGTCCTCTGATGCCAATGGCACAAAATGAGTCATGGGCGGATCGCCCTCAGGAAGAAGAAGACTTTGAGGCCCAGCCCACTCCAACTCCACAAGCGTCGTCTGCGTTCCGTAGGCTTCGCAAAGGTCCAAGGCCTCCAGTTCATACTGAAGAAATTCCGGCTGCATCAGCCGAAGACAATGAAGAAGCACCACCAGAACCCACTCCCCCGCTACATCAAGATGCAGTTCTCCAGGAGAACATGCCTGAGGTTGTCCCTCCAACTACACAAGCGGACGAAGAAAATGTTGAGGCTGCCACCACAAACACTGAAGCCAATGTGGAGCCCGCCCCACCAAATGCTTCAGCAGACAGCGAAGCTACTGAGCCAGACACTTCTGTTCCTGAGTCTGCTGCAGGTCCTCAATTTGATTACCATGTTGAGCACAGGCCTCATGTTCAGAAGCCAGTCCCAAGGCTTCCAAGGTTCCCAGGTCCTGCATCAGCACCTGGCTCCTTCGACATAAATAGCTTCAAGGCAGACAATACATTTTTTAATAGCTCCAAGAACCCCTATTCAAGGGAAAGGATTGTATCAGATAGGTTCTGGAGCTATCCTCAGCGCAGATACTACTCAAGCATACTATACAACCAAGGGCGCATTTTCCCGCACAAGCGCCTTGAGGTTGAAGCCATTGCTGGTCTGCCATGTCTTGAGGAAGCCTTGGATTGCTTCAAGCAAGTGGGTCTGCTGCCGTTTGTGACTGATTAAGAGCACTGGAATGAAGAGCTTCTGCTTCAGTTCTATGCCACTCTCCATATCAAAGGATACAACAGAGATCCGAAGACTTGGATCCTGGAGTGGATGACTGGAAATGTCCATCATGAAGCCAATGCATTTGATATCATTGAGCTCACCGGCCTGCCCACTCCAGGCGAATTCTTTGAGGAAGGCTGTCAACTACATTCTGAAGCTATTGAGAGCATATTTCAGAGACCTGAACCCAATATGAGTCAGATGCTCTCAATGATGAAGCCATTGCCTCAGGATGCACCCTATCCAACTGAGTTCTTCGTTGAAGACCTAGAGTACCTGCCCAGGACCATATATCACATCATCCGGCGGACTCTCTGGCCCATTAAGGGACACTCACCACATGCTAAGATTGAGGGTGCAATGAAGACTCTCATATTCTATATCCTGCATGGCAAATGCTTCAACGCACAGGATCTCTTCATACGCCAACTTGCAGCGTCAGGCTCAGAATTATTTGGTTTGAAGTTCTATGCTCCTTGGGTGATGAGGCTAATCAAACTGCACTCTGCGATCTCGTATCAGCCCTCTGCCCGAAACCATCGGATCTTCTTGCCAGATGTGGATACCTCTGCTGAAGCAATATACCCTGAGCCTGCCAAGCAACCGATAAGTCTTCAGAATGCAGAACACCAGAGCTTCACGCAGAATGTTGAAAGTGTTGAAGCCATATCCAGGGTATATCCGTTGGCTGGCACTACACGTGCACCAGCATCTACTGAAGCCACAGACAGCACAAATGCTCCAAGAACCAAGAAGCGTGCTCGTGTCCTCACTGACCAAGAGCTTCTTGTGGCCCTTCACCAAAAGCAAGATAGGCATCACGACTGGCTAAAACGTCAGATGAAGAGCCTCTTGGTGGATGTCAATCGTCTTCGAAACCTTGCCACCAAGAATGCCTTCATTACACACGAAACCTGCCGTCGTACGTGGAAAGGGCTCTCAACGATATGCACTGAAGCTGAACTTGAAGAGGATGGCTTCACAGAGCGCTTCAAGTTTGACACCACACCTCCTAGAAGGGCTGTGATGCGCAACACACCATCACTTGAAGACTCTGAGTTTTCTTCATCTGCTGCCACAGTTACTGCAAGGATCATTGATGAAGACGACGATGCTACTTCACCACCACCTGCTTCAGCACCTCCAAGCTCTGCACCGCCAAACAACTCCACCGACCCTGCTGCGCCTGGGAACGCGTAGAAAACTCTATATCTTCAAACCTTTTTGGTCATTACTGACAAAAGGGGGAGAAGCATATGATGTTTTATAGTCTTCAAGCGGGTCAATATGGGCGGGTGCCTTATGTTTCGTTATATTTTGCTTCGTGTTTACAACTCTTGCTTTTGCTTCATTTGGTTCTTTGAGTTGTAAACACTAAAACTCGATGGTCGTCTGCTACTTGTTTGCCACTCTATGTGCGACGATAAATTCCGCACTTATCTCATTCTGCAGACGTCCATTTTCCATTATGCATGTCATTATCTTCATATACTTTCACATGCATAGTGGATTGTCATCATAAGCTGAAGTGGATCTCCACAAGTACAACCTGCCATGTGCATTTGCATTCCAAAAGCAAATTAACTTATATGCACATCTTCAGGGGGAGCCCTTGCAACTTATGAAGACAATTCCCTATCCTTTACAAACTTCACACTTTATATTCCCCGTTGAAAACTTCAACTAGTTTGTCATCAATCACCAAAAAGGGGGAGATTGTAAGTGCATCTAGTGCCACCCCTAGTTGGTTTTGGAGTATTGACGACAAACCTAGTTGAGGGACTAATGTGTTTGTGAGAATTGCAGGAAAACACAGGTAGAAGTCCCTCATTGATTCGGTTTTACTACCAGAGATGACCCCTAAAAATGTATGAAGACATTGAAGACAAAGGTGGTACATGAAGATATTCACTTTGAAGACTATGACAAAACAAGACACGTTATGAAGCATATGGAGCTCGAAGACTTAGATCTTTCGTAGTTCTTTTTCTTTTGTGTTGAGTCATAGGAACCACCGTACTGTTGAGTGGGGTCCAGGAGAACCAGTCAGAATGACTGAAGTGATGCCTAAATCAAAAACCTATGTCTTCGAGTGAAGACAATGAGAGCGAATCTTGTCCAGAGCCCGGACAAGTCAGCTTTGCTTGTAGCCCAAGCAAAGTTGCCATGAGAGTTTGAAATCTGACCGTTGAGACACGTGTCAGTTCCTTAGTGACCCAGGGTCATTTCGGACAAATCAGGTCGGGTTGCCAAGTGGCTATAAATAGCCCACCCCCACAACCATAAACGGTTGGCTGCTCAGATTTCAGTGCATGGCTTTTGTCGATTGAGAGCAACCCACCTCGAAGCCTTTGAGAGAAAAATTCCTAGTGAGGAGAAAAGCCCTAACCACCCAAAGCCAGAGTAAATTGGGGCATCACTTAAGTCTTCGTGTCTGTGTGATCTGAAGACTTATTACACTTGAGGACTGTGAATCCTCCAGACGGTTAGGCGTCGCGTTCAGAGCATCCAAGAGACATTGTGGATTGCCAGTGAACGAAGTCTGTGAAGGTTTGGGAGTCTACCTTGAAGACTTACCAGAGTGATTGGGCGAGGACTAAGTGACCTTAGCTCAAGGAGAATACGGTGAGGACTTGGTGTCCTGAACTGTGTGTTCAGGACTGGGTGTCCGGGACTGTGTGTCCTAAGGTTTAAATACCTAGCCGCTCCAACCAGACGTACAGTTGTCACAGCAACTGGAACTGGTCCAACATATCATTGTCTTCAACGAGTCACTGGTTTCATCTTCACTTCCTTTTCTTACTGTTACTCATTGTGAAGCCATTGCATGCTTGCTTTATCTTTTGTCTTCACAACGTGAATGTATGATCTGTTTGGTTTCATAATTTCTTCCTACCTGAT
Source organism: Triticum urartu (assembly GCF_003073215.2). Lineage (NCBI taxonomy): Eukaryota > Viridiplantae > Streptophyta > Magnoliopsida > Poales > Poaceae > Triticum > Triticum urartu. Next base: position 378,979,475 of record NC_053022.1, on the reverse strand, counting down.
CCTTATTACACTGAAGCTGTTTGTCATTGAGCTTTCACTCTATTGAATACATGACCATGGCTGGCCTAGTGTAATCTAACTTCCGCTGCATAGTAATAGGCATAATCTTCGCTGTTTGTCTTCATAACTCTCACGTTTTGAAGACTTTCATAAAAATCGCCTATTCACCCCCCCTCTAGTCGATATAACGCACTTCAGGCTCCCCCTACATGTATGAAATCATGTGAATATTGAATATAGGAGCATGTGAATGCGTAAACATGACAGAGTAAGCAATGTGTTACATGTATCTTGGCTATATGCACAGAGCAAATGATGTGAATGTGAGAAATGTACCTTCATGCTCATGAGTCCTTCTTGCAAACAGTATGTACATCAACAAGAACTTCTCATTCACATGACTGTGATGCATATACTTACCTTGTGGTCTTGAGTTGGCTTAGGATGGGATGAACCTGCGCAAACAAGGTTAAATAACACAGATACACCTACTGACCAGAGCAAGCAAGAGAAACCACAAGAGAACCAAGACTGGGATGACACGTAGATTGAGTACTAAGTACCACATTGGATATAGACATGTCCCCAAAGGTAAAGATATGCAATAAAATCAGAGATTTCCTTCCCTTAGATGTCTTTCTCCCCCTGAATCTGCATGGGATATTGGGAGAAGATAGGGAACAGAAAATCAGAGCAACAAAAAAGGAAACAACAGAGCTTGAGCTAAAGCAAGCAACCAAACATGTCTTTCCCCTCTTAAAGACATGTGACATCTCTCCTCTTGAACACCAAGCATCTAGGGTCTTTGATGATTTTACTTTCTCCTAGTTGAGAAACTCTCTCCCCCTGAGTATTCTCTCTTTCTCCCCCTATAGGAAGGATTAAGCTTTGATGTGATCTCTCTCTCCCCCTTTGACATCAATTTCCAAGAAGGGCTCTTCTGGACATGTGATACAAAGGGGTTGGTCCTTGAGTCACAGAGCAAAGCAGCATGTCTAATATGATGCTAGTAGAGGACAAGAATCATTGAGTGGAGCTGCAGCAAACAGAAAGCAGGAATAAGTGGCAAGTTGGTTTTCCTGTGATGGAATCGGTGACTCCGAGTTGTGTGCTTCAGTTGCACCGAAAGATTTCGGTTGGGCCGAAGAGAACAAACCAGTGTGACCGAGTTCATCAGAGTGAAACCACTTGTCACCTCAGCTCACTAGACAAGTAAGATCTCACAAGGATATGCAAGGAATTTACAGAAGGATTTGCAATGAATTGGATGCAGAAAATGCAGAACAAAAAGGAAAGAAAAGAAAGTAAAAGTTCTAGATGAAGTGAAAGGGGAAACAAATATGCAAATGCAAAAGCACGGAGAAACACTAGAGAACTTCATCTAGAAATGGTTGGTAACAAAGTCACCTATGTTAGAGTATATTGACTTAGGAGTCAAGTGAGAGCACTTGATCATAGGTCATACTCATCGTTTAAGCTCAAAATGGGGTTACCATTTTTTGTTTAAGCATCTTGATGTATTCACATCTTGTCGAGTTGCTTTGGCTCATGACTTGGAGTAAAGCTTCTCTAAGATGGAATAACATACCTTGGGTGGTGGTGTTGATCTTGATCATGTAGTTGAACTTGTGTGGGTTGCTCAAGGTTGATGTAGTTCATCAAGAGTTGGGAGCACCACTTGGAGTTTGAGTTCATCTACCTACATGGGTTAGCTTTGCAAAGAAGAGCACTTGTGTATCCAAAATGACAATCATGAGACTCAACATAGAATCTGCCAAAGGATATGTTTGAATGGTTTCGTGCTTCCTTGTCTTCAACCACCATTGTGTAGAGACTTGGTGATGTAGAAATTGCTCAAGATGTGAGTGTGTGGCAATCTCATAGATTTAGATTCATCCAAGTACCTACACGGGTTAGATACCATGCAAGGTACAAATATATCCAAGACATATGAATAGCATCATAAGAGAAATATCGAGGATTAGTCATAGGCTCATGCCCCGCATGTATCAAATGGAGTTCCTACTCCAAGTTTGAAGCATCAATGATGTTCAATTCACCTCTCAACCTGCAAAACACTTTCTCATCAAGTGGTTTAGTGAATATATCCGCCAATTGCTTATCGGTGCGAACATGCTTAAGGTTAATGTCCCCTTTTGCAACATGATCTCGAATGAAATGATGACGAACTTCAATATGCTTAGTTCGAGAATGTTGCACGGGATTGTGAGCAATCTTAATAGCACTTTCATTGTCACATAGCAATGGAACATGTTTCACATATATCCCATAATCTTTAAGAGTTTGGGTCATCCAAAGTAATTGAGCACAACATGAACTAGCGGCAATGTATTCCGCTTCGGCGGTGGATAAGGATACCGAGTTTTGTTTCTTGGAAGACCAAGACACGAGAGATCTACCAAGGAATTGACAAGTACCCGAAGTGGATTTTCTATCAACCTTGTCTCCGGCATAGTCCGAATCGGAGTAGCCAACAAGATCAAAAGAGGACCTCTTGGGATACCAAATGCCAAAATTTGGTGTATGGATTAGGTATCTCACTATCCTTTTCACAGCCTTAAGATGACACTCTTTAGGAGCAGCTTGATATCGTGCACACATGCACACACTTAGCATAATATCGGGATGAGAGGCACATAGATATAACAATGAACCAATCATAGAGCGATAAACCTTTTGATCAACCGGTTCACCATCTTTGGTCAAATCAAGATGTCCACTAGTAGGCATGGGTGTAGTCATACCTTTGCATTCTTGCATATTTAACTTCTTGAATAAGTCCTTGGTGTACTTCATTTGAGACACAAAGGTACCTTCCTTAGTTTGCTTGATTTGCACACCGAGAAAGAATTTGAGTTCACTCATCATAGACATCTCAAACTTCTCCGACATTAGCTTTCCAAACTTCTCACTAAAATGAGGGTTAGTTGAACCAAGTATGATATCATCAACATAAATTTGGCACACAAATAGTTCTCCATTAACCCTTTTAGTAAAAAGAGTAGAATCAACTTTACCAATTTCAAAGCCTTTTTCAATAAGGAACTTGGTCAAGCATTTATACCATGCTCTAGGAGCTTGTTTAAGACCATAAAGGGCTTTGTGAAGTTTGTAAACATGATTAGGTTTCTTAGGATTGATGAAGCCGGGAGGTTGCTTAACATAAACTTCTTCCTCAATTTTGCCATTTAGAAAAGCACTTTTAATGTCCATTTGGTACAAGGTGATATCATGGTGATTAGCATAAGCAAGTAAGATGCGAATGGACTCAAGTCTAGCAACGGGAGCATATGTCTCACCATAGTCCATACCTTCAACTTGTGTGTAGCCTTGGGCGACGAGACGTGCTTTGTTGTGAACCACTTGTCCATCTTCATCTTGCTTGTCGCGAAACACCCATTTGGTACCAATGATGTTGTGGTTGTTGTCGGGCTTCTCGACCAATGTCCACACTTGATTTCTCTCAAAGTTGTGTAGCTCTTCATGCATAGCGTTCATCCAGTCCGGATCCTCCAATGCTTCTTCAACCTTCATAGGTTCAATGCTAGAGATGAATGAGTAATGTTCACAAAATTTAGCTAAACGAGTTTCAGAGCAAGTGATTCTCCCGGTTTGGATATCATTGTGGATTTGCTCGACGGGATGATCCTTAGCAATTCTTGCTCGAACTCGTGAAAGCTTTTTCTTGGGTCGGGGTGGAACATCCTCTTCATCTTGTGCTTCTTCTTGGCCTTCTTCATTGTTGATGTTGTCGTTCTCTTGTCGTGGTGGAGAAGGAGGTTGTTGATGTTCATCTTGGTGCACTTCCTCGTTTTCTTCATCTTGGCGTGTCCCACTTGTGGATGCTTCCGTATCAACTCTTGGTTCACCTTGTCATGAGGTAGAAGCTTCCACTTGGACGGACGAGGTACTCTCCTTCACTTCTATTGGACGAATCTTGCCAATGGACAAGTCTTGAATTGCTTCCGAAGGGTCTTTATCTCCTACATCAATTGGAAATTTCTCTACTTGCGAGCCGTTAGATTCATCAAACTTCACATCTACCGTCTCTTCAACCTTTCGGGTGAAATTGTTGTAGACACGGTAAGTGTGAGAGTTTGAGCCATAACCAAGTAGGAAACCTTCATGAGATTTAGGAGCAAATTTAGAACGACGATGCTTATCAAGAATGTATCACTTTGAGTCAAATACTTGAAAGTATCCAACTTGGGGTTTGTTACCGGTGAGGAGCTCGTATGCCGTCTTGCCGAGTAGCTTGTGAAGATACAAGCGATTTGTTGCATGACAAGCTGTCTCAACCGCTTCCGCCCAAAAGTGCTTTGGCGTTTTGTACTCATCAAGCATCGTTCTTGCCATCTCGATAAGAGTCCGGTTCTTCCTTTCAACAACTCCATTTTGTTGAGGTGTGTACGTAGCCGAGAACTCGTGTGAAATCCCATCTTCATCAAGAAAGGTGTCCACATTTGCGTTCTTGAACTCCGTTCCGTTGTCGCTCCGAACCTTCTTGATCTTCACGTCAAACTGATTTTGGGCCTTCCTAGCGAAGTTTTTGAAGATCTTTTGGACCTGCGATTTGTCATCAAGAAAGAACACCCACGTAAATCTTGAAAAATCATCAACTATGACTAGACCAAATGAGTTACCACCGAGACTCTTGTAGGCATTTGGACCAAAGAGATCCATGTGAAGTAGCTCGAGTGGTCTTCTTGTGGTCATGATGTTCTTCGCGCGGTGACTTCCTCCAACTTGTTTCCCTGCTTGACAAGCACTACAAAGTCTATCCTTGTCAAATATGACATCATTTATTCCAAGGATATGATCACCTTTAATAAGCTTATCAAGATTTCGCATACCAACATGACCTAGTCTTCTATGCCACAACCAGACTTTAGAAGATTTGGTAATTAAGCAAGTTCTAGGTTGAGCCTTTTTAGTGAAATCAACAATGTAAAGATCTCCTCTACGTATACCGATAAAGACGATTTTATGGTTGTCTCTACAAAACACTTGGCAATCTACTTTAGTGAATAAGACATTGAAACCGAAATCCGCAAGTCTAGAAACTGAAAGTAAATTGTATCCAAGGGATTCAACGAGCATGACATTTTGTATGGAGCTATCATGTGAGATGGCCACCTTACCAAGGCCAACCACCTTACCCTTTGAATTATCACCAAAAGTGACATATTTTCGAGGGCCGTCATTTTCAGCAAGCTCACGGAACATATCTTTATCTCTGGTCATATGATCAGTGCATCCACTACCAAGGACCCATTCCTTTCCTCTAGCCATGTAGCCGCGAGGATTTGCCATAAGACCAAAATGCCTCATTGCATCATCAAGATCATAGTCACTATCATCATAGTAGCCATGTTCAACATCATCTTGTGATTGATCAATTCCTAGAGAGGGTAATTCATTAGATAAATGATCATCACAATGGTTACCTTTATGAATTCTAATAGCTTCGGATATGATATCTCTAATGATTCCAACATTTCCTTTAGCACGCATGAGATTGGTAAGCTCAAATAGAAAATCACCAAAGCTAGGATCACTAGAGTTCATCTTACTCAAGGCAATAGACTTATGAAGAATTTCGTCTAAAATTTTCAAGGAATAATCTGGAAATCGTTCCTCAAGAAATCTCCATATGGTGTAGGCACACTTGAGAGTAGGCAAACATCTAATCAAGTTTCTAGGCAAGCCTCTAATGATGAGCTCAACAGTTCTAAGATTGCGAATCATGTCAATATCTTCATCTAGGGTAGGGTGCAAAGGATCAACATGAGGTGCACAAGGGCTAGTAATGTACTTGTTCAAATGATATTCATTGAAAATCTCAAGCATTTCATTTTTCCACTCATGAAAATACTCTCCATCAAGAATAGGCACTCTATGTCTAAGACTCCCCAGAGTATACACATCCATCTTCCTCCAATGGTTTTTAAACCAAGGCAATGGAGACCAAAGCTCTGATACCAACTGAAAGGATCAAGAAGAGGTGTCTAGAGGGGGGGGGTGATTAGACACTAAGTGCCAAAAGTTACAGTTTTTAATATTCTTAAGTTTAAGTGGAGTTTAAACACAAGTTTAACAAACACAATACATATCAAGCAACCATGCAATGAGTATATGAGCAGCAGAAAGTAAAGCATGCAACTTGCAAGAATGTAAAGAGAAGGGTTTGGAGTATTCAAATGCAATTGGAGACACATATGTTTTTGTCATGGTTCCGATAGGTGGTGCTATCGTACATCCACGTTGATGGAGACTTCAACCCATGGAGGGTAAAGGTTGCGCGAGTCCACGGAGGGCTCCACCCACGAAGGGTCCACGAAGAAGCAACCTTGTCTATTCCATCACGGCCGTCGCCCACGAAGGACTTGCCTCACTAGCGGTAGATCTTCACGAAGTAGCGATCTCCTTGCCCTTACAAACTCCTTGGTTCAACTCCACAATCTTGTTGGAGGCTCCCAAGTGACACCTAGCCAATCTAGGAGACACCACTCTCCAAGAAGTAACAAATGGTGTGTTGATGATGAACTCCTTGCTCTTGTGCTTCAAATGGTAGTCTCTCCAACACTCAACTCTCACAGGATTTGGATTTGGTGTAAGAAGATTTGAGTGGAAAGCAACTTGGGAAAGGCTAGAGATCAAGATTCATATGGTTGGAATGGAATATCTTGACCTCAACACAAGTGTAGGTGGTTCTCTCTCAGAAAATGTGTATTGGAAGTGTAGTTATGTTCTGATGGCTATCTCCATGAATGAAGAGTGGGTGGAGGGGTATATATAGCCTCCACACAAAATCTAACCGTTACACACAATTTGCCAAACTCGGTGGGACCGAATGATTAAACTCGGCCGGACCGATTCAGCAAACCTAGTGACCGTTAGGATTTTCGGTGGGACTGAGATGCAACTCGGTAGGACCAATATGGTTAGGGTTAGGGAATAATGTAATCTCGGTGTGACCGATTACACAAACTCGGTGGGACCGATTTTGGTAATAAGCTAACTAGAGAGTTGGTCAGGCAAACTCGGTGGGACCGATTACACAAACTCTGTGGGACCGATTTTGGTAATAAGCTAACCAGAGGGTTTGCATTGTAATCTCGGTAGTACCAATTGCTCAAACTCGGTGAGACCGATTTTGGTAATGGACATACACAAAGAGATTACAATCCCTTCTCGGTGAGACCAAGATCCCTATTGGTGAAACCGATTTGCTAGGGTTTGTGGCAGTGGCTATGACATCTGAAACTCGGTGGCACCGGATAGATAGAATCGGTGGGGGCGAGTTTGACTTTTGGTTTAGGTCATATGTGGATGTGGGAAGGTAGTTGAGGGTTTTGGAGCATATCACTGAGCACTTTGAGCAAGCAAGCCATTAAGCAACACCTCATCCCCTCTTGATAGTATTGGCTTTTCCTATAGACTCAATGTGATCTTGGATCACTAAAATAGAAAATGTAGAGTCTTGATCTTGAAGTTTGAGCCAATCCTTTGTCCTTAAGCACCGTTTGCTCTAGCTCGCACTAGAGCCCCAGACCCGCTCGAGCCCAACTCCGGCCGCCGCTTCTGCCCGCCGCCGTCGCCGCGACATGCCGTTCCCGGCAACCTCGCTTGCACCGTTGGATGCGGCCGAGCGCCAGCTTCCCAACGGGACCGACCGCGGCCGAAACCGTCCCCTGTAGCGCTTCCCATGTCGTCTCCGTCGTCGGTTTTGGTCGCCGCCGGCTGAGCTCCGACGAGGCTGACGTGGCGCCGTCATTAGGGGCTAATCATGCCCTAACTAACCCCCCTTGCTCACTGACAAATGGGCCCCACGCCCTAATTAACCCCAGCTTTATTTCTGCTTAGATTAGTCATAACCCTGCGGGACCCACACGTCAGCTTTGACCTTGCTGACGTGGCCTTTGACCGGCCCCACACGTCAGTGACTCATGCCAGCATTGTGTCACTGACCAGTGGACCCCACTGGTCAGGTTTGACCTAGACCGCTGCTTTGACTTGCTGACGCAGGCATGACGCAGTGCTGACGTAATAAGTCATTTCTAGATTAAAAATAGTTCAGAAAATTCTAAAAATTGCCTAAACTTCAAAAACTCATAGTAAATCAACCGTAACTCCAAATGAAATAAATTATATATGAAAAATTATCAGAAAAATTCAAGGAATCCATCTGTACCATTTTCATGCATGTTTGAATAATGTTTGTCCTCTGTTTTGGACAAAGCAAATAAAGGGCATTTAAATAATCATATATGGAGTTGGAATTTGAATCTTGTATTCAAACCAACTTCATTTAGATCATAACTAGATGCATTAGCTCAAATCACAGCATATTACCATGTCATGGTCATGCATCATATTGTCGCATATGCATTGATTGTGTTCCTCTCTTTTGCCGGTGTTTGCCCCCCTTCAGTAGACGACGTTCTGACGATGTGATCGATGACACCGATGAAGAACTATACTATCTTCAGAAGTGCCAGGCAAGCAAAACCCCCTTGTTCATTCCGATACAAACCACTCTCTCGCTCCTGCCCTCTTTTACTGCATTAGGACAACAACGATTCAACTGTTACATGTTGCGGTAGTTGAACCCCTTTCCTCTGCACGACCTGTCATTGCCATAGTAAATAGATGAAACCCACTAGCATGAGTAGGAGTTGTTTGAGCCCTGATGTGCCTACTCATTCATGCTTGTTTGTCATGCCTGCTATTGCATAGAGTCGTGTCAGGTCTGGTTCATCGGGGATGAACTGGAGGTGTGTAAACATGTCCTACAGTGTGTGAGCTAGGTGTGTGAACACGATTTGGTAAAGGTAGCGGTGAGAGGCCATGTAGGAGTACATGGTGGGTTGTCTCATTGAAACCGTACTTAGGAACTGAGTTCTGTGTTTGTGATCCATGAAACAGTTACTACCACGCATTGGGCCCGAAACCAATGGACCCTCTCGGCTTCTTGATCACCCTTGTCCTCTGTCCAGGAGTTGCAACTAGTTTCTGGTGTTTATAGGATATGTGTTGGCGGCCGTGCGTAGCGCTGACCCTAGGGGTGGGCTATGATGCGGTAGATACACCATGGCCGGGCATGCCGGGCGCCCGTTTGGTGTCTCGGAACCCTGTACACATCGTTCGGGGCCGTATGTGGAAACCTCGGCCGGACTCCCTGCGGATGGAACCTGGATAGGCGATAAACCTGGACTAGAGACTTGAGTGTTTAGGTAGGCCGTGGCCGACACCCTCGTTGGGCTTCCGCTTGAAGGTTGCCAAGTACATGTCGTGTAAACGGCGGTAAGTGGTGAGAGCGTGTGTGAAGAAGTACACCCATGCAGGGTTAACATCATCTATTCGAATAGCCGTGTCTGCGGTAATGGACTTCTGGGTTGCCTATAACAGTTCATAGACAAGTGAAAGTGGATACTCTAAAACTCGCAAGATAAGTGTGAGTGCTATGGATGGCCTTCTCGTAGGGAGATGGGAGCGAATCCATAGTGGTGTATTGAATGGTGAATATGTGGACTCGTGTGCGCCACCTCAAAAGAGTTACTTGCAGTCGTAGTTCAGGTTAGCCACTGAGTCAAAGCTGGCTTGCTGCAGTTAAACTCCACCACCCCCTTTGTTGATACCGATGCATATGTAGTTAGTTCTGATGTAAGTCTTGCTGGGTACATTTGTACTCACGTTTGCTTAATTTATGTTTTGCAGAGAGACTTCAGTCTCGCTAGTAGTTTCGCGTGGACTTCGATGTTTAGCTTGATACCTCAGCTACGATCTTGTGTCCTCGGCAGGATCTGGTAGATAGTCAGGCTTCTCAGCCTTTTTTTCATTTGTAGATGTCTGTACTCAGACATGTTAAGCTTCCGCATGTGTTTGACTTGTATGCTCTGAATGTTGGGTCATGAGACCCATGTTTGTATTATCTCGCTCCTCTGAGCCTAATGAATACATACTTGAGTTGTAGAGTTATGTTGTGATGCCATGTTGTATTTACACATATCGAGCATATTGTGTGTATGACTGAAATGCTTGGTATGTGTGGGATCCGACAATCTAGTTGTTTATCCTTGGCAGCCCCTCTTATGAGGAAATGTAGTCTAGTGCTTCCATGAGCCATAGTAGTCCGCTACAGCCCGGTTCACCGGAGTCCTGTTAGCCCAGCACTACTGCTCAGGACACTTGACTGGCCGGCATGTGTTTCACTTTGTTCCTTTGTCTGTCCCTTCGGGGAAATGTCACGCGGTGACATCCGGAGTCCTGCCTAGCCTGCTACAGCCCGGGTTCCCGGAGTCCTGTTAGCCCAGTGCTACAACCTGGATTCACACGCTGCTGACCGACACGCTCGATGTGATTCATGTATGCCTGTCCCCATAGGTTAGTGCCGCTTTGGGTTCACGATTAGCCATGTCGGCCCGGGTTCTCTGTCATATGGATGCTAGCGACACTATCATATACGTGAGCCAAAAGGTGCAAACGGTCCCGGCCCATGGTAAGGCGACACCCGTGGGAATACCGTGCGTGAGGCCGCAAAGTGATATGAGGTGTTACCGGCTAGATCGATGTGACTTGGAATCGAGGTCCTGACAGCGTTGGTATCAGAGCCTGACTGCCTGTAGGATTACCAAGCCAACCGATCGAAGTTGAGTCTAGAAATGCTTTAGTTATGTAACGGAATTGATTGTGGAAGGGAACGTAAGGCTCTTTTTACTCCTTATCCTCATGACCTTCTGATCTGAGTCATCTTATCTTTTCTACGGGGTTAAGAACTAGGTTTCTCTTCTATCTCTCAGGATGACGTGTTACTAAACCGTAGTTGCCTAGGATTGTTGAGTTCAAGCCTCAGTTCAGTTCCTACTACCTCCATATGTTCATAGCCGGCCTCAGAACCTTGATATTGTGATATTGAGTGGTCATGCCACCATTTTTGCAGGATGTCTCAAATCATTTTGAGCATTTACAGCCGTTATGCTGTTCGAGTCATTCCAGGTTTCTAAATAATCTAATGCATTTGCAAATCCTTCCTCCGTTCCCGATGTACTTTCGGTCAGAATAAGCACACTAGCCAGAGAGTTGAGGTACTCTGCTGCCTCGACATATATGTTGGAGCTATTATTATGACCCTAGGTGTCTTAGAGAGTCACCTAGTAATCTAGCAATGTTTTGTGTCCCTAGTGTGATGATTCTGGCCACCATTATCGAAAACATCCCGTGATGCCATTTAGTTAGTAGGTATTTTATTTCTGGGTCCTTAAACCCAAGATTCATTCTACTTACATCCTGTTGATAGTGTTGCTCGTACCTTTAGGATGTTAGTAACCTCTGCATTAGTCCTCGAGGTCCGTGGTATTTCCTTCTTCCAAATACTATGAACCACTTATGGCAGAAGTTTGTTGGATCAAAAGATCACAACAAGAGTGCTCTCGATGAGTTCCCCATTCTATATTGTGATTCTGCTAGTCCTACCGTTCTGCATGGGTTGTCCGGAAGAAATGTTTAGCTTTGCTCAACATATTAATCTATGCATCCACAACTCAGAAAATTATATGTTCCTTGAGTTGTTCCTCTTCAGTTGTATTCCGACCATCCCCTATCAGTTGATAGCCAAGAGTATGTGTGCATTTGTGTTCATCAATGCCCTTTTATTCTTGTGGTCCGTCAAGCCATTCTATTCCGGAATGACTAGGAGAAACAAAGTCCATTACCTCATCCATATCCAGGATTGGGTCAAAGTAGTTGTGTTCTGTAGAACAAATGCCAATCCAGCTTTTGCTCTGTTCTACCCTGGAGTATTACCCCCTTTATGTCAGGATTGTCATGAGAATTACACCCTCTCTCATGAATTCTTGACGTAGTGATACTTATTACCATCATTTTTCATTCCTCGGTCCCGTGTTGTCGCAACTGGAATGTCGGCAAGTGAACCATGATGTGTGAAATCAATACACCTAGCAACTAGTTGCTAGGTAGCTAATGGACAATAATTTCTTTCTTAGCGAGTTGGTTATTGAATCATCATCCTAAGATTGATCGTGCTACCTAGTTCACTTTTCCTGGTGCACTCTTCGATCAATGAGTTAGGATTGGGTCAGTCCCTCGCTCTCTTGATCATATCGTCTTGGTCTGAAAAGCAAGATTGTTCCTGAGCTTAGGAACATATCGGTGGTTCGTGATTTTCTGAATGTCTTCTAGGAAGTGTTACCAGGTTGTCACCTGACTGTTACGTTGAGCTCGTGATCAAGTTGGTTTCTTGTAAACCACCCCTTCTCCAAGAATCTGTGTTGGATACCCTGAGCTAGTTGGTTAAGCTGAACAACAACTTGCAGAGTTGGAAGATGAAAGCTTGTCCGGCTCAGTTCATTCCAAAGGGATATCCTTGTGTGTGCGTGTGTTGAAGAAAGATGATATCTCCATCGATTGGTCCTTGTGATCAGTTGTTGGATCTATTGCCTTGTCAAAACTTTGACTTGAGTATGGGCTATCGTCAAGTCAAATCAGAACCAACGATGTTCGTAATGTTGTCTTACTCGTGGTTGATCCCTCGAGCAAACACCATTAAATCTTTTGGTCTGACCAATGCTATCACCGTGTTCACATGATGGTGGAAGTCCAGTGATATGGGAATTTCGATGAGTTGCTGTTGAGCCCATCAGCAGCATTTTGTCTCCCCCATGATTCATGTTGAACATTACACTAGTATTGGAAACTTTGTAAGCATTGCCTACATGTTCCACTCATGAGGTATACGTTTGGATGAAAGGAGTGACTTCCTCTAATTCACGTGCATTTGATGAAAGTTGCCACCGTGAATTCGAGGAAGCTTGTTTTTGCTTCCTTCGAAACCATCCCAAGTCAGTCATGCATATGTGCGAAGTATTCTATGGTTTGAAGACTTGCAACCTTTAGCCCATATGTATCCCTAGCACACCAAGCCACTGATTGATTTGTTCAAGGAGAAGGCGTTCCTTCATAACAACTAGTCATGACTTATGTTAGGACTTCGTTATCCTCAATGATGGTTCCCAACCTGAACTCGGTAGTGTTTATTATAAGACTACTAGGTGGTCATGCTTGTCTAGGACCGCATGTTCACATGTGTGTAGCATAACCAGCTCATGTTTTGGAGCTTGCTATCGTAGTTCATCTCCCGAGAATCCCGCAACGTCATCTCGTTGGTTTGTGTTGCAACCTTTCTTTTCCAGACATGAGTCTGGAATATTCTGACACCAACCAAGTCTGAATCTCAGGAAGATATGATGGTTGGAATGTTCCTCAAGAACTATAATATTGGTCTCCCTGTAACCCGGTAAAGTGGATGTTGTGGCCAACACACCTAACCGAAAGGCTGATTATTATAGTATCTTGATTGAGAAAGTTGGCCACCTCCCCATAAGGATTTCGTAGGATTTATTTCCATAGTTATTCCTTATGGATGCTTGTACTCCCGAAGTCCGACCTTTTACTTGATATTCTAGTTATCAAACCATATCTATTAATGGGTTGCGCTAGCACATCAAGGAGAACATTAGAAGCGGGGTGCTAAATGTCTCTCGGTCGATCATCCAGATTTCGTTCCCTTGGCTTCGCTAAGGTGAAATCTGAGAAAGGGGTGTCTTTTTATGCATCTGCATTTTCCATTACTATTTGTCAAGGTAGTAAGATGTGTTGCCAGGATCCTCGACACACATGTTGGTAGAATCTTGATGAATATGGAAATGCTCAAGTTCTTGAGAGCACGCGCAAGCACTAGGTTTTATCGTTGATGTTAACTGGGATTTGCTTCCAGTTTCCTCGGTTATGTTATAACCTTTTCAAACAGTGGACTCACTCTCGACTGTTGAGTTCTTCCCCAGTTACTAGAATCATTCCCAACATTTGCATTTTGTTCCAGCTTGCACCTCAGTAGTTGTTGTTCAGGATCATCTTCAAAGTGGACATACCATGGGTCCCATCCATTTTCGATGATAAGCAAAATCATCCATTGTGTTGTCTTCAACAAGGTAGTCCACATCATCCATTCTAGTCTCGGTATGCCATCCCTACTTACTCCGCCAAATGATTGCTCGAGATTTTCCCTAGACTGGTATAGAGAATTTTATTGATCTCTAGATCAAAAGTAATTCTTTTTGCCGCTTAAGGGATGATTCTACGGGTCACCCTCCTCCAAGATGTCTCGTTTTGGTGTCATGGCAACTCAATTCCTCGCTACGTTGGCAACCGACCACCACCCTCTTAGGTGTGGAATTGTTTGCCTACCTAGTGTACCTTTGTCATGTGTTGCACTCCATTCCTCTCAATGTATGCTTCATGTCTCAGCTCGAGAGTTGTTTCAGCGTCTCGCTCCACGAGTTGATCCTGAGTTGTTCGATCTTCGATAAGATCAATCCTTCTAGAGTTTTTCCTTTCCTCTCATTTTCATGTTAGTTGTAGTTCTCAAAGCAAGACATCTGGATCGTGAAGATTGTGATAGTTATGTGCCCCACTGTCTTCTTACTTCACTTCCTGAATCTCAGGACGAGATTCTTGACTAGTGGGGGTGAGTTGTCACAGCCCTAGGAATCTTCTTGTAATTAGTGGCATTGCATCCATGCATCATTTTCAATTTCAATTAATCTTGAAATGGGGATTTTCAAACCCTAGCATCACTTGAATCAAACTAGGTTCAACTAAAATTTGCATTCAATGAAACCAAAATGATCTTTATTGATATTTGGTATTTTTGGCAAGGGCTTTGATCCAAACCAAAAATAATGAACATTTTTAAGGATTTATTTTGGGCATTGAATTTAAATCAATATTGTATTTGGATTTGGTTTTATATTCTTAATATATGGAATATAATTTCAGATAACTCTAAAATAATTTATGTGCCTTTGGATATTCCCATTGAGCAATATAAAAATATTCAGATGGATGTTTTCACTGTTTCCACTTTTGCTGGAATTTAAAAAATAGTGGCAAAGTGATTAAATAAAGGAAAACAGAACCAAAGATTAAAACAGAGGAGAAAACCTACCTGGCCTTACCTGTAGCCAGCCCAGCTGCACCGGCCAGCCCACCTGGTGGCCCAGCCCACCAGGGGCAGAGCCGTCTTCAACCTCTGCCTACTGGCAGAGGCGTGTCGACGCGCCGTGCCCGAGCCTCCACCTCCTGCTTTGTGGTGGCATCCTCCCCGACATCCTCGCGGCGCCACGGAGACGCCCAGAGCCTCCCCTCGTTCTCCCCCCCTCCTCTGGCTCCCTCTTCCTCTCTTCCCGTGAACCCGAGAGCGCGCCGTCGCCGTCGCCATGGCTATAGGCCACCACCTACCCAACCAGCGCCACCACGAGCTCCGCCATGACTCCGTGGAGCTACACACTGAGGAACGCGACCGTAGGAGCCCTGCAGCGTCGCCACCATCGCCATCTTCATCCTCTACCCTGACGGCCGCCGTCGTCGATTCGCCGGCTACGGGACCTCCCCGAGCTCGCCGTCTGCACCAGAAGATCCGCTGTGAGGCCTGCAGTGTTTCCCCCCTCCTCCCTTTGTCGCGCTCGCCCTCTAGCCGCTGCCCACAAGCTCCCGAGCGCCGCCGCCGCCATGGCCGGCCAGCCCTGCGCTCCCGACCTGCCCCGCTCTCCTAAGCAGCACCAACATTCTCAGCGCGTCGCCGGGAAGCGAACTTGCCGCACCGTTTGCTCTAGCTCGCACTAGAGCCCCAGACCCGCTCGAGCCCAACTCCGGCCGCCGCTTCTGCCCGCCGCCGTCGCCCCGACACGCCGATCCCGGCAACCCCGCTTGCACCGTTGGATGCGGCCGAGCGCTAGCTTCCCAACGGGACCGACCGCGGCCGAAACCGTCCCCTGTAGCGCTTCCCACGTCGTCTCCGTCGTCGGTTTTGGTCGCCGCCGGCTGAGCTCCGACGAGGCTGACGTGGCGCCGTCATTAGGGGCTAATCATGCCCTAATTAACGCCCCTTGCTCACTGACAAATGGGCCCCACGCCCTAATTAACCCCAGCTTTATTTCTGCTTAGATTAGTCATAACCCCGCGGGACCCACGCATCAGCTTTGACCTTGCTGACGTGGCCTTTGACCGGCCCCACACGTCAGTGACTCATGCCAGCATTGTGTCACTTACCAGTGGACCCCACTGGTCAGGTTTGACCTAGACCGCTTCTTTGACTTGCTGACGCAGGCATGACGCAGTGCTGACGTAATAAGTCATTTCTAGATTAAAAATAGTTCAGAAAATTCTAAAAATTGCCTAAACTTCAAAAATTCATAGTAAATCAACCGTAACTCCAAATGAAATAAATTATATATGAAAAATTATCAGAAAAATTCAAGGAATCCATCTGTACCATTTTCATGCATGTTTGAACAATGTTTGTCCTCTGTTTTGGACAAAACAAATAAAGGGCATTTAAATAATCATATATGGAGTTGGAATTTGAATCTTGTATTCAAACCAACTTCATTTAGATCATAACTAGATGCATTAGCTCAAATTTAGCTCAAATCACAGCATATTGACCATGTCATGGTTCATGCATCATAATTGTCGCATATGCATTGGATTGTGTTCCTCTCTTTTGCCCGGTGTTTGTCCCCCTCTCAGACTAGACGGACGTTCTGACGATGTGATCGATGACAACCGGATGAGAAACTATACTATCTTCAGAAGTGCCAGGCAAGCAAAACCCCCTTGTTCATTCCGATACAAACCACTCTCTCGCTCCTGCCTCTTTTACTGCATTAGGACAACAACGATTCAACTGTTACATGTTGCGGTAGTTGAACCCCTTTCCTCTGCATGACCTGTCATTGCCATAGTAAATAGATGAAACCCACTAGCATGAGTAGGAGTTGTTTGAGCCCTGATGTGCCTACTCATTCATGCTTGTTTGTCATGCCTGCTATTGCATAGAGTCGTGTCAGGTCTGGTTCATCGGGGATGAACTGGAGGTGTGTAAACATGTCCTACAGTGTGTGAGCTAGGTGTGTGAACACGATTTGGTAAAGGTAGCGGTGAGAGGCCATGTAGGAGTACATGGTGGGTTGTCTCATTGAAACCGTACTTAGGAACTGAGTTCTGTGTTTGTGATCCATGAAACAGTTACTACCACGCATTGGGCCCGAAACAATGGACCCTCTCGGCTTCTTGATCACCTTGTCCTCTGTCCAGGAGTTGCAACTAGTTTCTGGTGTTTATAGGATATGTGTTGGTGGCCGTGCGTAGCGCTGACCCTAGGGGTGGGCTATGATGCGGTAGATACACCGTGGCCGGGCATGCCGGGCGCCCGTTTGGTGTCTCGGAACCCTGTACACATCGTTCGGGGCCGTATGTGGAAACCTCGGCCGGACTCCCTACGGATGGAACCTGGATAGGCGATAAACCTGGACTAGAGACTTGAGTGTTTAGGTAGGCCGTGGCCGACACCCTCGTTGGGCTTCCACTTGAAGGTTGCCGAGTACATGTCGTGTAAACGGCGGTAAGTGGTGAGAGCGTGTGTGAAGAAGTACACCCCTGCAGGGTTAACATCATCTATTCGAATAGCCGTGTCCGCGGTAATGGACTTCTGGGTTGCCTATAACAGTTCATAGACAAGTGAAAGTGGATACTCTAAAACTCACAAGATAAGTGTGAGTGCTATGGATGGCCTTCTCGTAGGGAGACGGGAGCGAATCCATAGTGGTGTATTGAATGGTGAATATGTGGACTCGTGTGCGCCACCTCAAAAGAGTTACTTGTAGTCGTAGTTCAGGTTAGCCACTGAGTCAAAGCTGGCTTGCTGCAGTTAAACTCCACCACCCCCTTTGTTGATACCGATGCATATGTAGTTAGTTCTGATGTAAGTCTTGCTGGGTACATTTGTACTCATGTTTGCTTAATTTATGTTTTGCAGAGAGACTTCAGTCTCGCTAGTAGTTTCACGTGGACTTCGACGTTTAGCTTGATACCTCAGCTACGATCTTGTGTCCTCGGCAGGATCTGGTAGATAGTCAGGCTTCTCAGCCTTTTTTTTCATTTGTAGATGTCTGTACTCAGACATGTTAAGATTCCGCATGTGTTTGACTTGTATGATCTGAATGTTGGGTCATGAGACCCATGTTTGTAATATCTCGCTCCCTCGGAGCCTAATGAATAAATACTTTGAGTCGTAGAGTTATGTTGTGATGCCATGTTGTATTTAGCACATATCGAGCATATTGTGTGTATGATTGAAATGCTTGGTATGTGTGGGATCCGACAACCTAGTGGTTTATCCTTGGAAGCCTCTCTTATGGGGAAATGTAGTCTAGTGCTTCCATGAGCCATAGTAGTCCGCTACAGCACGGTTCACCGAATTCCTGCTAGCCCAGCACTACTACTCAGGACACTTGACTGGCCGGCATGTGTTTCACTTTGTTCCTGTGTCTGTCCCTTCGGGGAAACGTCACGCGGTGACATCTGGAGTCCTGCCTAGCCTGCTACAGCCCGGGTTCCCGGAGTCATGTTAGCCCAGTGCTACAGCCCGGATTCACACGCTGCTGACCGACATGCTCGATGTTGATTCATGTATGTCTGTCCCCGTAAGTTAGTGCCACTTTGGGTTCACGACTAGTCATGTCGGCCCGGGTTCTCTGTCATATGAATGCTAGCGACACTGTCATATACGTGAGCCAAAAGGCGCAAACGGTCCCGGGCCGTGGTAAGGCGACACCCGTGGGCATACCGTGCGTGAGGCCGCAAAGTGATATGGTGTTCGCTAGATCGATGTGACTTGAATAGTCCTGACAGCGAGCCATTGAGATTAAATGGATCTTCAAGAGGAAGACGGACGCTGATAGTAGTGTTACTATCTACAAAGCTAGAATTGTCGCAAAAGGTTTTCGACAAGTTCAAGGTATTGACTACGATGAGAGTTTCTCACTCGTATCTATGCTTAAGTCTGTCCAAATCATGTTAGCAATTGCCGCATTTTTTGAAATCTGGCAAATGGATAAGCAAAACTGCATTCCTTAATGGATTTATTAAAGAAGAGTTGTATATGATGCAACCAGAAGGTTTTGTCAATCCTAAAGGTGCTAACAAAATATGCAAGCTCCAGCGATCCATCTATGGAATGGTGCAAGCATCACGGAGTTGGAATATACGCTTTGATAAGTTGATCAAAGCATATAGTTTTATACAGACTTTAGGTGAAGCTTGTATTTACAAGAAAGTGAGTGGGAGCACTACAACATTTCTGATAAGTATATGTGAATGACATGTTGTTGATCGGAGATAATGTAGAATTGTTCTGCATAGCATAAAGGAGTGTTCGAAAGGAGTTTTTCGAAGAAAGACCTCGGTGAAGCTGCTTACATATTGAGCATCAAGATCTATAGAGATAGATCAAGACGCTTGATAAGTTTTTCAATGAGTACATACCTTGACAAGATTTTGAAGTTGTTCAAAATGGAACAGTCAAAGAAAGAGTTCTTGCTTCTGTTACAAGGTGTGAAACTGAGTAGGACTCAAAGCCCGACCACGGCAGAAAATAGAAAGAGAATGAAAGTCATTCCCTATGCCTTGGCCACAGGTTCTATAAAATATGCCATGCTGTGTACCAGATCTATTGTATACCCTACACTGTTTTTGGCAAGGGAGTACAATAGTGATCTAGGAGTAGATCACTAGACAGCGGTCAAAATTATCCTTAGTGGAATAAGGATATGTTTCTCGATTATGGAGGTGACAAAAAGGTTCGTCGTAAAGGGTTACGTCGATGCAAATTTTGACACAGATCCAGATGACTCTAAATCTCAATCTGGATACATATTGAAAGTGGGAGCAATTAGCTAGAGTAGCTCCGTGCAGAGCATTGTTGACAAAGAAATTTGCAAAATACTTACGGGATCTGAATGTGGCAGACCCGCTGACTAAACTTCTCTCACAAGCAAAACATGATCACACCTTAGTACTCTTTGGGTGTTAATCACATAAAGATGTGAACTAGATTATTGACTCTAGTAAACCCTTTGGGTGTTGGTCACATGTCGATGTGAACTATGGGTGTTAATCACATGGTGATGTGAACTATTGGTGTTAGACCACATGGAGATGTGAGCTAGATTATTGACTCTAGTGCAAGTGGGAGGCTGAAGGAAATATTCCCTAGAGGAAATAATAAAGTTATTATTTATTTCCTTATATCATGATAAATGTTTATTATTCATTCTAGAATTATATTAACCGGATACATGATACATGTGTGAATACATAGACAAACAGAGTGTCACTAGTATGCCTCTACTTGACTAGCTTGTTGATCAAAGATGGTTATGTTTCCTAGACATAGACAAAGAGTTGTCATTTGATTAACGGGATCACATCATTAGGAGAATTATGTGATTGACTTGACCCATTCCATTAGCTTAGCACTTGATCGTTTAGTTTGTTGATATTGCTTTCTTCATGACTTATACATGTTCCTATGACTATGAGATTATGCAACTCCCATTTACCGAAGGAACACTTTGTGTGCTACCAAACGTCACAACGTAACTGGGTGATTATAAAGGTGCTCTACAGGTGTCTCCGAAGGTACTTGTTGGGTTGGCGTATTTCGAGATTAGGATTTGTCACTCCGATTATCGAAGAGGTATCTCTGGGCCCACTCGGTAATGCACATCACTATAAGCGTTGCAAGCATTGCAACTAATGAGTTAGTTGCGGGATGATGTATTACGGAACGAGTAAAGAGACTTGCCGGTAACGAGATTGAACTAGGTATTGAGATACCGACGATCGAATCTCGGGCAAGTAACATACCGATGACAAAGGGAACAACGTATGTTGTTATGCGGTCTGACCGATAAAGATCTTCGTAGAATATGTAGGAGCCAATATGGGCATCCAGGTCCTGCTATTGGTTATTGACCAGAGAGGTGTCTCGGTCATGTCTACATAGTTCTCGAACCCGTAGGGTCCGCACGCTTAACGTTCGTTGACGATATAGTACTATATGAGTTATGTATGTTGGTGACCGAATGTTGTTCGGAGTCTGGGATGAGATCACGGACATGTGGAGGAACTCCGGAATGGTCCGGAGATAAAGTTTGATATATGGGATAATAGTGTTTGGTCACCGGAAGGGTTCCAGAATTTACCGGAAGGGGTTCCAGATGTTTCCCGAAATGTTTGGGTACGAGAACACTTTATTTGGGCCAAAGGGGAAAGCCCACAAGGTTTTTGGAAAGCGCAAAAGGAAGTTTTGCGGAGTCCAGGGGTCAGACACCAGGGTCCCTGGCGTCTGGGTCCAGACACCGGGAACCCTGGCGTCTGGCCCTGGAGTCCGAGAAGGACTCTTGCCTTTCGGGTGAAACCGACTTTGTGGAGACTTTTACTCCAAGTTTCGACCCCAAGGCTCAACATATAAATAGAGGGGTAGGGCTAGCAACCAATACACATCAAGAAACACCAAGCCGTGTGCTGGCAACCCCGTCCCCTCTAGTTTATCCTCCATCCTAGTTTTCGTAGTGCTTAGGCGAAGCCCTGCAGAGATTGTTCTTCACCAACACCGTCACCACGTCGTCGTGCTGCCGGAACTCATCTACTACTTCGCCCATCTTGCTGGATTGAGAAGGCGAGGACGTCACCGAGCCGAACGTGTGCAGAACTCGGAGGTGCCGTGCTTTCAGTACTTGGATCGGTTGGATCGTGAAGATGTACGACTACATCAACCACGTTGATATAACGCTTCCGCGAACGGTCTACGAGGGTATGTAGACAACACTCTCCCCTCTTGTTGCTATGCATCACCATGATCTTGCGTGTGCGTAGGAAATTTTTGAAATTACTACGTCCCCAACAGGTGAGTCCTCCGTGGCTCGGGCCTTGGAGACGGCGCGTTTGGCCACTTTGGCTGAGCGCACCCGACTGGAGAACCTTCAGCATGCACTCGACGACCGCGCTCGCCGACAGATTCTTGAGTCCAGTCGACGGCAGCGGCAGTTTTTTCCACGGGAACCACAGGTATACCGCACTCCGATTCAGAATCTTACAGCTGCGGCTTGTATAGCAGAATCCATTCAGCCGTCTCAGCCGGAAGCTGGCAGAGGTTTCTCAGTCGCGCAACAGGATCCATAGCAGATCTGTGGTGGCTGATACCGTTCAGTTGGCTCACAGCCCAAGATCGCCTCCGCGGCATGAGGGACATGGGCATCGTCAAGGGCAGTATTTGGGTCGGAACCATGAGCAACAAGATCATCGGCTCGACCGTGATGACCGCCGTCGAGTGCCCACACCCACTCCGAGGGGCGAATCATACATTCCCCGGCATTATGATGATAGGCGCCCATACAACAAAGAGCAGAGGAGGCCGATCGACCCAAGAGAGCCAGGGTTCGACACAAGGTCCATTTTGGTGCAAGGACTAGTGGACAGGAATCAAGCACATAGGGAAGGGCAAGACAGAGATCGCCCGACTGGAAGCAGGGTGCATGTTTCTGGTCCCGAGTGCTTTAGCAGGGCCATCAGGGCCACAGAGATCCCTCCCAACTTCAGGTTGGCGTCTGGGTTCAGTAAGTTCACTGGTGAATCAAAGCCTGACACCTGGCTTGAAGATCACCGAGTGGCTGTGCAGATCGGTGGAGGAAATGATGAAGTTGCCATGAAGCATCTCCCCCCCTGATGCTTGAAGGGTCATCTAGAGCTTGGTTGAATCAGTTGGCTCCAGGCAGTATTTTCAGCTGGGAAGAGTTGGCCCGAGTGTTTGTCAAAATGTTTGAGGGCACGTGCAAACGGCCAGCAGGATTGACAGAATTGAAGCACTACGTGCAAAAGCCGAATGAAACTTTGAGGGATTATATCCAGAGGTGGACCACTTTACAACACACTATAGAGAATGTGTCTCATCATCAAGCAGTTTGCGCCTTCAAGGAGGGCATTCGGTACCGAGAGCTCAATCTGAAATTCGGTCGGACAGGAGACATGTCTTTGACTCGAATGATGGAGATAGCCACTCGGTACACCAATGGCGAAGAAGAAGACCGACTCTGCAGTGGCAAGAGTAAACCAGTCGGTCAGGACACCGGAGGAGGTAATTCCAATCAGAAGCAGAAGCGTAAAGCAGAGCCTGCGACGCCTGGAGAGGTTGCAGTCGCAACCCAAGGAAAAACTAAAGGAAAACCTAAAGGGCCCTGGACCCCTAAGAAGGCGAAAGATGCAGCCGGGAACGACGTGTTGGATTTACCATGTCACATTCACATCAAGAAGGATGAAGAGGGAAATCTCATATATCCTAAGCATACCACTCGGCAGTGCCGAGTCCTTATACAACAGTTTAGAGAAAAGTAACCCAGTGAGAAGGAAAAAGAATCTGATAAATACAAGGACAAGGAAGAGGAGGGTGATGGTTTCCCCAATATCAATTCAACTTTGGTGATTTTTGCTGATGTTGAAAGCAAAAGTCGACTGAAAGTCATCAACAGGGAAGTAAACATGGTTGCTCCGGCAACACTGACATATCTGAAATGGTCAAAGACTCCTATCACATTCGACCAGTCAAACCATCCGCCGCATGTTGCCACCCCTGGGAGGCAAGCATTGGTGCTCGACCCAGTCGTTGGAGGCACCTGACTGACCAAAGTTTTGATGGATGGTGGCAGTGGATTGAACTTCTTGTATGCTGAGACCCTCCGAGGGATGGGCATTCCGATGTCCAAGCTCAGTGAGAGTAACATGCGGTTTCACGGAGTTATACCAGGGAAGAAAGTGGATTCACTTGGCCAAATCACCCTTGACGTGGCTTTCGGCGATTTAAAGAATTACCGGAAGGAAAATTTGACATTTGAAGTCATGGATTTTCACAGTGCCTGAGGGAGTCCTGGATTAGGGGGTCTCCGGACAGCCGGACTATATCCTTTGGCCGGACTATGAAGATACAAGATTGAAGACTTCGTCCCGTGTCCGGATGGGACTCTCCTTGGCGTGGAAGGCAAGCTTGGCAATACGGATATGTAGATCTCCTCCCTTGTAACCGACTTTGTGTAACCCTAGCCCCCTCCGTTGTCTATATAAACCGGAGGGTTTAGTCCGTAGGACAACACACAAGCATACCATAGGCTAGCTTCTAGGGTTTAGCCTCTACGATCTCGTGGTAGATCAACTCTTGTAATACTCATATCATCAAGAACAATCAAGCAGGACGTAGGGTATTACCTCCATCAAGAGGGCCCAAACCTGGGTAAACATCGTGTTCCCTGCCTCCTGTTACCATCCGCCTTAGACACACAGTTCGGGACCCCCTACCCGAGATCCGCGGTTTCGACACCGACATTGGTTCTTTCATTGAGAGTTCCACTATGTCGTCATCATAGGTAAGGATGGCTCGTCTCGTTGTCAGGGACAACATCACCTCTGGTTGAGCCCTGGTTGTAGGCCAAACTCTCCGACTAGGCGGCTTCGTTATGACCGCCCGCTCGGCCGCTGCACCGACGATGACTTCTCGGGTCATCAAAAATAGCCTCCACATCGGCTCGAAATTCACCGAGAAGATGGATCCAATGGAGCTCTCCTATTTGAACAAGCTCTTGGATCGCATCGCCGCTCTAGGAGTCACTACGGACTATGATCGGATTGGGCTTAAACCTGACCAAAGGGAAAGTAACTCTCCGCCGGTCACCCATCAGATAGCGGTGGTGGAGGAGCAATGCGGCGATTCTCCCTCTATCCCGAGGACGAACTATGTCCGGATTCCCGAGCTCTCCGAGCCGGATACCCGCTCACAGGAGGACATCGCCCTAACCCTGAACCTAGAATCAGGCTGCATACCGAACCTGCAGGGCAACATCCCGGAGCCCGAACTTCCAAGATCGGAAACACCCCCGCCCCGGGGTCTGAGATTGGGTCAAGGTCTGGACTTAAATCCACCCACCCACCCAGATACAAACGATCTTTCCCACATTAGGCAAGAGCCCCAAGAGACAATACATCACTATTGGGCCAGATTCCTCCTTGTAATGAACAAGGTCAAGGACTGTCGCGAGGAAGACGCAATTTCGTTCTTCTGCAATAATTGCACGAACAAGGGAATCCTCAACGCCATAAGTCACTGTGACATAGCACACTTCGCTGACTTGGCGGCCATAGTACGGAAGTACTGTGTGATGGAAAGCGCCTGGAAAACCCAAACAAAATTTTGGGATAATCCGGCTCTGAAAAAACCCCCAGTCCGAACTAAAAGGGTGCACTCTCATAAGTCGCCCGACTCAATTACAAAGAAGCAAAAGCCCACTATAGGGCGTGGAACCGTATTGGAGGGATGGCTTAATGGGTACAGCAGATACCATACCAACACACAGCCTTAGAGCATGTTGGGTACTCCGGCAGGTGGTCAAGAGCGGTGAGGACCTCCTCATCCAAAACACCTCAGAGCACCTTCCCGTGGATAACAATACAGTATTGACAGTCTTCGAGACCTTCTCCTCAAATAATAGGCGTAAGCGAGCACTCCGCAGCCTTGCCGAAGTCTGCCATGTGGCAGCAATAAATCGATGGTGCGACACGGCTATCACCTTCAATGCCAGTGATGAACATAAATTCCGAACAACCCGAGCACCAGCCGCCTTCGTCCTCATTCCAATTGTGGACGGCTTTCGGCTCACTAAAGTGCTCATGGACGGCGGCAGCGGATTAAACCTCATTTATGAGGAGACTCTTCAAAAATGGAAATAGACAGAAACCGTATTGAGCAAAGCAACATGACCTTCTGAGGAATCATCCCTAGTCGGTAGGCACGTCGCGCTGGGGAAATCACACTAGATGTGGTATTCGGCACTCCAGAGAATTACAGGTCCGAAGAAATTACATTCCAAGTGGCTCCATTCAGTACCGGATACCACGCCCTTCTAGCGCGGGAGGCATTCATGATCTTCCAAGCCATACCCCATTACGGGTACATGAAGCTCAAAATGCTCAGGCCCAATGGAATCATCACTCTAGCTAGTGATCTGGACATCGCACTCCGCACCGAGAACAAAATAGCCGCACTGGCCCTCGAGGCATTATTCGAAGCCCTTGTGGCGGAGGAATTAACAGCGCTGCGCTCCACAGTGGACAGGGACGACGTGATACTAGACAAAAGATCCAAGTCCACCTCTTTTAAACCAGCGGATGAAATAGTCAAATTCCAAGTCCATCCAACGGACCCCACAAAAACAGCATCCATCGGGGCACAGTTAAACCCCGCCATAGACGCCGCACTACGGGAGTTCCTGCGCGAGAATTGGGACATATTCGCCTGGCATCCTTCAGACATGCCAGGAATCCCGCGCAGGCTGGCCGAGCATAGCCTTAACATTCTAAAAGGATTCAAGCTGGTCAAGCAGACTCTTCAGAGTTTCTCCGAACCTAAGAAACAAGCCATGGGAGAGGAGCTAGCCAAGTTACTGGAGGCCGGATTCATTAGAGAAATAAAGCATTCAGACTGGCTAGCAAACCTGGTGATGGTACCAAAGAAGGACAAATCCTGGCACCTATGCGTCGACTTCAAGGACCTTAATAAGGCTTTCCCAAAGGATCCCTTCCCCCTCCCTCGCATCGATCAAATTATCGACGCTACCGCATGACATGACTCATTGTGCTTCCTCGACGCATACTCCGGTTACCACCAAATTAAGATGGCGGAGTCCGATCAAGCCACAACAGCATTTATCACTCCATATGACCCCTTCTGTTTTAACACAATGCCCTTTGGGCTCAAAAACGCCAGCGCAACGTATCAGCGCATGATTCAGACATGTCTGGAAAAGCAAATCGGCAAAACAGTGGAGGCATATGTCGACGATGTGGTCGTTAAAACCAGACATGTCGACTCCTTAATAGATGACTTAAGGCTCACGTTCGATAATCTCCAAACATACGACATTAGGCTCAATCCGGAAAAATGCGTTTTCGGCGTACCCGCCGAAAAGCTAAATCTGGCTAAAATCCGGGCTCTGTCGCAGTTGGCTATCCCAACTGACCTCAAGCAAATCCAGCAGTTAACTGGATGTGTGGCGGCCTTAAGCCGCTTTATCTCCTGATGAGGAGAAAAGGCACTCCCCCTCTATCGCCTTCTTCGGCGCACTAAACACTTCGATTGGATGGATGCAGCCATGGCCGGATTGGAGGAAATAAAAGCCATCTTGGCCACCAACCCAATCTTGGCCGTGCCAAATGTCGGTGAGCCAATGCTGTTATATATAGCGGCAACTCACCAAGGTGTAAGCGCAGTGCTCGTCGTCGAACGTGAGACGGACGGACATAAATTCCCACTTCAAAAGCCGGTATATTATGTATCCACTGTCCTCACTCCATGCAAATCACGGTACCCACATTATCAAAAGATAGCATACGTGGTATTCATGGCATCCCGGAAATTACGACACTACTTTCAAGAGTGTTCAATTATGGTGGCCTCAGATGTACCACTCAACGACATAATAAACAACCGCGATGCCATGGGCCGGATTGCCAAATGGGCTATCGAGCTCCTCCCGTTCGACATAACATATAGACCACGACGAGCCATTAAGTCGCAAGTACTAGCCGATTTCGTCGCTGAATGGACAGAAGCCGAACTCCCTAAAGAGTATGGCGCATACTCCAATTGGGTCATGCACTTTGATGGCTCTAAAATGCAAGCTGGTCTGGGGGCTGGCGTCGTCTTGACGTCCCCCACCGGAGATACAGTGCAATACGTACTCCAAATACTATACACAGACTCCAATAACGCAGCCGAATACGAGGCCCTATTACACGGTCTCCGGATGGCAGTTTCCATGGGCATTCAACGCCTGGAGGTGCGTGGGGACTCGAACCTCACAATATCAAAAATAAATGGAGACTTTGATGCCAAGGATCCAAAAATGGCGGCATATCGCAACGCCGTCCTCAAAATGTTAGCTCGGTTCGAGGGGCTTGAATTCCACCATGTGGCTTGGGAAAACAACTAGGCGGCGGATATCCTCGCCCGTATCGGCGCTAAGCGCGACCCTGTCCCACCTAACATCTTCCTGGAAAAACTGTTTAAACCATCCGTGGTATGGGAAGGGGACACCGGTAACAATAGTCCGGACCCGGCCACAACACCAGATACCGAACACTCTGACACAATCGGAGACTCTGCCATCGAAATAACACCTTCAGCCCACGTAATAATGGCCGTCATCGCCCCGTGGACAGAACCATTCCTGGCCTACCTAACTAGGCAGGAACTACCCGAGGACCAAAATGAGGCATGCTGCATAGTGCGGCGATATAAAGCCTACATGGTCCATGAGGGAGAGCTTTATAAGAAAAGCACTACTGGAGTCCTTCAAAGGTATATCTCTGAAGAGGAAGGGCGGAAGCTTTTGGCAGAAATCCATGCTGGACTCGGCGGCCATCACGCCGCAGCCTGGGCCCTTGTAAGCAAGGCCTTCCGTATAGGTTTCTATTGGCCGATGGTCCGAGCAGATGCACAGCATGTGGTCCAACATTGCGTCGGTTGCCAGCTTTTTGCAAACCAAAGCCATATGCCGCCTACCGCTCTCCAAACAATCCCCATTACTTGGCCCTTCGCGGTCTGGGGGCTTGATATGGTCGGACCCCTTAAAGGGGGAACCCATAAGAAAAAATACTTACTGGTCATGGTGGATAAATTCACCAAATGGATAGAAGCCAAACCTGTCAAAATGGCTGAATCCAGACCGGTGATAGACTTCATATCTGCGGTTGTACACCATTATGGCATCCCCACAGCATCATCACCGACAACGGCACGAACTTTACAGCCAAGGAGGTGAAACTTTGGTGCATCAACATGGGCATCAAGCTCGATTATGCTTCTGTCTATCACCCGCAAACTAACGGTCAAGTCGAGCGAGCAAACGGTCTTATCATGAGCGGCATCAAACCCAGATTAGTGCGGTCCTTAAAGGAATCAAACACGCATTGGGTATAGGAGCTCGACTCCATACTATGGGGCCTGCGGACCACGCCGAATCGCACTACCGGATACACACCATTTTTTATGGTGTACGGCGCAGAGGCGGTTCTGCCTTGCGACATAATTCATGACTCACCTCGAGTGCGCATGTACGAAGAAAAAGAGGCTGAGCTCGATCGGCAGGACAGTTTGGACGCCCTAGAGGAGGAGCGTGACGTGGCAAAAGCCCGTTCCGCATTCTATCAGCAACAGGCTCGAAGGTATCAAAGTAGAGAAGTACGGGCCAAAATCTATAACGTTGGCGAACTAGTTCTACGCATGCCGGAGAAGAAAAAGAACAAGCTCAAGCCCAAATGGGAAGGTCCCTTCATTATTGACCAAGTTCTGACCGGTGGAGCGTACCGTCTGCGGGATGCATCGGACAATCGACTCGAGCCAAACCCATGGAACGCAACCAGACTCCAAAGATTCTACGCCTAGTGCCGGACTCTATGTTCGTTCCTTACCCCCGTCAGTTTTTCGCATACCCGTTATCTGTCTTTTCACTCTTTCTCTCTTCCTTTTTTCTTCTCCTCAATGCCTTAAAAAGGCTAACTTGTGTCTTGACTATACAATCATGACGCGCTAAACCGCGCTCATTATACCTGGGGGCTTCTTATACAGAAGCTCAATATAACTATTTTTCTGGGCTTTTATGCCCCACACATGTGTTATCCTTCCGCATATACCTTTTTTCGCTAATATATGCATAGATATGGCTTAAGTTTTGGCCAAGCTGGGTTGCCTGGCTCTTGTATTTATGCCCTACATTCCCGTTAATTCGGCTAGGGCATAAGGGGAGCACCTCTACGATTGTTACTGCTGGGTCAGCCGGATGTGTACCTCAGACTGGGTGAAGCCGAAAGCTAATGTTCTTAAGGGAATATTCGGTCGGTGAACAAAAGATGACTTTTATTTAACCTGACACATGCCCCCAGATGTTTACAGCCTGCGTCTCTTTTCGCAGTTCGGACATGCACATTAGGGCATGCGTACCCAGGGAAAGGAACCCTTAACGGAACTATTCTCCCTGGAAGATGTTTCTTACTATCCATGTAATATAACATAGCTAGTTGGGTACTTGTCTGTTCAATCACTTATGACCCCTATGCCTGGTTTCCATGCATACCCCGGTTTTTACATAACCGAGCGGGTATTCAGATACACTCCGGACTATTGGGTCCAGAGGTCGAAGCGAAAAGGTCCGCCATGACAAATGATTTACAATCCGGCTAGGGACATTATACATGTCACTTGAAGTACACAGTCACTAAAACTGATTAATTTCTTCTTCTATACCATCCAATAGGCTGTCTAGCCTACAATCCTATTGGGAATACTTTGCGGCTACTTCTACTTGGTCATACACCAAACTGACGGGGATCTCCTTCCCATCGGGACCCACAGGTCCGACCTCGGCCATCTAGTTTGGGTCAGCTTTGGTATATCGCGTCTTCACCATAGCCCAGGCTTCCCTTGCACCTTGTCGGCATGTCGATATCTTCCATAATCGGAAGCGCCGCCACGCTCCCTTGAGCTTCTCAATAAGCTCCCCCATGCCTCCCGGCGGGGACGTTGATGGCCACAAGGCTTGGGCAATACCCTGCATCACCTGCCGAACTTGTTCGTGCAGTTGTGAGAGCTCTAGTAGAAGATCACCTGCAGACCCGGGCATCTCCTCCGCGGGACGACCCGTCAGCATACCTGCAGACATAACTCTATTAGCCAGCTTCTCCGCCGAACTCCTTCCAAAGTTCATTCAAAGAACTTACTGAAAATTCCACATCGAAGCCGCTTATTCTCCTTCACGGAGTCCGCAAGCTGGGCTCGGACATCTTTTAGTTCCACGCCCAGCCGGATATTGGCGTCTTGGAGATCATTTTTCTCCTGCCTGACTCGCGTAAGCACGCGCTCGCCAGCATTTAGCTGTCGATCAGCACGCTCCGCATTCACCGGCACGGCCTTCGGATTCACTCCGGGGTCATCTGCAACATTTATTGTTAGATTTGCATGCATGCCGCATACTATCTAGTACCTATATTCTTTGCAATGGAAACAAGTGTTACCAGAGGGGCCCTTCTTGGACTCCTTCAACGCGGCAACAGAGGCCCCTAGCTGGGCCTTGCACTCTTCCAGCTCTTGAGACAATTGGGAATTCTTCTCTGTAAGAACCTGCACAAATAATGATCGTTAAATCAGTTGCGTCAACTGTTTCAAGTCTTAGGGGCTACTGATATATATAATCGTCAGATTTTCTTACCCGTATATCCCTTACATACTGGTCCGTGGCTCTGGCTAGACCATTTTGAGCAGCACGGATGTACGCGTCTCCTGAGTTGAAGGCATCGAACGCCTCTTGGGAGAAACAAGCATCATGGAGTACGGCCCGGCGACGCCTATGATTCATGGCGCTCTCCACTTTGGAATTTGTAGAGGATAGTCTGTTTGCATCCTCTATAGGAGGAGCATCCGGCGTTCGCCCCGTGTTAGCTTCCACCTCTATGTCCGGCCCTGGAGCCCGACTGGTAGAAGCATGATCGGCAACTTCTCCAGATATAGTCTGGCGAGCGTTTTTTCTACTAGGAAACATGGACATCATTATATTTTAAGAAAGACGACAACCACGGAGCAAGGTTTTGTATCATACCTCTGCGCCGGCGTCTCGGTCCTGACCGCCTTCCGTTTTGGCCTACCCGGCTTCGGTGCCCCTTGTTGGCGAGTCACTGCGGGTTCGGCATGGCGTCCTGAAGGCCTTCCCTGTAAAACACCATATGTGTATGGTAGGTGAAGTGCATAAAAGGGGATCCTTCTTGGAAGTTGGGACTCCGGTTTTTTCTTACATGCGATGCGGGGAGTAGCCCAGGATAGTCGGCCGTGATGGCCACCATGGCGTCATCGCAGCTCAATTGATAGAACGTCCTGTCTATCAGCTCCACAAATATGTCTGGATCCTCTTCGAGTCCGGGATCGAGGGCCCGATCAGGGTCCTCCGGTTGTGGAGGTGGGCTACTGACCTCCCTTACAGCTTTTCACAGTTCCTACCGTGAAACGGCAAGGTGAGTATTTACGACGAAGAATGTGGGAAGGTTGGGGATAAAGAGTGACAACTCACCCAGCTTGGAGGGTTGTACATGGAGAATCCATCCCGTGGCTTAATACGGGTGAACTCCTCTTCCTCTCCCTTGAACAACTCGGACAGGATTTTTGCTAGAGCAGCAGTGGAGTCCGGTCCCTTACGCCCGCAGCGGGTGACATCATCTTCCCCGTTAAAGTACCACAAGGGGTGCCCTCGATATTGAAGTGGCTGCACGCCCCGCATTATGCATATTGACATGACCTCGATTATTGTCAATCCTGATTGAGCCAGCACTTTAATCCGGTCCATTAGGTAAAGGACTTCTCCGTTGTCTTCCTCCTGGGAGCTCCGTGGGCGCCAGCTTCGGCATTTCTTCAGAGGAGCATTGTTGAACTCGGGAAGACCCCTCCGAATAGGATCTGGAAGGGGGACGTCCTCCATGTAAAACCACTCCAAAGGCCAGTCTTCGTACGTCTTCTTCGGGGTATCGGACAGGTATCCGGTTGTAACACCCTCGATGCGACTATAGCTCCCACATGTCGAGGCACGACTTAGAGACATAATCGCATTGAAGGCATATGTCGCCAGTTAGGCAATCTTCACAACATCCCATGTAATATAAATAATAAAAGGGAGAAAACATAATTGGCTTACACTCGCCACGTCAAACAAGTACATAAATAGCATTACATCATCCAAACACTCATGGCCCGACTACGGTGCCAAAATAAAAGAGAACCCAACATGCGACAACGCTCCCGTTCACCCCCAACTGGGCACCACTACTGATCATCGGGAAAGGAGACATAGTAACGTTGAGAGTCTTCGTCGAACTCCCACTTGAGCTCGTACGCGTCTCCTGGAGCGGAATCATCAGGCCCTGCATCTGGTGTAATAGTAATCTGTGAGCCACAGGGACTCAGCAATCTCGCACCCTCGCGATCAAGACTATTTAAGCTTATAGGTAAGGCAAGGTAAAATATGAGTGGAGCTGCAGCAAGCGACTAGCAAGTATGGTGGCTAACTTATTCGCAAAGGAGAGCGAGAAGAGGAGGCAAAGCGCGAGCGAGAAACTGGAGAGCAACCTGTGCAAACATTACTCCAACACCGTGTCCACTTCCCGGACTCCGCCGAGAAGAGGCCATCACGGTAACACACTCGGTTGGTTCATTTTAATTAAGTTAAGGTTCAAGTTATCTACAACCGGACATTAACAAATTCCCATATGCCCATAACCGCGGGCACGGCTTTCGAAAGTTCAAATCCCTGCAGGGGAGTCCCAACTTAGCC
This sequence comes from Triticum urartu, assembly GCF_003073215.2. NCBI lineage: Eukaryota > Viridiplantae > Streptophyta > Magnoliopsida > Poales > Poaceae > Triticum > Triticum urartu. Next base: position 378,946,122 of record NC_053022.1, on the reverse strand, counting down.
CATGACAAGCTCTCACAGTCAACGAAGGAATAGACCTCCTCCCAAGACGTTCCGATCAGACTCGGTATCTCGGTAACTCAAGACACTTCGACAGGTTAAAACAAGACCAGCAACAGCGCCCGAATGTGCCGACAAATCCCGATAGGAGCTGCACATATCTCTTTCTCAGGGCACACCCAGATGAGCGCTCCATACAACTAAAACCAAACCTCGAGTTTCCCCGAGGGGGCGCTGCACAGGACTCTAGTTTGGACCAACACTCAGAGGAGCACTGGCCCGGGGGGGTTTTAAAATAAGATGACCCGCGGGCTCCGGAAACCCGAGGGAAAAAGAGGCTAGGTGGAAAATGGTAAGACCAAGGTTGGGCATTGCTGGAAAATCTTTAATCAAGGCGAACTATCAAGGGGTTCCCATTATAACCCAACCGCGTAAGGAACGCAAAATCCGGGAACATAACACCGATATGACGGAAACTAGGGCGGCAAGAGTGGAACAAAACACTAGGCGAGAGGCCGAGCCTTCCACCCTTTACCAAGTATATAGATGCATTAAGATAGCAAGATAATAAAATGATATCCCAACAAGTAAATAAATGTTCCAACAAGGAACGGCCTCCAATCTTCACCTGCAACTAGCAACGCTATAAGAGGGGCTGAGCAAAGCGGTAACATAGCCAATCAACGGTTTGCTAGGACAATGGTGGGTTAGAGGTTTGACATGGCAATTTGGGAGGCTTGCAAGCAAGTGGTAGGCATCGTAGCAATGGCATAGCAAAAGAGCAAGCAAACTAGCATAGCAAAGATAGTGATTTCGAGGGTATGATCATCTTGCCTGCACAGTTGTCAGAGTTGACTGGATCCTCAAAAGCAAACTCAACGGGCTCCTCGTTAGCGAACTCGTCTCCCGGCTCTACCCAAACAAGACAAACAAGCAACAAGGATACAATCAACCACGTGCAAACTCAATCAACACGGTGCAGAGATGATATGCTATGCGGGATGCAAAATGCAAGATATGACAGGAAATGCATGAACCTGGCCTCAACTTGGAAATCCAAGTGTTCCACTGGAAAGATGGGATGAAATCGCTTGAAAACGATATAAAGAACGCCGGAATCGGAGTTACGTTTTGGAAAAGGCAAGCGATTAAAAAATGACACCGGTCTGCGATTTACAGCAAGTAGGCATCTAAATGCAATGAGAGGAACATGCTACAGCATTCAAAGATGGCACCAAAATACATGGCAGGGAAGTATTCAAGATGCTTAACAAAAGTCTAGCACTGAGCTACGGCCAATTCATCCATTAGGAGGTTCAAACAAGCATGGCAAAAACGCAAATGGTAAAACAGATCTCAGACTTGGTGAAATTAACACTTGTCTGGAATTTCAGATCATATAGCCCTCTTCGGAGCAACAAAACAACATGCTACAGGACCTGAACATGACAAAGAAAGACATGGAATGGAGATACTCAACAAGCTTAACAAAAGTCCCTTAGTGACCTTGAGTAAAAAGGGATCACAAAATATACTAACAAGCACACGAACATAGCAAAAACATAATCAGTTTTCAGACTTAGTGAAAAACTGGGACATGCTGAAACATAACTCACGAAGGCATGTTTACGAGCTCGATGCACTCACCATGTTGCAAGTCATGGCAGGACAAGCATACATCCGTTAAGAAGGCACAAAATGCAAGCTAGACATGGCAAGAACAATGGCATAGCTTGCACGGGTCAACTACAATAACATCGGCAAAATCGCAAACAAGTTGATGATCTGCCCAGATTCGCAACGAAGCAAAAGTAGGGCTCGATTGACTCAAGTTAGGGTGCTCCATAATTGCAAAAAAATACATGGATGGATATAGCACGACAATATTAACAAAATTCCCTTACTGATCATCCTCAAAAGAGGCACGGATCACTAGGAAACAACAAGAACATATGGCATCATGAGATAAACAATCGCAGGACTTGGTGAAATTACTAAGTCCCTGAAAACAGAATTAGCAAGTGCACCACTTTGCAAGCTTGCACAAGTCACCACACACATCCTAAAAATACATGGGTTGCACCTCTGGAAAGATGAGAAAACCCTTAACAAAACACATGTAGAACTCACGGGCATAGCATGCACACATTAATCATGGCAAAAATGACAAATGTCTAAGATGAAGTAGCAGATCTGACAATTAACTCAAGTAGCCCTCTTCTAGCCCTCTTCTAACAGCATTTCGGGCATCAAGATGAACTCAAATGAAAATGATGCAATGGAATGAAATGATGTACTCTCTGAGATGAACATTTTGATATGCTATATGCATGAATCGGAGCTACGGATGCAAAGTTACGGGCTCGAACAGGGGCACTTGAATCTTCCATTCAGGACTTAGACAAAAATCACCTAGGGTTTACTATTCATCGCGATTCAGATCTGGATCGCACGCCTCCCGAGGCGGCGGTGCACTATTCACCGACGAGCCAGTGGCGGCCGGGGCCGGCGAGGAGGGAGGAGGAGGCCGGCGCCGGGAGGCGGCGGGCGGCGACGCGTTGGGCGGTGGGACGGCGGAGCTTCAGCCGGAGCGGAGCGGCGCGGCGGAGCTCTCGCCGGAGTTGGCACGGCGACGGCCGGAGGGCGCCGGCGACGGAGGCGATGGCGGCGGGGAGAAGGCGCGGGCGGCGCGACGCAGGTGGGCTTCGGGGGCCGGATCTGGGCTCCCGGGCTGGCGGCGGAGGGCGGCGGCGATGGCGAATGAGGGGGCGACACGTGGCGGCCACGGGGGAGGACCCGGATGTGTCCGTCGACGCGGTTTTGTCCGGTGGCGCGCGAAGATGAATGGAGCTAGGGTTTCGGGGGAGGAGAAGATCCGGATTTCGGGGTTCTTTAAATAGACATAGAGGGAGCTAGGAGAGTCCAAATGAGGTGCGGTTTTCGGCCACGCGATCATGATCGAATGCTCTAGATGATGGAGCAGAGTTAGGTGGGTTTTGGGCCAAATTGGAGGGGTGTTGGGCTGCAACACACACGAGGCCTTTTCGGTCCCTCGGTTAACCGTTGGAGTATCAAACGAAGTCCAAATGATACGAAACTTGACAGGCGGTCTACCGGTAGTAAACCAAGGCCGCTTGGCAAGTCTCGGTCCAATCCGGAAATGTTTAATCCCCACACACGAAAGAAAGCTAGAAATGACCACCGGAGGAGAACGAAGCGCCGGAATGCAAAACGGACAACGGGGAAAATGCTCGAATGCATGAGATGAACACGTATGCAAATGCAATGCACATGATGACATGATATGAGATGCATGACAACGACAACAACACACGGAGACAAAACCCGAACCTGAGGAAATAAAATAACTTAACGCAACTTAACGCCGGAAACGGCAAGAGTTGGAGTACAAATAGGGAAAGTTACATCCGGGGTGTTACAACACTCCACCACTACGAAAGGATCTCATCCCGAGATCTAGGACTGAAAGAACGCCGGGTACTCAGCACGGAGGTGATCCTCGCATTCCCAGGTAGCTTCACGGTCGGAATGGTGTGACCACTTGACTTTGAGAAATTTGATTGACTTGTTGCGAGTCTTGCGTTCAGTTTCTTCAAGAATAGCAACTGGGTGCTCATGATAAGAGAGATATTCTTGGAGCTCAATGTCCTCGAAGTTGACGGTGCGGTCAGGAGTCTTGAAGCACTTTCGAAGCTGAGAGACATGGAACACGTCATGAACATTTGCAAAGTTTGAAGGAAGCTCGAGTTGATAGGCGAGGTCGCCTCTCTTGCTGACAATCCTGAAAGGTCCCACGTATCTAGGGGTAAGCTTCCTTTTGATACCGAAGCGACGAGTACCTTTCATAGGACAGACGCGGAGGTAAACATGATCTCCAATCTCGAAAGCCAAATCATGGTGCTTACTATCATAGTAGCTCTTCTGACGGGATTGGGCCGCTTTGAGGTTATCTCGAATGACTTTGCACATTTCTTCTGCCTCTGTGATTAAGTCATTACCCAAAAGCTGACGTTCACCGGTTTCGGACCAGTTGAGAGGGGTACGGCACTTCCTGCCATACAGAATTTCAAAAGGGGCCTTGCCCGAACTTGCTTGAAAACTGTTGTTGTAGGAGAATTCAGCATAAGGAAGACAATCCTCCCACTTCATGCTGAAGGAGATCACACAAGCCCTGAGCATATCTTCAAGAATCTGGTTGACACGCTCGACTTGACCGCTTGTTTGAGGATGGAAAGCTGTGCTGAAGCGGATGTTCGTGCCCATGGCCTTCTGAAAAGAATCCCAAAACTTGGAGGTAAAGATGCTGCCACGGTCTGAAGAGATCACTTGTGGAATACCATGCAGAGAGACAATACGAGAGGTATAAAGTTCCGCCAATTGAGCTGCAGTGATCGACTCTTTGATAGGCAGAAAGTGAGCCACTTTGGTGAGTTTGTCGATGACAACGAATATAGCATCATTGCCACGCTTGGACTTTGGAAACCCAGTCACGAAGTCCATTTCAATGTGGTCAAACTTCCATTCTGGAATGGCAAGAGGTTGGAGGAGACCATCTGGCCTTTGGTGTTCTGCCTTCACTCTTCTGCAGACATCACATTCATTCACGAATTGAGCGATCTCGCGCTTCATTCGAGTCCACCAATAAGCTTGCTTGAGGTCCTGATACATCTTCGTGCTCCCAGGGTGGATGGAGAGGAGAGAATTGTGAGCCTCGTTCATGATCACTTTACGGAGGTCACCTTTGGGCACAACAATATGATCCTCGAAGAAGAGAGTGTCCTTGTCATCAAGGCGGTAGCACTTGTACTTGGACTGACTCTTAGCAATCCCAATCTTCACCTTTTTCACCATAGCATCAAGAAGCTGAGCTTGGCGAATCTGGTCTTCCAAGGTAGGAGAGACTTGAAGGTTGGCGAGGAAACCTTGAGGAACAACTTGCAGGTTAAGTTTGCGGAAAGCTTCACAAATCTCGGGTTGATAAGGCTTAAGAATCAGACTGTTGCAGTAAGCCTTTCTGCTCAAAGCGTCAGCAATCACATTGGCCTTTCCTGGAGTATACTCGATACTTGGATTATACTCTTGAATCATTTCGACCCATCGAGTTTGCCTGTGGTTGAGATTAGGCTGAGTGAAGATGTACTTGAGACTCTTGTGATCAGTGAAAATATCCACTTTTCTTCCCAATAGAAGATGTCTCCAAGTCAAAAGAGCATGCACAACTGCCGCCAACTCGAGATCATGAGTGGGGTAGTTCTTCTCATTAGGCTTCAACTGGTGAGAGGTATAAGCAACAACTTTCTTCTCTTGCATCAATATTGCGCCAAGACCTTGGAGAGAGGCATCACAAAAGACCTCGTACGGTTTGGATTCATCAGGCGGAGTCAGAACTGGAGCAGTGATCAATTTCTCTTTCAAAGTGTTGAAAGCAATATCACACTCCGGAGACCAAACGTACTTGACGTGCTTCTGAAGAAGATTTGAGAGAGGCTTCGCGATCTTAGAAAAGTTTTCAACGAATCTTCGGCAATAGCTTGCGAGACCGAGAAAACTGCGGAGTTGCTTCACGTTCTAAGGAGGTTCCCAATTCACAATTGCAGACACCTTCTCAGGATTCACGGCAATGCCCTTGGCAGAGATGATATGACCAAGATAAAGAACCTCATCAAGCCAAAATTCACACTTGGAGAACTTGGCGTAGAACTGATGTTCTCTGAGCTTATCAAGAACCAAACGCAAGTGCTTGGCATGATCTTCCTTGTTCTTCGAGAAAACCAGAATGTCGTCGAGATAGACCAAAACGAAGTCATTGGTGTAGGCGTTTAATATGAAATTCATCATGCGAGAGAACGTCGGAGGAGCGTTGGCGAGACCAAAAGACATGACAGTGTATTCATATGAACCAAAGCTTGTTCTGAATGCTGTCTTAGGAATATCTTCTTCACGAATGCGAATCTGGTGATAACCCATATGGAGATCAAGCTTGGAGAATACTTGGGCACCTTTGAGTTGTTCGAATAGCTCATTGATGTTGGGAAGTGGGTATTTGTTCTTGATAGTCTTCTTGTTCACTGGACGGTAATCAACACAAAGTCGGTCCGTTCCATCCTTCTTCTTCACAAAAAGAACACCACAACCCCATGGAGAAGAACTAGGCCGGATGAGACCCATTTTCTCTTGAATATCGAGTTGCTTCTTCAGCTCCTTCAACTCTTTAGGTCCGAGCTTGTAAGGACGTTTACACACAGGTTCCGTGCCAGGCTCAAGATCAATAACGAATTCAACTGGCCGGTGCGGAGGCATTCCTGGAAGTTCTTCTGGAAAGACGTCTTGATATTCGCAAACGACTGGAATTTGCGAAATAGCATCCAATTCACCCTTCTCATTGAGAGAAAACAGACGGATAGTATTATCCCGAGCGGCAAAGACAATTACATCCTCAGACGAATGAGTCAATTGAATCTGCCTGGCAGCACAATCAAGATGTGCCTCGTGCTTAGAAAGCCAATCCATTCCGAGAATAAGATCAATATCCGAGTTACCAAGAACAATTGGGGAAGAAAGGAACTTGTAGTCACCCAATGTGATAGTAACCTCCGGGACGCAGGTGTTAGCTGTCATCTGCTTGCCCGGTGACACAATTTGCAAGGATCTTTGCAAATACTGATAATCACACTCATAATTTGATGCAAAAGGTTTGGAAATGAAGCAATGCGATGCACCCATGTCAAAAAGAACTTTTGTAGGAATATCATTAACAGGAAGGTTACCCATGATGATATCTGGTGAGTCCTCTGCCTGAGCTGCATTCACCATCTTGACCTTGGCGAACTTGGGGTTATCCTTGACCACAGCTGTACTTGCCGATCTGACAGGAGGAGGAGGAGGAGGAAGACGCCTCTGGTTGAAACACTTGTTGGCATAGTGACCCTTCTGGTTGGCACTTGTTGCACGTGACCTCTGAAAGCGGACGGTGATACGGAGCACTCGATCTTGGAGCTTGAGACGAAGTCTTGTTCTGAAAGCCAGGGTTGGGTGGGTGGGAAGAACCACTGCCACCTTTGCTCTTCTGCTGATACGGCTGACGAAATGGAGGAGGAGGAAGCCAATACTTCTGCAGCTTGGCCACTTGAGTAGAGGAAGAAGGAGTAACATCTCTGACTCGCTTCTTGGAAGCATCACACTTCAACTGAGCAGCCTCTTGCTTCAATGCCATGTTGTAGAACTCATCGTATCTCAATGTGCTCGAAAAGAACAAGAGCTAGCTGAATATCTTCTCTGAGACCACCCCTGAACTGGTATATCATGCTCTTCTCATCAGGGACGTCCTGCTTGGCAAAGCGGGCGAGCTTCTGAAACAACTTGTTGTAGTCATAGACAGACAAAGAGCCTTGCTTCAGGTTGCGGAATTCCTCATGCTTGCTTTCAACCATGCTCTGGGGAATATGATGAGCTTGGAAATCTCGACGGAAATCATCCCAAGTGATAACACGTCCACCTCTGGAGTCCTTGTACTGCTGGAACCATTCTGCAGCTTGATCTTTGAGTTGGAAGGAAGCGAACTTGACAAAGTCCTCAGTCCTGACGTTACTGCACTCGAAATGCTTACACAGATCCACAAGCCAATCGTCAGCATTGGTTGCCTCAACACAATTGCTGAAAGTCTTTGGCCCGTTAGCAAGGAACTGGTTGAGTGTAGCAAAGTGATTCTGATTGCTGCCTTGATTCCCTTGACTGCCTTGATTGCGCTCTTGAAGAATTTGCATGATCAACTGTGTGTTTGCATTGGTTGCGGCCATCACAGCTTGCCATGCCTCTGGAGGAGGTGGAGGTGGTGGCGGATCAGGATTCGGAGTCGTGCGCGTTGGAGGAGCCATCCTGAAGAGGTTGACCACCATTAGCACATTGACAGATAAATATTGAAGCTGAATCCAATGGAATGAAAATTGCAACATATAGTCTTCACATCCGAACAAAATGAACGAATGCATTCCTCTTAAAATGGTCACATATCCATAAATTGAGAAGGCACGTAGAATTAAGATAGAGAAATAAATCAACAAGGTACGGATCAAGAACGAATAATCGGTAAGAAATCCCAATCTCAAACCAATATCCGTGGAAGAAGAACTAAAGCTACAAGAATTCCCACCTCTGAAACTCCCAAACCTTTCCGGTTATGCAATCAGGTGTTGGGGATACAGGGGAAGCATAATATCTCACCCAAACTAGCAATTCCTACATCCAGCTGTATCCATCCTTCAACACATAACCAAGAAACCTTCGGAAACCATCTACCTCAACCTCCGAAAAGCATCCGTTATACAAGTTATGGCGATACTCCCGAATTCCTGCCCCAGTACTGGGTGGCGTCGAGGTTATCTCACCAACGAACTGCATAAAAGAGATTTTCGATGTCGGCGTACTAAACTCAGGTATTCCTGAACTGCAACTATAAAATTATGATGACAACACCTCAGAGCTCAACTCCCCGGGACACTTCCACTAAACCCCTGACAGGAGGCACCAAGACAATGTTCTCATCATAAAACCATCGGAACGACTCCAAGATATCCGCGTGATCCTAAAAATTTTTTTAGTGAAATTTGAGAAGAGAAGAGTCAAAAATCTACGTCAGGATGCCTTAGCAGAGCGATGAGGAGACTGGGAAGTAAAAAGAATTCCTAATCTCTCCGATATATAATTCCTAAAAGACTCAAAACATTTTTCTAGACACAACTCGACCGCTAAAAACGATCAAGCAAAGGGGCTCCTAAGGTCGGGGAAGGCTCTGATTACCAACTTGTAACACCCTCGATGCGACTATAGCTCCCACGTGTCGAGGCATGACTTAGAGACATAATCGCATTGAAGGCATATGTCGCAAGTTAGGCAATCTTCACAACATCCCATGTAATATAAATAATAAAAGGGAGAAAACATAGTTGGCTTACACTCGCCACGTCAAACAAGTACATAAATAGCATTACATCATCCAAACACTCATGGCCCGACTACGTCGCCAAAATAAAAGAGAACCCAACATGTGACAACGGTCCCGTTTACCCCCAACTGGGCACCACTACTAATCATCGGGAAAGGAGACATAGTAACGTTGAGAGTCTTCATCGAAATCCCACTTGAGCTCGTACGCGTCTCCTGGAGCAGAATCATCAGGCCCTGCATCTGGTGTAATAGTAATCTGTGAGCCACAGGGACTCAGCAATCTCGCACCCTCGCGATCAAGACTATTTAAGCTTATAGGTAAGGCAAGGTAAAATATGAGTGGAGCTGCAGCAAGCGACTAGCAAGTATGGTGGCTAACTTATTCGCAAAGGAGAGCAAGAAGAGGAGGCAAAGCGCGAGCGAGAAACTGGAGAGCAACCTGCGCAAACATTACTCCAACACCGTGTCCACTTCCCGGACTCCGCCGAGAAAAGTCCATCACGGTAACACACTCGGTTGGTTCATTTTAATTAAGTTAAGGTTCAAGTTATCTACTACCGGACATTAACAAATTCCCATCTGCCCATAACCGCGGGCACGGCTTTCGAAAGTTCAAATCCCCGCAGGGGAGTGCCAACTTAGCCCATGACAAGCTCTCACGGTCAACGAAGGAATAGACCTCCTCCCAAGACGTTCCGATCAGACTCGGTATCTCGGTAACTCAAGACACTTCGACAGGTTAAAACAAGACCAGCAACACCGCCCGAATGTGCCGACAAATCCCGATAGGAGCTGCACATATCTCTTTCTCAGGGCACACCTAGATGAGAGCTCCATTCAACTAAAACCAAACCTCGAGTTTCCCCGAGGTGGCGCTGCACAGGACTCTAGTTTGGACCAACACTCAGAGGAGCACTGGCCCGGGGGGGTTTAAAATAAGATGACCCGCGGGCTCCGGAAACCCGAGGGAAAAAGAGGCTAGGTGGCAAATGGTAAGACCAAGGTTGGGCATTGCTGGAAAAGCTTTAATCAAGGCGAACTATCAAGGGGTTCCCATTATAACCCAACCGCGTAAGGAACGCAAAATCCGGGAACATAACACCGATATGACGGAAACTAGGGCGGCAAGAGTGGAACAAAACACTAGGCGAGAGGCCGAGCCTTCCACCCTTTACCAAGTATATAGAAGCATTAATATAGCAAGATAATAAAATGATATCCCAACAAGTAAATAAATGTTCCAACAAGGAACGGCCTCCAATCTTCACCTGCAACTAGCAACGCTATAAGAGGGGCTGAGCAAAGCGGTAACATAGCCAATCAACGGTTTGCTAGGACAATGGTGGGTTAGATGTTTGACATGGCAATTTTGGAGGCTTGCAAGAAAGTGGTAGGCATCGTAGCAATGGCATAGCAAAAGAGCAAGCAAACTAGCATAGCAAAGATAGTAGTGATTTCGAGGGTATGATCATCTTGCCTGCACAGTTGTCAGAGTTGACTGGATCCTCAAAAGCAAACTCAACGGGCTCCTCGTTAGCGAACTCGTCTCCTGGCTCTACCCAAACAAGACAAACAAGCAACAAGGATACAATCAACCAAGTGCAAACTCAATCAACACGATGCAGAGATGATATGCTATGCGGGATGCGATGCGGGATGCAAAATGCAAGATATGACAGGAAATGCATGAACCTGGCCTCAACTTGGAAATCCAAGTGTTCCACTGGAAAGATGGGATGAAATCGCTTGAAAACGATATAAATAACGCCGGAATCGGAGTTACGGTTTGGAAAAGGCAAGCGATTCAAAAATGACACCGGTCTGCGATTTACAGCAAGTAGGCATCTAAATGCAATGAGAGGAACATGCTACAGCATTCAAACATGGCACCAAAATACATGGCAGGGAAGCATTCAAGATGCTTAACAAAAGTCTAGCACTGAGCTACGGCCAATTCATCCATTAGGAGGTTCAAACAAGCATGGCAAAAACGCAAATGGTAAAACAGATCTCAGACTTGGTGAAATTAACACTTGTCTGGAATTTCAGATCATATAGCCCTCTTCGGAGCAACAAAACAACATGCTACAGGACCTGAACATGACAAAGAAAGACATGGCATGGAGCTAATCAACAAGCTTAACAAAAGTCCCTTAGTGACCTTGAGTCAAAATGGATCAGAAAATATACTAACAAGCACACGAACATAGCAAAAACATAATCAGTTTTCAGACTTGGTGAAAAACTGGGACATGCTGAAACATAACTGTTCACCGACGACGCGCTGTTCACCGAGGCGGCGGCGCACTGTTCACCGACGAGCCGGTGGCGGCCGGGGCCGGCGAGGAGGGAGGAGGAGGCCGGCGCCGGGGTTGGCGATGGCGGCGCCGGGAGGCGGCGGGCGGCGACGCGTTGGGCGGCGGGACGGCGGAGCTTCAGCCGGAGCGGAGCAGCGCGGAGGAGCTCTAGCCGGAGTTGGCACGGCGACGGCCGGAGGGCGCCAGCGACGGAGGCGATGGCGGCGGGGAGAAGGCGCGGGCGGTGCGACGCAGGTGGGCTTCGGGGGCCGGATCTGGGCTCCCGGGCCGGCGGCGGAGGGCGACGGCGATGGCGAATGAGGGGGCGACACGTGGCGGCCACGGGGGAGGACCCGGACGTGTCCGTCGACGCGGTTTTGTCCGGCGGCGCGCGAAGACGAATGGAGCTAGGGTTTCGGGGGAGGAGAAGATCCGGATTTCGGGGGTTCTTTAAATAGACATAGAGGGAGCTAGGAAAATTCAAATGAGGTGCGGTTTTCGGCCACGCGGTCGTGATCGAACACTCTAGATGATGGAGCAGAGTTAGGTGGGTTTTGGGCCAAATTGGAGGGGTGTTGGGCTGCAACACACACGAGGCCTTTTCGGTCCCTCGGTTAACCATTGGAGTATCAAACCAAGTCCAAATGATACGAAACTTGACAGGCGGTCTACCGGTAGTAAACCAAGGCCGCTTGGCAAGTCTCAGTTCAATCCGGAAATGTTTAATCCCCACACACGAAAGAAAGCTAGAAATGACCACCGGACAAGAACGAAGCGCCGGAATGCAAAACGGACAATGGGGAAAATGCTCGAATGCATGAGACGAACACGTATGCAAATGCAATGCACATGATGACATGATATGAGATGCATGACAAAGACAACAACACCCGGAGAAAAAACCCGAACCCGAGGAAATAAATATAACTTAACGCCGGAAACGGCAAGAGTTGGAGTACAAATAGGGAAAGTTACATCCGGGGTGTTACACCGGTCCCGGCAATGTGCCATATTTCGGCTCCGCCCACTTGATATAGTGACCCCTCCTGTGTACGGGGCACAAGGCAGAATAGCCTCTTCCACAGCTCGAAATGAGCCTCGCAGCCCAGAAACAGCTCACAAAGGGCAACATAACCAGCGATGTGTAATATGGAAGCGGGGGTGAAATTATGCAATTGGAGGCCGTAAAACTCCAGGTGCCCGTGGAGGAACGGATGGATTCGAAATCCAAGTCCCCTTAGTAAATAAGGGACAATGCATACCCGCTCCTCCTTGGAGGGATTGGGGAAGCTCTCCGCTTGCTCCCCGCCATTATAGGTGGCGAGCCCAGCTCGAACGGGGACCATATATGCTGGAGGGAGAAATCCCTGGGTCTGCAACTCTACTAATTGGTTGTGCGGGACGGAACACTTCTCCCAATCACCGGGCTTAGGGCTACGGGAGCGGGAGGAGGAGCTGCGATGGCCGGCCATGTTGGAATGGATTTTTCCGAGCGTGCTCCAATGGATACTCGCCATGGGAGGATGGTGTGGATTGGATCTAAGAATCCTTGTCCCTTTAATAGACAATTTATTTACATGGCTAGGGGGCGAATGTAAAAACGCCCTGGCTCCTCGCATTCGCTCGACACGTGGAAGATAGCCCTTATTGGGCGCAGAAGCCAAGAAGTGCAACATTTATGGGGAGCCGGACACTACTTAGCAGATATTCAGAATTTGGAGAAGAACCCGCCTTGCAATGCCGAAAACAATCTGCGCGCCGGACTCATTGTCATTGAAGCCTGGTTCGGGGGCTGCTGAGGGAGTCCTGGATTAGGGGGTCTCCGGACAGCCGGACTATATCCTTTGGTCGGACTATGAAGATACAAGATTGAAGACTTCGTCCCGTGTCCGGATGGGACTCTCCTTGGCGTGGAAGGCAAGCTTGGCAATACGGATATGTTGATCTCCTCCCTTGTAACCGACTTTGTGTAACCCTAGCCCCCTCCGGTGTCTATATAAACCGGAGGATTTAGTCCGTAGGACAACACACAATCATACCATAGGCTAGCTTCTAGGGTTTAGCCTCTACGATCTCGTGGTAGATCAACTCTTGTAATGCTCATATCATCAAGAACAATCAAGCAGGACGTAGGGTATTACCTCCATCAAGAGGGCCCGAACCTGGGTAAACATCGTGTCCCCTGCCTCCTGTTACCATCCGCCTTAACGCACAGTTCGGGACCCCCTACCCGAGATCCGCCGGTTTTGACACCGACAGTGGCTATCATGCTATCCTGGGAAGAACTGCGTATGCCCGTTTCATGGCTCGACCATGTTATGTGTATCTCAAGATCAAGATGCCCGGCCCTAGGGGCGTGATTACAGTCACTGGTAATCGGCAGCAAGCACGAGTGCTTTTAGAAGGGCTTAAAGATTGCCGATGAACAGATGGCAACAATAGAAATGGAGGAATACAAGAGGACAACAGATCCGAGTGATTTGTTGAGAGCTAAGAAGCCTGCTTCAGAGTCTGGATTTAAGTCGTCTGGTGAAACAAAGATAGTTCATATTCACTCAACTGATCCCAATGCTGCTCCGACTCACATACCGACAACACTCGACAACAAATTGGAAGAAGAGCTCATCCAGTTCCTCCGTGAGAACTGGGACATCTTTGCACGGAAACCTTCTGACATGCCAGGTGTACCCAGAGAACTAGCTGAGCACTATTTGTGAGTCAACCCAAAAGCAAGACCTGTCAAAGAACATCTCTGACGGTCCACCGTGGAGAAAAGAAAGGCAATTGGTGAGGAAGTGGCTCGGCTTCTAGCCGCTGAGTTCATCTGAGAGATTTACCACTCCGAGTGGCTCGCCAATGTAGTTATTGTTCCCAAGAAGGATGATTCACTCCATATGTGTATCGATTTCAAGCATATCAATCGGGCCTGCCCGAAAGATCATTTCTCTCTCCCTTGCACGATCAAATAGTTGACTCGACCGCGGGATGTGAGCAACTATCCTTTCTGGACGCATATTTTGAGTACCATCAGATCCGACTGTATGGACCCGGTGAAATAAAAACAGCTTTCATCACCCTGTTCGGGTGCTTTTGCTATGTTACCATGCCCTTTAGTCTCAAGAATGCTAGCGCCTGTAGGATTTCGGGTTCCGGCAGACCCTTGAGGTTCGAACACTGGGGTGCACGCGGAGATCTCTCCCCTACCGATCTACGTCCAATCTCCTCACGTGATCTAAGCTGGAAACAACAAACAACACAAGGGACACGAGGTTTATACTGGTTCGGGCCACCGTTGTGGTGTAATACCCTACTCCAGTGTGTGGTGTGGCGGATTGCCTCAGGGGCTGATGATGAACAGTACAAGGGAAGAACAGCCTCGCGAGAGGTGTTCTTGAGCTGGTGCGATGAACTGCTTTGGTGAGTTCAGTCGCCTCTCTCCTCTCTCTGTTGGGGTTCTACCAGATCTCTAGATGTCTCTCTACTCTATGGTGGCTAGCTCTATTTATAGAGGCCCTGGGCCTCTCCCCAAATAATGAGCGGGAAGGGCGCCAACAATTGGCCATTTTGAAGGGGAACATCTAGTACAAGTTATCCTGACCAAAGGTGGTCTTCGGCTGCCAAAAGCACTGGTGATGACGCCGTCTTGGGCTCCACGGTGACCTCCGTCCTGCCGCTCTGTTGGTCTTGGTCTCGTTGCACCGGAATGGTAACCTTTGCCCGATGCCTTGGCCTGTGCTTGCCCCCTTTGCACCAGAGGGGAAACAAGGACACTGCGCAGGCCGGCACCCGCCTGGTCTCGATCGTCATGGCTTGCGTCATGGGCTCCTCCTGAGGTACCCCTGCCTTGATATCTCTGCCTCCTCGCGAGCCCGCCTGATGAGGCTGCCTCTGAGGAAGCTTTCTGTCGTTCGCCCCGCGAGGCTCGGCCCCTCGCGAGGGTCTTGAGCTTCAGCTGATGAAGATGGGCCACGCTGGGCCCCCACTTGAGCCATGCCGCAGGCCGCAGGCAGGCAAGTCTGGGGACCCCCGTTCCCAGAACGCCGACAGTAGCCCCCGGGCCCAAGGCGCGCCCAGGCTTGGCCTAGCAGGGAAGCGAAGGGGCAAGCGCGAAGTGCCGTGGGCCCCAATAGCCTGTGGCCTTGGGCACCGCATGGCAATCGATTGGACGCGGGCATCTGTGCTTCCCCATGATGCCTTGGCGACCGCATGACTTGACAAGTCCCTGCATGCAGAGAGACCGGTCATGATTACCTGCGATCGTGGTGCTCGGCGGTTGGCCTCCTCCGGCTATAAGTACGGGACTGCGCGAGCCCCTTCAGCCCATCCCTTCTTGGTGCTCCTTTTCTTCTTCTTGGCTACTCGCCGTTCCCATGGCTCCAAAGAGATTCTCGGCCGCGGAGAAAGGAAAGGCCTGCCAGGCAGGGCCTGACTCCCCCCGACCAAGCGCGACCGAGGCCGCCCTCGCAAGTATTCCACGGTCCCTGTAGTGGCCTCCCGCGGCCATGGAGGCGGTTCCCTACGCGGTGGTGAGCGCCCGGCCGCCGATGGGGGGCACGCCGTGGCTGCGCGCCCCCTAGGCCACGCTTTCTCTCTGCGGAGGTGCTGCTGGAGTTCGTCGTGTTGTCAGCAGACCCAACCAGCACCCGGCTCCAGCTCCCTTGTTTCTTCGTAGGTGAACTGCCGGCCAGCGCCCGGTGCGGCCTTTGGCTCCAGGCAGACGGCTGCTGCAACAGGGCCTCCTGGGCTTCGCTGGAGGTCTCCGTTTCTAGGAATGGGGCCCTGACCCGCGGCTGGCAAACGTTTGCCCGCGCGGGCGGCCTGGGCCGGCGGTGCACCTTGCACTTCAAGTTCGATGGCAATGCCACCCTCTACGTGAGGGTGTTCGGGGAAGACGGTCGCCGTGCTGGGTGCTGCCCCCAAGACGACGACCGCGGCCGCCTGCCCAGCCCCGGTACTGACCAGGATGAAGATGGCGACAGGCGTACAGGTGGCGGTGCTCGGGGTACGCTGAGCTTCGGGGACTCCCTCTCAGGCAGCAGCTCCTCCAGCGGTGGCCGCGACCAGCCCCCACGTCGTCGCACCCGCCTGAGTGAAGGTAGCGGGTCAGCCCACCGTCGTGCCCCGGTGAAGCGAGAGGAGGGATCCGCCTGAGCCCCAGGAGCAGCTCGAACCTTCGCTGTGGGTTGGTGCAGGATGAATCGCGCCCATTTTGTTTTCCTTCTTTTCCTGCGCAGAAATAGAAGGTAGTATAGGGCCCCGCGGGGGCGTGTTAGAACTACCGCTGTTAACCATCGCGCTGCTTCCGCTATTTCTGCGTTGTGTTTCCACGCCGCGCACCCATGTGTGGGAATTATTTTAGCTCGGTGGGGCTTGACGCAGTCCTCGCCTCCCGAGGCCGTGGCCTCGCCGTGCGCTTTGTGCCCTGCAAGGATCGGTAGGAGGGGTAACTTTCGGTCTTGATTGTGGGGGCGATCGGCCCAGGTCCTGCGCTCGTGTCGCGATGCCCGTCGGGCACGGACTGGGAGGGGTGCTCCCGAAGAGGACTCGGATAGGAAAGCTCCAAACGATCGGGGCAGAAAACACTCGCGAGGGCACCCGCGAACCTCCCTCGCGAGACTTGTGCGAGAGAAAACGAGGTGAAAGTGCATTATATCGACTAGAGGGGGGGTGAATAGGCGATTTTTATGGAAGTCTTCAAAACGTGGAAGTTATGAAGACAAACAGCAGAGATATGCCTATTACTATGCAGCGGAAGTTAGATTACACTAGACAAGCCATGGTCAAGTATTCAATAGAGTGAAAGCACAATGACAAGTAGATGCAGTGTAATAAGGATCAGGTAGGAAGAAGTTATGAAGCCAAACAAATCATACAGTTACATTGTGAAGACAAAAGATATAGCAAGCATGCAATGGCTTCACAATGAGTAACAGTAAGTAAAAGGAAGTGAAGATGAAACCAGTGACTCGTTGAAGACAATGATGTGTTGGACCAGTTCCGGTTGCTGTGACAACTGTACGTCTGGTTGGAGCGGCTAGGTATTTAAACCTTAGGACACACAGTCCCGGACACCCAGTCCTAAACACGTAGCTCAGGACACCAAGTCGTCACCGTATTCTCCTTGAGCTAAGGTCACATAGTCCTCGCCCAATCACTCTGGTAAGTCTTCAAGGTAGACTCCCAAAACTTCACAGACTTCGTTCACTGGCAATCCACAATGTCTCTTGGATGCTCTGAACGCGACGCCTAACCGTCTGGGGATGCACAGTCCTCAAGTGTAATAAGTCTTCAGATCACACAAACAAGAAGACTTAAGTGATGCCCAATGTTCTCTGGCTCTGGGTGGTTAGGGCTTTTCTCCTCGCTAGGAATTTTCTCTCAAAGGCTTCGAGGTGGGTTGCTCTCAAACGACAAAAGCCGTGCACTGAAATCTGAGCAGCCAACCATTTATGGTTGTAGGGGGTGGACTATTTATAGCCACTTGGCAACCTGACCTGATTTGTCCGAAATGACCCTGGGTCACTAAGGAACTGACACGTGTCTCAACGGTCAGATTTCAAACTCTCATGGCAACTTTACTTGGGCTACAAGCAAAGCTGACTTGTCCTTCTCTGGACAAGATTCGCTCTCATTGTCTTCACTCGAAGACATAGGTTTTTGGTTTAGGCATCACTTCAGTCATTCTAACTGGTTCTCCTGGACCCCACTTAACAGTACGGTGGTTCCTATGACTCAACACAAAAGAAAAAGAACTACGAAAGATCTAAGTCTTCGAGCTCCATAGGCTTCATAACGTGTCTTCTTTTGTCATAGTCTTCAATTGAATATCTTCATATACCACCTTTGACTTCAATGTCTTCATACATTTTTAGGGGTCATCTCTGGTAGTAAAACCGAATCAATGAGGGACTTCTACCTGTGTTATCCTGCAATTCTCACAAACACATTAGTCCCTCAACTAGGTTTGTCGTCAATACTCCAAAACCAACTGGGGTGGCACTAGATGCACTTACACGAGGCAAGCGAGTGAAAAAGATAAAGAGTCAAAAGCCAGGAACGTTAACAGCTTCAATAAAACTTCAAACGGGAATAAACAAGCCAACTGCAGAAAGCAAATGGAAAAGCCGCGTCCGGCACCTATTCTAGTCTTCGACGTCTTCTCACCAGCGCGGAGCTAAGTGCTGCCACTAGGCATGGGCGGGAGCCCCCGAGGCCCGAGGGCGGCACTCCGGAGACTCCGGGGCGTGTACAGCCCCACTCATTATTACGTGAGAGTGTCACGGGAGGCGAGCTTCACAAGCATTGGCCTTCTTCACAGGCACCGGGCCTTTCCCGAAATGCGGCAGCTTCACAGGCATTGGCCTTCTTCACAGGCACCGGGCCTTTCCCAAAACACGGCAGCTTCACAGGCATTTGCCTTCTTCATAGGCACCGGGCCTTTCCTAGGTGCTAGGCCTCGCTCAGGGATAGAACCTCCGGAGATGTTGAATGTTCCACGCGCTCTGGATGGGTACCCCCTCCGTGGTCTCCAAGCGCGCGGAGACAGGCCTGGAGACATGAACAACCTTGAATGGGCCCTCCCACATGGGAGAGAGCTTGTGCAGCCCCTCCCTGGAGAGAACCCATCTGAGCACGATATCCCCTACCTCAAGAGTTCTGGGGAAGATGTTGTGGCAGTGGTATCGTCGTAGCGCCTGTTGATACCTTGCCACTCGCAGCGCGGCTTCTCGGTAGCGTTCCTCCCCCAGCACGAGATCCATCCCCCGCATGGCGTCCTGTTGCGTCTCGTCGAACACTAGGACCCGTGCGGAGCGACGCCTGACCTCGTGAGGGAGAACAGCCTCTGCTCCATAGACGAGGAAGAACGGGGTCTCGCCAGTCGGCTTGGTCGCAGTTGTGCGGATTGACCACAACACGGACTGGAGCTCGTCGTACCAGCCCCTGCCACAGGCCTCCAGCTTCTTCTTAAAGGTCCTGGCTTTGAGGCCCCTCAGGACCTCCGCGTTGGCTCGCTCGGCCTGGCTGTTGCTCCAGGGGTGTGCTACCGAAGCATAGCATATCCGCGTTCCAAGGTTAGCACAGTATGTTTTGAAGAGATTACTGGTGAATTGCGAACCATTCTCGGTGATTATGCGGTTGGGCACCCCAAATCGGCTCACGAGGCCCTTGATGAACTTGACCGCGGAGCCTGCCGGGATTATGCGGACGACTTCCACCTCAGCCCACTTGGTGAACTTGTCCACAGTGACGTAGAGGTAGTGATAGCCCCCTGGCGCCCGAGGAAACGGGCCCAGAATGTCCAGCCCCCAAACTGCGAACGGCCATGAGAGGGGTATAGTCTGTAGACCCCCCGCAGGCTGATGGATCTGCTTAGCATGAAACTGGCAGGCCTCACAAGCCTTCACCAGATCAACGGCGTCGATGAGCGCCGTGGTCCAGTAGAATCCACTACGGAATGCCTTGCCGACGAGGGTTCTTGACGACGAGTGGTGCTCGCAGTCTCCGCCGTGTATGTCCGCCAGTAGCTCCTTCCCTTGCTCTCGGGAGATGCAACGTAGGGACACGTCATTTGGTCGCTTCCTGTAGAGCTCCGGCAGAGTGCCTTGATACGTCTCCAACGTATCTATAATTTTTGATTGCTCCATGCTATATTATCTACTGTTTTGGACAATATTGGGCTTTATTTTGCACTTTTATATTATTTTTGGGACTAACCTATTAATCGGAGGCCCAGTCCAGAATTGCTGTTTTTTCCCT